>NW_027478664.1:0-373816 GCF_051014685.1 Ptiloglossa arizonensis
GTATTTGTGCTTTTCCCCTAGGCCATTCTAGTTATTCGTTTCGAGCATCAGAACTGCGAAAATTTTGAGTTTCTCAAGCGTTTCTTACTTACAAACTGCCACATCTCGCGAACGGATTGACCAATCCACAAAATTTCTATTGCATCTGAAAGAAGAAACTCGCCCGATTACAACGGTATGCGTACTTTTCCCCCTTGGCCGTTCTAGTTATGCTTGTCGAGCATCAGAACTGCAAAAATTTTGAGTTTCTCAAGCGTTTCTTACCTCCAAACTCCCATATCTTGCGAACAGATTGACCAATCCGCAAAATTTCTGTTGCGTCTGAAAGTAGAGACTCGCCCGGTCACAACGGTATGAGTACATTTCCCCTAGGCCGTTCTAGTTATGCTTGTCGAGCATCAGAACTGTGAACATATTGAGTTTCTCAACCGTTTCTTACCTCCAAACTGCCATATCTCGCGAACGGATTGACCAATCCGCAAAGTTTCTGTTGCATCTGAAAGTAGAAACTGGCCCGATTACAACGGTATGCGTACTTTTCAGCTAGGCCATTCTAGTTATTCGTTTCGAGCATTAGGACTGCGAAAATTTTGAGTTTCTCAACCGCTTCTTACCTCCAAAACTGCCATATCTGGCGAAAGGATTGACCAATCCGCAAAATTTCTGTTGCATCTGAAAGTAGAAACTCGCCCGAATACAACGGTATGTGTACTTTTCCCCTAGGCCGTTCCAGTTATTCGTTTCGAGCATCAGAACTGCGAAAATTTTGAGTTTCTCAACCGCTTCTTACCTCCAAGCTGCCATAACTGGCGAAAGGATTGACCAATCCGCAAAATTTCTGTTGCATCTGAAAGTAGAAACTCGCCCGATTACGACGGTATGTGTACTTTTCCCCTAGGCCATTCTAGTTATTCGTTTCGGGCATCAGAACTGCAAAAATTTTGAGTTTCTCAAGCGTTTCTTACCTCCAAACTCCCATATCTTGCGAACAGATTGACCAATCCGCAAAATTCCTGTTGCATCTGAAAGTAGAAACTCGCCCGATTACAAAGGTGTGCGTACTTTTCCCCAAGGCCGTTCTAGTTATGCTTGTCGAGCATCAGAACTGCAAAAATTTGAGTTTCTCAAGCGTTTCTTACCTTCAAACTCCCATATCTCGCGAACAGATTGACCAATCCGCAAAATTCCTGTTGCATCTGAAAGTAGAAACTCGCCCGATTACAAAGGTGTGCGTACTTTTCCCGTAGGCCGTTCTGGTTATTCGTTTCGAGCATCAGAACTGCGAAAATTTTGAGTTTCTCAAGCGGTTCTTACCTCCAAACTGCCATATCTCGCGAAAGGATTGACCAATCCGCATAATTTCTGTTGCATCTGAAAGTAGAAACTCGCCCGATTACAACGGTATGTGTACTTTTCCCCTAGGCCGTTCTAGTTATGCTTGTCGAGCATCAGAACTGCGAAAATTTTGAGTTTCCTCAACCGTTTCTTACCTCCAAACTGCCATATCTCGCGAACGGATTGACCAATCCGCAAAATTTCTGTTGCACCTGAAAGTAGAAACTGGCCCGATTACAACGGTATGCGTACTTTTCAGCTAGGCCATTCTAGTTATTCGTTTCGAGCATTAGGACTGCGAAAATTTTGAGTTTCTCAACCGCTTCTTACCTCCAAACTGCCATAACTGGCGAAAGGATTGACCAATCCGCAATATTTCTGTTGCATCTGAAAGTAGAAACTCGCCCGAATACAACGGTATGTGTACTTTTCCTCTAGGCCGTTCCAGTTATTCGTTTCGAGCATCAGAACTGCGAAAATTTTGAGTTTCTCAACCGTTTCTTACCTCCAAGCTGCCATATCTCGCGAACGGATTGACCAATCCGCAAAATTTCTGTTGCATCTGAAAGTAGAAACTCGCCCGATTACAACGGTATGCGTACTTTTCCCCTAGGCCGTTCTAGTTATGCTTGTCGAGCATCAGAACTGTGTACATTTTGAGTTTCTCAACCGTTTCTTACCTCCAAACTGCCATATCTCGCGAACGGATTGACCAATCCGCAAAATTTCTGTTGCATCTGAAAGTAGAAACTCGCCCGATTACAACGGTATGTGTACTTTTCCCCTAGGCCGTTCCAGTTATTCGTTTCGAGCATCAGAACTGCGAAAATTTTGAGTTTCTCAACCGTTTCTTACCTCCAAACTGCCATATCTGGCGAACGGATTGACCAATCCGCAAAATTTCTGTTGCATCTGAAAGTAGAAACTCGCCCGATTACAACGGTATGCGTACTTTTACCCTAGGCCGTTCTAGTTATGCTTGTCGAGCATCAGAACTGCGAAAATGTTGAGTTTCTCAAGCGTTTCTTACCTGCAAACTGCCATATCTCGCGAACGGATTGACCAATCAGCAAAATCTCTGTTGCATCTGAAAGTAGAGACTCGCCCGATCACAACGGTATGAGTACATTTCTCCTAGGCCGTTCTAGTTATGCTTGTCGAGCATCAGAACTGTGAACATTATGAGTTTCTCAACCGTTTCTTACCTCCAAACTGCCATATCTCGCGAACGGATTGACCGATCCGCAAAATTCCTGTTGCATCTGAAAGTAGAAACTCGCCCGATTACAACGGTATGTGTACTTTTCCCCTAGGCCGTTCCAGTTATTCGTTTCGAGCATCAGAACTGCGAAAATTTTGAGTTTCTCAACCGTTTCTTACCTCCAAGCTGCCATATCTCGCGAACGGATTGACCAATCCGCAAAATTTCTGTTGCATCTGAAAGTAGAAACTCGCCCGATTACGACGGTATGTGTACTTTTCCCCTAGGCCATTCTAGTTATTCGTTTCGAGCATCAGAACTGCAAAAATTTTGAGTTTCTCAAGCGTTTCTTACCTCCACACTCCCATATCTTGCGAACAGATTGACCAATCCGCAAAATTCCTGTTGCATCTGAATGTAGAAACTCGCCCGATTACAAAAGTGTGCGTACTTTTCCCGTAGGCCGTTCCAGTTATTCGTTTCGAGCATCAGAACTGCGAAAATTTTGAGTTTCTCAAGCGTTTCTTACTTACAAACTGCCACATCTCGCGAACGGAATGACAAATCCACAAAATTTCTGTTGCATCTGAAAGTAGAAACTCGCCCGATTGCAACGGTATGCGTACTTTTCCCCTAGGCCGTTCTAGTTATGCTTGTCGAGCATCAGAACTGCGAAAATTTTGAGTTTCTCAAGCGTTTCTTACTTACAAACTGCCACATCTCGCGAACGGATTGACCAATCCACAAAATTTCTGTTGCATCTGAAAGTAGAAACTCGCCCGATTACAACGGTATGCGTACTTTCCCCCTAGGCCGTTCTAGTTATGCTTGTCGAGCATCAGAACTGCGAAAATTTTTAGTTTCTCGAGCGTTTCTTACCTCCAAACTGCCATATCACGCGCACGGATTGACCAATCCGCAAAATTTCTGTTGCATCTGAAAGTAGAAACTCGCCCGATTACAACGGTATGTGTACTTTCCCCCGAGGCCGTTCCAGTTATTCGTTTCGAGCATCAGAACTGCGAAAATTTTGAGTTTCTCGAGCGTTTCTTACCTCCAAACTGCCATATCTCGCGAAGGATTGACCAATCCGCAAAATTTCTGTTGCATCTGAAAGTAGAAACTCGCCCGATTACGACGGTATGCGTACTTTTCCCGTAGGCCGTTCCAGTTATTCGTTTCGAGCATCAGAACTGCGAAACTTTTGAGTTTCTCAAGCGATTCTTACTTACAAACTGCCACATCTCGCGAACGGATTGACCAATCCGCAAAATTTCTGTTGCATCTGAAAGTAGAAACTCGCACGATTACAACGGTATGCGTACTTTTCCCCTAGGCCGTTCTAGTTATGCTTGTCGAGCATCAGAACTGCGAAAATTTTGAGATTGTCAAGCGTTTCTTACTTGCAAACTGCCATATCTGGCGAACGGATTGACCAATCCGCAAATTTTCTGTTGCGGTCTGAAAGTAGAGACTCGCCCGATCACAACGGTATGAGTACAATTTCCCCTAGGCCGTTCTAGTTATGCTTGTCGAGCATCAGAAACTGTGAACATTTTGAGTTTCTCAACCGTTTCTTACCTCCAAACTGCCATATCTCGCGAACGGATTGACCAATCCGCAAAATTTCTGTTGCATCTGAAAGTAGAAACTCGCCCGATTACAACGGTATGCGTACTTTTCCCCTAGGCCGTTCTAGTTATGCTTGTCGAGCATCAGAACTGCAAAAAATTTGAGTTTCTCAAGTGTCTCTTACCTCCAAACTCCCATATCTCGCGAACAGATTGACCAATCCGCAAAATTCCCTGTTGCATCTGAAAGTAGAAACTCGCCCGATTACGACGGTATGTGTACTTTTCCCCTAGGCCGTTCCAGTTATTCGTTTCGAGCATCAGAACTGCGAAAATTTTTAGTTTCTCAACCGTTTCTTACCTCCAAACTGCCATATCGCGCGAACGGATTGACCAATCCGCAAAATTTCTGTTGCATCTGAAAGTAGAAACGGGCCCGATTCGAACGGTATGCGTACTTTTCCCCTAGGCCGTTCTAGTTATGCTTGTCGAGCATCAGAACTGTGAACATTTTGAGTTTCTCAACCGTTTCTTGCATCCAAAATGCTATATCTCGCGAACGGATAGACCAATCCGCAAAATTTCTGTTGCATCTGAAAGTAGAAACTCGCCCAATTGCAACGGTATTTGTGCTTTTCCCCTAGGCCATTCTAGTTATTCGTTTCGAGCATCAGAACTGCGAAAATTTTGAGTTTCTCAAGCGTTTCTTACTTACAAACTGCCACATCTCGCGAACGGATTGACCAATCCACAAAATTTCTATTGCATCTGAAAGAAGAAACTCGCCCGATTACAACGGTATGCGTACTTTTCCCCTAGGCCGTTCTAGTTATGCTTGTCGAGCATCAGAACTGCAAAAATTTTGAGTTTCTCAAGCGTTTCTTACCTCCAAACTCCCATATCTTGCGAACAGATTGACCAATCCGCAAAATTTCTGTTGCGTCTGAAAGTAGAGACTCGCCCGGTCACAACGGTATGAGTACATTTCCCCTAGGCCGTTCTAGTTATGCTTGTCGAGCATCAGAACTGTGAACATATTGAGTTTCTCAACCGTTTCTTACCTCCAAACTGCCATATCTCGCGAACGGATTGACCAATCCGCAAAGTTTCTGTTGCATCTGAAAGTAGAAACTGGCCCGATTACAACGGTATGCGTACTTTTCAGCTAGGCCATTCTACTTATTCGTTTCGAGCATTAGGACTGCGAAAATTTTGAGTTTCTCAACCGCTTCTTACCTCCAAACTGCCATATCTGGCGAAAGGATTGACCAATCCGCAAAATTTCTGTTGCATCTGAAAGTAGAAACTCGCCCGAATACAACGGTATGTGTACTTTTCCCCTAGGCCGTTCCAGTTATTCGTTTCGAGCATCAGAACTGCGAAAATTTTGAGTTTCTCAACCGCTTCTTACCTCCAAGCTGCCATAACTGGCGAAAGGATTGACCAATCCGCAAAATTTCTGTTGCATCTGAAAGTAGAAACTCGCCCGATTACGACGGTATGTGTACTTTTCCCCTAGGCCATTCTAGTTATTCGTTTCGGGCATCAGAACTGCAAAAATTTTGAGTTTCTCAAGCGTTTCTTACCTCCAAACTCCCATATCTTGCGAACAGATTGACCAATCCGCAAAATTCCTGTTGCATCTGAAAGTAGAAACTCGCCCGATTACAAAGGTGTGCGTACTTTTCCCCAAGGCCGTTCTAGTTATGCTTGTCGAGCATCAGAACTGCAAAAAATTTGAGTTTCTCAAGCGTTTCTTACCTTCAAACTCCCATATCTCGCGAACAGATTGACCAATCCGCAAAATTCCTGTTGCATCTGAAAGTAGAAACTCGCCCGATTACAAAGGTGTGCGTACTTTTCCCGTAGGCCGTTCTGGTTATTCGTTTCGAGCATCAGAACTGCGAAAATTTTGAGTTTCTCAAGCGGTTCTTACCTCCAAACTGCCATATCTCGCGAAAGGATTGACCAATCCGCATAATTTCTGTTGCATCTGAAAGTAGAAACTCGCCCGATTACAACGGTATGTGTACTTTTCCCCTAGGCCGTTCTAGTTATGCTTGTCGAGCATCAGAACTGCGAAAATTTTGAGTTTCTCAACCGTTTCTTACCTCCAAACTGCCATATCTCGCGAACGGATTGACCAATCCGCAAAATTTCTGTTGCACCTGAAAGTAGAAACTGGCCCGATTACAACGGTATGCGTACTTTTCAGCTAGGCCATTCTAGTTATTCGTTTCGAGCATTAGGACTGCGAAAATTTTGAGTTTCTCAACCGCTTCTTACCTCCAAACTGCCATAACTGGCGAAAGGATTGACCAATCCGCAATATTTCTGTTGCATCTGAAAGTAGAAACTCGCCCGAATACAACGGTATGTGTACTTTTCCTCTAGGCCGTTCCAGTTATTCGTTTCGAGCATCAGAACTGCGAAAATTTTGAGTTTCTCAACCGTTTCTTACCTCCAAGCTGCCATATCTCGCGAACGGATTGACCAATCCGCAAAATTTCTGTTGCATCTGAAAGTAGAAACTCGCCCGATTACAACGGTATGCGTACTTTTCCCCTAGGCCGTTCTAGTTATGCTTGTCGAGCATCAGAACTGTGTACATTTTGAGTTTCTCAACCGTTTCTTACCTCCAAACTGCCATATCTCGCGAACGGATTGACCAATCCGCAAAATTTCTGTTGCATCTGAAAGTAGAAACTCGCCCGATTACAACGGTATGTGTACTTTTCCCCTAGGCCGTTCCAGTTATTCGTTTCGAGCATCAGAACTGCGAAAATTTTGAGTTTCTCAACCGTTTCTTACCTCCAAACTGCCATATCTGGCGAACGGATTGACCAATCCGCAAAATTTCTGTTGCATCTGAAAGTAGAAACTCGCCCGATTACAACGGTATGCGTACTTTTACCCTAGGCCGTTCTAGTTATGCTTGTCGAGCATCAGAACTGCGAAAATGTTGAGTTTCTCAAGCGTTTCTTACCTGCAAACTGCCATATCTCGCGAACGGATTGACCAATCAGCAAAATCTCTGTTGCATCTGAAAGTAGAGACTCGCCCGATCACAACGGTATGAGTACATTTCTCCTAGGCCGTTCTAGTTATGCTTGTCGAGCATCAGAACTGTGAACATTATGAGTTTCTCAACCGTTTCTTACCTCCAAACTGCCATATCTCGCGAACGGATTGACCGATCCGCAAAATTCCTGTTGCATCTGAAAGTAGAAACTCGCCCGATTACAACGGTATGTGTACTTTTCCCCTAGGCCGTTCCAGTTATTCGTTTCGAGCATCAGAACTGCGAAAATTTTGAGTTTCTCAACCGTTTCTTACCTCCAAGCTGCCATATCTCGCGAACGGATTGACCAATCCGCAAAATTTCTGTTGCATCTGAAAGTAGAAACTCGCCCGATTACGACGGTATGTGTACTTTTCCCCTAGGCCATTCTAGTTATTCGTTTCGAGCATCAGAACTGCAAAAATTTTGAGTTTCTCAAGCGTTTCTTACCTCCACACTCCCATATCTTGCGAACAGATTGACCAATCCGCAAAATTCCTGTTGCATCTGAATGTAGAAACTCGCCCGATTACAAAAGTGTGCGTACTTTTCCCGTAGGCCGTTCCAGTTATTCGTTTCGAGCATCAGAACTGCGAAAATTTTGAGTTTCTCAAGCGTTTCTTACTTACAAACTGCCACATCTCGCGAACGGAATGACAAATCCACAAAATTTCTGTTGCATCTGAAAGTAGAAACTCGCCCGATTGCAACGGTATGCGTACTTTTCCCCTAGGCCGTTCTAGTTATGCTTGTCGAGCATCAGAACTGCGAAAATTTTGAGTTTCTCAAGCGTTTCTTACTTACAAACTGCCACATCTCGCGAACGGATTGACCAATCCACAAAATTTCTGTTGCATCTGAAAGTAGAAACTCGCCCGATTACAACGGTATGCGTACTTTCCCCCTAGGCCGTTCTAGTTATGCTTGTCGAGCATCAGAACTGCGAAAATTTTTAGTTTCTCGAGCGTTTCTTACCTCCAAACTGCCATATCACGCGCACGGATTGACCAATCCGCAAAATTTCTGTTGCATCTGAAAGTAGAAACTCGCCCGATTACAACGGTATGTGTACTTTCCCCCGAGGCCGTTCCAGTTATTCGTTTCGAGCATCAGAACTGCGAAAATTTTGAGTTTCTCAACCGCTTCTAACCTCCAAACTGCCATATCTGGCGAAAGGATTGACCAATCCGCAAAATTCCTGTTGCATCTGAAAGTAGAAACTCGCCCGATTACAAAGGTGTGCGTACTTTTCCCGTAGGCCGTTCCAGTTATTCGTTTCGAGCATCAGAACTGCGAAAATTTTGAGTTTCTCAAGCGTTTCTTACTTACAAACTGCCACATCTCGCGAACGGATTGACCAATCCGCAAAATTTCTGTTGCATCTGAAAGTAGAAACTCGCACGATTACAACGGTATGCGTACTTTTCCCCTAGGCCGTTCTAGTTATGCTTGTCGAGCATGAGAACTGTGAACATTTTGAGTTTCTCAACCGTTTCTTACCTCCAAACTGCCATATCTCGCGAACGGATTGACCAATCCACAAAATTTCTGTTGCATCTGAAAGTAGAAACTCGCCCGATTACAACGGTATGCGTGCTTTTCCCCTAGGCCGTTCTAGTTATGCTTGTCGAGCATCAGAACTGCAAAAAATTTGAGTTTCTCAAGTGTTTCTTACCTCCAAACTCCCATATCTCGCGAACAGATTGACCAATCCGCAAAATTCCTGTTGCATCTGAAAGTAGAAACTCGCCCGATTACGACGGTATGTGTACTTTTCCCCTAGGCCGTTCCAGTTATTCGTTTCGAGCATCAGAACTGCGAAAATTTTTAGTTTCTCAACCGTTTCTTACCTCCAAACTGCCATATCGCGCGAACGGATTGACCAATCCGCAAAATTTCTGTTGCATCTGAAAGTAGAAACTCGCCCGATTACAACGGTATGCGTACTTTTCCCCTAGGCCGTTCTAGTTATGCTTGTCGAGCATCAGAACTGCAAAAATTTTGAGTTTCTCAAGCGTTTCTTACCTCCAAACTCCCATATCTTGCGAACAGATTGACCAATCCGCAAAATTTCTGTTGCGCCTGAAAGTAGAGACTCGCCCGATCACAACGGTATGAGTACATTTCCCCTAGGCCGTTCTAGTTATGCTTGTCGAGCATCAGAACTGTGAACATATTGAGTTTCTCAACCACTTCTTACCTCCAAACTGCCATATCTGGCGAAAGGATTGACCAATCCGCAAAATTTCTGTTGCATCTGAAAGTAGAAACTCGCCCGAATACAACGGTATGTGTACTTTTCCCCTAGGCCGTTCCAGTTATTCGTTTCGAGCATCAGAACTGCGAAAATTTTGAGTTTCTCGAGCGTTTCTTACCTCCAAACTGCCATATCTCGCGAAAGGATTGACCAATCCGCAAAATTTCTGTTGCATCTGAAAGTAGAAACTCGCCCGATTACGACGGTATGCGTACTTTTCCCGTAGGCCGTTCCAGTTATTCGTTTCGAGCATCAGAACTGCGAAACTTTTGAGTTTCTCAAGCGTTTCTTACTTACAAACTGCCACATCTCGCGAACGGATTGACCAATCCGCAAAATTTCTGTTGCATCTGAAAGTAGAAACTCGCACGATTACAACGGTATGCGTACTTTTCCCCTAGGCCGTTCTAGTTATGCTTGTCGAGCATCAGAACTGCGAAAATTTTGAGATTGTCAAGCGTTTCTTACTTGCAAACTGCCATATCTCGCGAACGGATTGACCAATCCGCAAAATTTCTGTTGCATCTGAAAGTAGAAACTCGCACGATTACAACGGTATGCGTACTTTTCCCCTAGGCCGTTCTAGTTATGCTTGTCGAGCATCAGAACTGTGAACATTTTGAGTTTCTCAACCGTTTCTTACCTCCAAACTGCCATATCTCGCGAAAGGATTGACTAATCCGCATAATTTCTGTTGCATCTGAAATTAGAAACTCGCCCGATTACAACGGTATGTGTACTTTTCCCCTAGGCCGTTCCAGTTATTCGTTTCGAGCATCAGAACTGCGAAAATTTTGAGTTTCTCAAGCGTTTCTTACCTCCAAACTCCCATACCTTGCGAACAGATTGACCAATCCGCAAAATTCCTGTTGCATCTGAAAGTAGAAACTCGCACGATTACAACGGTATGCGTACTTTTCCCCTAGGCCGTTCTAGTTATGCTTGTCGAGCATCAGAACTGTGAACATTTTGAGTTTCTCAACCGTTTCTTACCTCCAAACTGCCATATCTCGCGAACGGATTGACCAATCCGCAAAATTTCTGTTGCATCTGAAAGTAGAAACGGGCCCGATTCGAACGGTATGAGTACATTTCCCCTAGGCCGTTCTAGTTATGCTTGTCGAGCATCAGAACTGTGAACATTTTGAGTTTCTCAACCGTTTCTTGCATCCAAAATGCTATATCTCACGAACGGATAGACCAATCCGCAAAATTTCTGTTGCATCTGAAAGTAGAAACTCGCCCAATTGCAACGGTATTTGTGCTTTTCCCCTAGGCCATTCTAGTTATTCGTTTCGAGCATCAGAACTGCGAAAATTTTGAGTTTCTCAAGCGTTTCTTACTTACAAACTGCCACATCTCGCGAACGGATTGACCAATCCGCAAAATTTCTGTTGCATCTGAAAGTAGAAACTCGCCCGATTACGACGGTATGTGTACTTTTCCCCTAGGCCGTTCCAGTTATTCGTTTCGAGCATCAGAACTGCGAAAATTTTGAGTTTCTCAAGCGTTTCTTACCTCCAAACTGCCATATCTCGCGAACGGATAGGCCATTCCGCAAAATTTCTGTTGCATCTGAAAGTAGATACACGCCCGATTAGAGCGGTATGAGTACTTTTCCCCTAGGCCGTTCTAGATATTCGTTTCGAGCATCAGAACTGCGAAAATTTAGAGTTTCTCAACCATTTCTTACCTCCAAACTGCCATATCTGGCGAAAGGATGAACCAGTCCGCAAAATTTCTGTTGCATCTGAAAGTAGAAACTCGCCCGAATACAACGGTATGTGTACTTTTCCCCTAGGCCGTTCCAGTTATTCGTTTCGAGCATCAGAACAGCGAAAATTTTGAGTTTCTCAAGCGTTTCTTACCTCCAAACTGCCATATCGCGCGAACGGATTGACCAATCCGCAAAATTTCTGTTGCATCTGAAAGTAGAAACTCGCCCGATTACAGCGGTAAGTGTACTTTTCCCCTAGGCCGTTCTAGTTATGCTTGTCGAGCATCAGAACTGCGAAAATTTTGAGTTTCTCAAGCGTTTCTTACCTGCAAACTGCCATATCTCGTGAACGGATTGACCAATCCACAAAATTTCTGTTGCAACTGAAAGTAGAAACTCGCCCGATCACAACGGTATGAGTACATTTCCCCTAGGCCGTTCTAGTTATGCTTGTCGAGCATCAGAACTGTGAACATTTTGAATTTCTCAACCGTTTCTTACCTGCAAACTGCCATATCTCGCGAACGGATTGACCAATCCGCAAAATTTCTGTTGCATCTGAACGTAGAGACTCGCCCGATCACAACGGTATGAGTACATTTCCCCTAGGCCGTTCTAGTTATGCTTGTCGAGCATCAGAACTGTGAACATTTTGAGTTTCCCAACCGTTTCTTACCTCCAAACTGCCATATCTCGCGAACGGATTGACCGATCCACAAAATTTCTGTTGCATCTGAAAGTAGAAACTCGCCCGATTACAAAGGTATGTGTACTTTTCCCCTAGGCCGTTCCAGTTATTCGTTTAGAGCATCAGAACTGCGAAAATTTTGAGTTTCTCAACCGTTTCTTACCTCCAAACTGCCATATCTCGCGAACGGATTGACCAATCCGCAAAATTTCTGTTGCATCTGAAAGTAGAAACTCGCCCGATAACAACAGTATGCGTACTTTTCCCGTAGGCCATTCTAGTTATTCGTTTCGAGCATCAGAACTGCGAAAATTTTGAGTTTCTCAACCGTTTCTTACCTCCAAACTGCCATATCGCGCGACCGGATTGACCAATCAGCAAAATTTCTGTTGCATCTGAAAGTAGAAACTGGCCCGATTCGAACGGTATGCGTACTTTTCCCCTAGGCCGTTCTAGTTATGCTTGTCGAGCACCAGAACTGTGAACATTTTGAGTTTCTCAACCGTTTCTTACCTCCAAACTGCCATTTCTCGCGAACGGATTGACCGATCCGCAAAATTTCTGTTGCATCTGAAAGTAGAAACTCGCCCGATTACAACGGTATGCGTACTTTTCCCGTAGGCCATTCTAGTTATTCGTTTCGAGCACCAGAACTGTGAACATTTTGAGTTTCTCAAGCGTTTCTTACCTCCAAACTGCCATATCGCGCGAACGGATTGACCAATCCGCAAAATTTCTGTTGCATCTGAAAGTAGAGACTCGCCCGATCACAACGGTATGTGTACTTTTCCCCTAGGCCGTTCCAGTTATACGTTTCGAGCATCAGAACTGCGAAAATTTTGAGTTTCTCAAGCGTTTCTTACCTGCAAACTGCCATATCTCGCGAACGGATTGACCAATCCGCAAAATTTCTGTTGCATCTGAAAGTAGAAACTCGCCCGATTACAACGGTATGCGTACTTTTCCCCTAGGCCGTTCTAGTTATGCTTGTCGAGCATCAGAACTGCAAAAAATTTGAGTTTCTCAAGCATTTCTTACCTCCAAACTCCCATATCTCGCGAACAGATTGACCAATCCGCAAAATTCCTGTTGCATCTGAAAGTAGAAACTCGCCCGATTACAAAGGTGTGCGTACTTTTCCCGTAGGCCATTCTAGTTATTCGTTTCGAGCATCAGAACTGCGAAAATTTTGAGTTTGTCAACCGTTTCTTACCTCCAAACTGCCATATCGCGCGAACGGATTGACCAATCCGCAAAATTTCTGTTGCATCTGAAAGTAGAAACTCGCCCGATCACAACGGTATGAGTACATTTCCCCTAGGCCGTTCTAGTTATGCTTGTCGAGCATCAGAACTGTGAACATTTTGAATTTCTCAACCGTTTCTTACCTGCAAACTGCCATATCTCGCGAACGGATTGACCAATCCGCAAAATTTCTGTTGCATCTGAACGTAGAGACTCGCCCGATCACAACGGTATGAGTACATTTCCCCTAGGCCGTTCTAGTTATGCTTGTCGAGCATCAGAACTGTGAACATTTTGAGTTTCTCAACCGTTTCTTACATGCAAACAGCCATATCTCGCGAACGGATTGACCAATCCGCAAAATTTCTGTTGCATGTGAAAGTAAAGACTCGCCCGATCACAACGGTATGAGTACATTTCCCCTAGGCCGTTCTAGTTATGCTTGTCGAGCATCAGAACTGTGAACATTTTGAGTTTCCCAACCGTTTCTTACCTCCAAACTGCCATATCTCGCGAACGGATTGACCGATCCACAAAATTTCTGTTGCATCTGAAAGTAGAAACTCGCCCGATTACAAAGGTATGTGTACTTTTCCCCTAGGCCGTTCCAGTTATTCGTTTAGAGCATCAGAACTGCGAAAATTTTGAGTTTCTCAACCGTTTCTTACCTCCAAACTGCCATATCTCGCGAACGGATTGACCAATCCGCAAAATTTCTGTTGCATCTGAAAGTAGAAACTCGCCCGATTACAACAGTATGCGTACTTTTCCCGTAGGCCATTCTAGTTATTCGTTTCGAGCATCAGAACTGCGAAAATTTTGAGTTTCTCAACCGTTTCTTACCTCCAAACTGCCATATCGCGCGACCGGATTGACCAATCAGCAAAATTTCTGTTGCATCTGAAAGTAGAAACTGGCCCGATTCGAACGGTATGCGTACTTTTCCCCTAGGCCGTTCTAGTTATGCTTGTCGAGCACCAGAACTGTGAACATTTTGAGTTTCTCAACCGTTTCTTACCTCCAAACTGCCATTTCTCGCGAACGGATTGACCGATCCGCAAAATTTCTGTTGCATCTGAAAGTAGAAACTCGCCCGATTACAACGGTATGTGTACTTTTCCCCTAGGCCGTTCCAGTTATTCGTTTCGAGCATCAGAACTGCGAAAATTTTGAGTTTCTCAACCGTTTCCTACCTCCAAACTGCCATATCTCGCGAACGGATTGACCAATCCGCATAATTTCTGTTGCATCCGAAAGTAGAAACTCGCCCGATTACAACGGTATGCGTACTTTTCCCGTAGGCCATTCTAGATATTCGTTTCGAGCATCAGAACTGCGAAAATTTTGAGTTTCGCAACCGTTTCTTACCTCCAAACTGCCATATCGCGCGACCGGATTGACCAATCCGCAAAATTTCTGTTGCATCTGAAAGTAGAAACTCGCCCGATTACAACGGTATGCGTACTTCTCCCCTAGGCCGTTCTAGTTATGCTTGTCGAGCATCAGAACTGCAAAAAAATTTGAGTTTCTCAAGTGTTTCTTACCTCCAAACTCCCATATCTCGCGAACAGATTGACCAATCCGCAAAATTCCTGTTGCATCTGAAAGTAGAAACTCGCCCGATTACAAAGGTGTGCGTACTTTGCCCGTAGGCCGTTCTAGTTATTCGTTTCGAGCATCAGAACTACGAAAATTTTGAGTTTCTCAAGCGTTTCTTACCTCCAAACTGCCATATCTCGCGAACGGAATGACCATTCCGCAAAATTCCTGTTGCATCTGAAAGTAGATACTCGCCCGATTAGAGCGGTATGAGTACTTTTCACCTAGGCCGTTCTAGTTATTCGTTTCGAGCATCAGAACTGCGAAAATTTTGAGTTTCTCAAGCGTTTCTTACCTCCAAACTGCCATATCTCGCGAAAGGATTGACCAATCCGCAAAATTTCTGTTGCATCTGAAAGTAGAAACTGGCCCGATTACAACTGTATGTGTACTTTTCCCCTAAGCCGTTCCAGTTATTCGTTTCGAGCATCAGAACTGCGAAAATTTTGAGTTTCTCAACCGTTTCTTACCTCCAAACTGCCATATCGCGCGACCGGATTGACCAATCCGCAAAATGTCTGTTGCATCTGAAAGTAGAAACTGGCCCGATTCGAACGGTATGCGTACTTTTCCCCTAGGCCGTTCTAGATATTCGTTTCGAGCATCAGAACTGCGAAAATTTTTAGTTTCTCAGGCGTTTCTTACTTACAAACTGCCACATCTCGCGAACGGATTGACCAATCCGCAAAATTTCTGTTGCATCTGAAAGTAGAAACTCGCCCAATTACGACGGTATGTGTACTTTTCCCCTAGGCCGTTCCAGTTATTCGTTTCGAGCATCAGAACTGCGAAAATTTTGAGTTTCTCAACCGTTTCTTACCTCCAAACTGCCATATCACGCGAACGGATTGACCAATCCGCAAAATTTCTGTTGCATCTGAAAGTAGAAACTGGCCCGATTCGAACGGTATGCGTACTTTTCCCCTAGGCCGTTCTAGTTATTCGTTTCGAGCATCAGAACTGCGAAAATTTTGAGTTTCTCAAGCGATTCTTACCTCCAAACTGCTATATCTCGCGAACGGATAGACCAATCCGCAAAATTTCTGTTGCATCTGAAAGTAGAAACTCGCCCAATTGCAACGGTATTTGTGCTTTTCCCCTAGGCCATTCTAGTTATTCGTTTCGAGCATCAGATCTGCGAAAATTTTGAGTTTCTCAAGCGTTTCTTACATCCAAACTGCCATATCTCGCGAAAGGATTGACCAATCCGCAAAATTTCTGTTGCATCTGAAAGTAGAAACTCGCCCGATTACAACGGTTTGAGTACTTTTCCCCTGGGCCGTTCTGGTTATTCGTTTCGAGCATCAGAACTGCGAAAATTTTGAGTTTCTCAAGCGTTTCTTACCTCCAAACTGCCATATCTCGCGAAAGGGTTGACCAATCCGCATAATTTCTGTTGCATCTGAAAGTAGAAACTCGCCCGTTTACAACGGTATTTGTGCTTTTCCCCTAGGCCATTCTAGTTATTCGTTTCGAGCATCAGATCTGCGAAAATTTTGAGTTTCTCAAGCGTTTCTTACATCCAAACTGCCATATCTCGCGAAAGGATTGACCAATCCGCAAAATTTCTGTTGCATCTGAAAGTAGAAACTCGCCCGATTACAACGGTTTGAGTACTTTTCCCCTAGGCCGTACTGGTTATTCGTTTCGAGCATCAGAACTGCGAAAATTTTGAGTTTCTCAAGCGTTTCTTACCTCCAAACTGCCATATCTCGCGAAAGGGTTGACCAATCCGCATAATTTCTGTTGCATCTGAAAGTAGAAACTCGCCCGATTACAACGGTATGCGTACTTTTCCCGTAGGCCATTCTAGTTATTCGTTTCGAGCATCAGAACTGCGAAAATTTTGAGTTTCGCAACCGTTTCTTACCTCCAAACTGCCATATCGCGCGACCGGATTGACCAATCCGCAAAATTTCTGTTGCATCTGAAAGTAGAAACTCGCCCGATTACAACGGTATGCGTACTTCTCCCCTAGGCCGTTCTAGTTATGCTTGTCGAGCATCAGAACTGCAAAAAATTTGAGTTTCTCAAGTGTTTCTTACCTCCAAACTCCCATATCTCGCGAACAGATTGACCAATCCGCAAAATTCATGTTGCATCTGAAAGTAGAAACTCGCCCGATTACAAAGGTGTGCGTACTTTGCCCGTAGGCCGTTCTAGTTATACGTTTCGAGCATCAGAACTGCGAAAATTTTTAGTTTCTCAAGCGTTTCTTACTTACAAACTGCCACATCTCGCGAACGGATTGACCAATCCGCAAAATTTCTGTTGCATCTGAAAGTAGAAACTCGCCCGATTACGACGGTATGTGTACTTTTCCCCTAGGCCGTTCCAGTTATTCGTTTCGAGCATCAGACCTGCGAAAATTTTGAGTTTCTCAAGCGTTTCTTACCTCCAAACTGCCATATCTCGCGAACGGAATGACAATTCCGCAAAATTCCTGTTGCATCTGAAAGTAGATACTCGCCCGATTAGAGCGGTATGAGTACTTTTCACCTAGGCCGTTCTAGTTATTCGTTTCGAGCATCAGAACTGCGAAAATTTTGAGTTTCTCAACCGCTTCTTACCTCCAAACTGCCATATCTCGCGAAAGGATTGACCAATCCGCAAAATTTCTGTTGCATCTGAAAGTAGAAACTCGCCCGATTACGGCGGTATGTGTACTTTTCCCCTAGGCCGTTCTAGTTATTCGTTTCGAGCATCAGAACTGCGAAAATTTTGAGTTTCTCAAGCGTTTCTTACCTCCAAACTGCCATATCTCGCGAAAGGATTGACCAATCCGCAAAATTTCTGTTGCATCTGAAAGTAGAAACTGGCCCGATTACAACTGTATGTGTACTTTTCCCCTAAGCCGTTCGAGGTATTCGTTTCGAGCATCAGAACTGCGAAAATTTTGAGTTTCTCAACCGTTTCTTACCTCCAAACTGCCATATCGCGCGACCGGATTGACCAATCCGCAAAATTTCTGTTGCATCTGAAAGTAGAAACTGGCCCGATTCGAACGGTATGCGTACTTTTCCCCTAGGCCGTTCTAGATATTCGTTTCGAGCATCAGAACTGCGAAAATTTTTAGTTTCTCAGGCGTTTCTTACTTACAAACTGCCACATCTCGCGAACGGATTGACCAATCCGCAAAATTTCTGTTGCATCTGAAAGTAGAAACTCGCCCAATTACGACGGTATGTGTACTTTTCCCCTAGGCCGTTCCAGTTATTCGTTTCGAGCATCAGAACTGCGAAAATTTTGAGTTTCTCAACCGTTTCTTACCTCCAAGCTGCCATATCACGCGAACGGATTGACCAATCCGCAAAATTTCTGTTGCATCTGAAAGTAGAAACTGGCCCGATTCGAACGGTATGCGTACTTTTCCCCTAGGCCGTTCTAGTTATTCGTTTCGAGCATCAGAACTGCGAAAATTTTGAGTTTCTCAAGCGATTCTTACCTCCAAACTGCTATATCTCGCGAACGGATAGACCAATCCGCAAAATTTCTGTTGCATCTGAAAGTAGAAACTCGCCCAATTGCAACGGTATTTGTGCTTTTCCCCTAGGCCATTCTAGTTATTCGTTTCGAGCATCAGATCTGCGAAAATTTTGAGTTTCTCAAGCGTTTCTTACATCCAAACTGCCATATCTCGCGAAAGGATTGACCAATCCGCAAAATTTCTGTTGCATCTGAAAGTAGAAACTCGCCCGATTACAACGGTTTGAGTACTTTTCCCCTAGGCCGTTCTGGTTATTCGTTTCGAGCATCAGAACTGCGAAAATTTTGAGTTTCTCAAGCGTTTCTTACCTCCAAACTGCCATATCTAGCGAAAGGGTTGACCAATCCGCATAATTTCTGTTGCATCTGAAAGTAGAAACTCGCCCGATTACAACGGTATGTGTACTTTTCCCCTAGGCCGTTCCAGTTATTCGTTTCGAGCATCAGAACTGCGAAAATTTTGAGTTTCTCAACCGTTTCTTACCTGCAAACTGCCATATCTCGCGAACGGATTGACCAATCCGCAAAATTTCTGTTGCATCTGAAAGTAGAAACTCGCCCGATTACAACGGTATGTGTACTTTTCCCCTAGGCCGTTCCAGTTATTCGTTTCGAGCATCAGAACTGCGAAAATTTTGAGTTTCTCAACCGCTTCTTACCTCCAAACTGCCATATCTGGCGAAAGGATTGACCAATCCGCAAAATTTCTGTTGCATCTGAAAGTAGAAACTCGCCCGAATACAACGGTATGTGTACTTTTCCCCTAGGCCGTTCCAGTTATTCGTTTCGAGCATCAGAACAGCGAAAATTTTGAGTTTCTCAACCGTTTCTTACCTCCAAACTGCAATATCGCGCGACCGGATTGACCAATCCGCAAAATTTCTGTTGCATCTGAAAGTAGAAACTGGCCCGATTCGAACGGTAAGCGTACTTTTCCCCTAGGCCGTTCTAGATATTCGTTTCGAGCATCAGAACTGCGAAAATTTTTAGTTTCTCAGGCGTTTCTTACTTACAAACTGCCACATCTCGCGAACGGATTGACCAATCCGCAAAATTTCTGTTGCATCTGAAAGTAGAAACTCGCCCGATTACGACGGTATGTGTACTTTTCCCCTAGGCCGTTCCAGTTATTCGTTTCGAGCATCAGAACTGCGAAAATTTTGAGTTTCTCAACCGTTTCTTACCTCCAAACTGCCATATCACGCGAACGGATTCACCAATGCGCAAAATTTCTGTTGCATCTGAAAGTAGAAACTGGCCCGATTCGAACGGTATGCGTACTTTTCCCCTAGGCCGTTCTAGTTATTCGTTTCGAGCATCAGAACTGCGAAAATTTTGAGTTTCTCAAGCGATTCTTACCTCCAAACTGCTATATCTCGCGAACGGATAGACCAATCCGCAAAATTTCTGTTGCTTCTGAAAGTAGAAACTCGCCCAATTGCAACGGTATTTGTGCTTTTCCCCTAGGCCATTCTAGTTATTCGTTTCGACCATCAGATCTGCGAAAATTTTGAGTTTCTCAAGCGTTTCTTACCTCCAAACTGCCATATCTCGCGAAAGGATTGACCAATCCGCAAAATTTCTGTTGCATCTGAAAGTAGAAACTCGCCCGATTACAACGGTTTGAGTACTTTTCCCCTAGGCCGTTCTAGTTATTCGTTTCGAGCATCAGAACTGCGAAAATTTTGAGTTTCTCAACCGTTTCTTACCTCCAAACTGCCATATCTCGCGAACGGATTGACCAATCCGCAAAATTTCTGCTGCATCTGAAAGTAGAAACTCGCCCGATCACAACAGTATGAGTACTTTTCCCCTAAGGCCGTTCTAGTTACGCTTGTCGAGCATCAGAACTGCGAAAATTTTGAGTTTCTCAACCGTTTCTTACTTCCAAACTGCCATATCTCGCGAACGGATTGACCAATCCGCAAAATTTCTGTTGCATCTGAAAGTAGAAACTCGCCCGATCACAACAGTATGAGTACTTTTCCCCTAGGCCGTTCCAGTTATTCGTTTCGAGCATCAGAACTGCGAAAATTTTGAGTTTCTCAAGCGTCTCTTACCTGCAAACTGCCATATCTCGCGAACGGATTGACCAATCCGCAAAATTTCTGTTGCATCTGAAAGTAGAGACTCGCCCGATCACAACGGTATGAGTACATTTCCCCTAGGCCGTTCTAGTTATGCTTGTCGAGCATCAGAACTGTGAACATTTTGAGTTTCTCAACCGTTTCTTACCTGCAAACTGCCATATCTCGCGAACGGATTGACCAATTCGCAAAATTTCTGTTGCATCTGAAAGTAGAGACTCGCCCGATCACAACGGTATGAGTACATTTCCCCTAGGCCGTTCTAGTTATGCTTGTCGAGCATCAGAACTGTGAACATTTTGAGTTTCTCAACCGTTTCTTACCTCCAAACTGCCATATCTCGCGAACGGATTGACCAATCCGCAAAATTTCTGTTGCATCTGAAAGTAGAGACTCGCCCGATCACAACGGTATGAGTACATTTCCCCTAGGCCGTTCTAGTTATGCTTGTCGAGCATCAGAACTGTGAACATTTTGAGTTTCTCAACCGTTTCTTACCTGCAAACTGCCATATCTCGCGAACGGATTGACCAATTCGCAAAATTTCTGTTGCATCTGAAAGTAGAGACTCGCCCGATCACAACGGTATGAGTACATTTCCCCTAGGCCGTTCTAGTTATGCTTGTCGAGCATCAGAACTGTGAACATTTTGAGTTTCTCAACCGTTTCTTACCTCCAAACTGCCATATCTCGCGAACGGATTGACCGATCCGCAAAATTTCTGTTGCATCTGAAAGTAGAAACTCGCCCGATTACAACGGTATGTGTACTTTTCCCCTAGGCCGTTCCAGTTATTCGTTTCGAGCATCAGAACTGCGAAAATTTTGAGTTTCTCAACCGTTTCTTACCTCCAAAATGCCATATCTCGCGAACGGATTGACCAATCCGCAAAATTTCTGTTGCATGTGAAAGTAGAAGCTCGCCCAATTGCAACGGTATTTGTGCTTTTCCCCTAGGCCATACTAGTTATTCGTTTCGAGCATCAGAACTGCGAAAATTTTGAGTTTCTCAAGCGTTTCTTACCTCCAAACTGCCATATCTCGCGAACGGATAGACCATTCCGCAAAATTTCTGTTGCATCTGAAAGTTCATACTCGCCCGATTACAGCGGTATGAGTACTTTTCCCCTAGGCCGTTCTAGTTATTCGTTTCGAGCATTAGAACTGCGAAAATTTTGAGTTTCTCAAGCGTTTCTTACCTCCAAACTGCCATATCTCGCGAAAGGATTGACCAATCCGCAAAATTTCTGTTGCATCTGAAAGTAGAAACTCGCCCAATTACAACGGTTTGAGTACTTTTCCCCTAGGCCGTTCTAGTTATGCTTGTCGAGCATCAGAACTGCGAAAATTTTGAGTTTCTCAAGCGTTTCTTACCTCCAAACTGCCATATCTCGCGAACGGATTGACCAATCCGCAAAATTTCTGTTGCATCTGAAAGTAGAAACTCGCCCGATCACAACGGTATGAGTACATTTCCCCTGGGCCGTTCTAGTTATGCTTGTCGTGCATCAGAACTGTGAACATTTTGTGTTTCTCAACCGTTTCTTACCTCCAAACTGCCATATCTCGCGAACGGATTGACCGATCCGCAAAATTTCTGTTGCATCTGAAAGTAGAAACTCGCCCGATTACGACGGTATGCGTACTTTTCCCCTAGGCCGTTCCAGTTATTCGTTTCGAGCATCAGAACTGCGAAAATTTTGAGTTTCTCAAGCGTTTCTTACCTCCAAACTGCCATATCTCGCGAACGGATAGACCGTTCCGCAAAATTTCTGTTGCATCTGAAAGTACATACTCGCCCGATTACAGCGGTATGAGTACTTTTCCCCTAGGCCGTTCCAGTTATTCGTTTCGAGCATCAGAACTGCGAAAATTTTGAGTTTCTCAACCGTTTCTTACCTCCAAACTGCCATATCTGGAGAACGGATTGACCAATCCGCAAAATTTCTGTTGCATCTGAAAGTAGAAACTCGCCCGAATACAACGGTATGTGTACTTTTCCCCTGGGCCGTTCCAGTTATTCGTTTCGAGCATCAGAACTGCGAAAATTTTGAGTTTCTCAACCGCTTCTTACCTCCAAACTGCCATATCTCGCGAACGGATTCTCCAATCCGCAAAATTTCTGTTGCATCTGAAAGTAGAAACTCGCCCGATTACGACGGTATGTGCACTTATCCCCTAAGCCGTTCTAGATATTCGTTTCGAGCATCAGAACTGCGAAAATTTTGAGTTTCTCAAGCGCTTGTTACCTCCAAACTGCCATATCTCGCGAAAGGATTGATCAATCCGCAAAATTTCTGTTGCATCTGAAAGTAGAAACTGGCCCGATTCGAACGGTATGCGTACTTTTCCCCTAGGCCGTTCTAGATATTCGTTTCGAGCATCAGAACTGCGAAAATTTTTAGTTTCTCCGGCGTTTCTTACTTACAAACTGCCACATCTCGCGAACGGATTGACCAATCCGCAAAATTTCTGTTGCATCTGAACGTAGAAACTCGCCCGATTACGGCGGTATGCGTACTTTTCCCCTAGGCCGTTCCAGTTATTCGTTTCGAGCATCAGAACTGCGAAAATTTTGAGTTTCTCAAGCGTTTCTTACCTCCAAACTGCCATATCTCGCGAACGGATTGACCAATCCGCAAAATTTCTGTTGCATCTGAAAGTAGAAACTGGCCCGATTCGAACGGTATGCGTACTTTTCCCCTAGGCCGTTCTAGTTATTCGTTTCGAGCATCAGAACTGCGAAAATTTTGAGTTTCTCAAGCGATTCATACCTCCAAACTGCTATATCTCGCGAACGGATAGACCAATCCGCAAAATTTCTGTTGCATCTGAAAGTAGAAGCTCGCCCAATTGCAACGGTATTTGTGCTTTTCAACTAGGCCATTCTAGTTATTCGTTTCGAGCATCAGAACTGCGAAAATTTTGAGTTTCTCAAGCGTTTCTTACCTCCAAACTGCGATATCTCGCGAACGGATAGACCATTCCGCAATATTTCTGTTGCATCTGAAAGTTCATACTCGCCCGATTACAGCGGTATGAGTACTTTTTCCCTAGGCCGTTCTAGTTATTCGTTTCGAGCATTAGAACTGCGAAAATTTTGAGTTTCTCAACCGTTTCTTACCTCCAAACTGCCATATCTCGCGAACGGATTGACCGATCCGCAAAATTTCTGTTGCATCTGAAAGTAGAAACTCGCCCGATTACAACGGTATGTGTACTTTTCCCCTAGGCCGTTCCAGTTATTCGTTTCGAGCATCAGAACTGCGAAAATTTTGAGTTTCTCAACCGTTTCTTACCTCCAAACTGCCATATCTCGCGAACGGATTGACCAATCCGCAAAATTTCTGTTGCATCTGAAAGTAGAAACTCGCCCGATTACAACGGTATGCGTACTTTTCCCGTAGGCCATTCTAGTTATTCGTTTCGAGCATCAGAACTGCGAAAATTTTGAGTTTCTCAACCGTTTCTTACCTCCAAACTGCCATATCGCGCGACCGGATTGACCAATCCGCAAAATTTCTGTTGCATCTGAAAGTAGAAACTGGCCCGATTCGAACGGTATGCGTACTTTTCCCCTAGGCCGTTCTAGATATTCGTTTCGAGCATCAGAACTGCGAAAATTTTGTGTTTCTCAACCGTTTCTTACCTCCAAACTGCCATATCTCGCGAACGGATTGACCAATCCGCAAAATTTCTGTTGCATCTGAAAGTAGAAACTCGCCCGATTACAACGGTATGCGTACTTTTCCCGTAGGCCATTCTAGTTATTCGTTTCGAGCATCAGAACTGCGAAAATTTTGAGTTTCTCAACCGTTTCTTACCTCCAAACTGCCATATCTCGCGAACGGATTGACCAATCCGCAAAATTTCTGTTGCATCTGAAAGTAGAAACTCGCCCGATTACAACGGCATGCTTACTTTTCCCCTAGGCCGTTCTTGTTATGCTTGTCGAGCATCAGAACTGCGAAAATTTTGAGTTTCTCAAGCGTTTCTTACCTGCAAACTGCCATATCTCGCGAACGGATTGACCAATCCGCAAAATTTCTGTTGCATCTGAAAGTAGAGACTCGCCCGATCACAACGGTATGAGTACATTTCCCCTAGGCCGTTCTAGTTATGCTTGTCGAGCATCAGAACTGTGAACATTTTGAGTTTCTCAACCGTTTCTTACCTGCAAACTGCCATATCTCGCGAACGGATTGACCAATTCGCAAAATTTCTGTTGTATCTGAAAGTAGAGACTCGCCCGATCACAACGGTATGAGTACATTTCCCCTAGGCCGTTCTAGTTATGCTTGTCGAGCATCAGAACTGTGAACATTTTGAGTTTCCCAACCGTTTCTTACCTCCAAACTGCCATATCTCGCGAACGGATTGACCGATCCGCAAAATTTCTGTTGCATCTGAAAGTAGAAACTCGCCCGATTACAACGGTATGTGTACTTTTCCCCTAGGCCGTTCCAGTTATTCGTTTCGAGCATCAGAACTGCGAAAATTTTGAGTTTCTCAACCGTTTCTTACATCCAAACTGCCATATCTCGCGAACGGATTGACCAATCCGCAAAATTTCTGTTGCATCTGAAAGTAGAAACTCGCCCGATTACAACGGTATGCGTACTTTTCCCGTAGGCCATTCTAGTTATTCGTTTCGAGCATCAGAACTGCGAAAATTTTGAGTTTCTCAACCGTTTCTTACCTCCAAACTGCCATATCGCGCGACCGGATTGACCAATCCGCAAAATTTCTGTTGCATCTGAAAGTAGAAACTGGCCCGATTCGAACGGTATGCGTACTTTTCCCCTAGGCCGTTCTAGTTATTCGTTTCGAGCATCAGAACTGCGAAAATTTTGAGTTTCTCAAGCGATTCTTACCTCCAAACTGCTATATCTCGCGAACGGATAGAGCAATCCGCAAAATTTCTGTTGCATCTGAAAGTAGAAACTCGCCCGATTACGACGGTATGCGTACTTTTCCCCTAGGCCGTTCCAGTTATTCGTTTCGAGCATCAGAACTGCGAAAATTTTGAGTTTCTCAAGCGTTTCTTACCTCCAAACTGCCATATCTCGCGAACGGATAGACCGTTCCGCAAAATCTCTGTTGCATCTGAAAGTACATACTCGCCCGATTACAGCGGTATGAGTACTTTTCCCCTAGGCCGTTCCAGTTATTCGTTTCGAGCATCAGAACTGCGAAAATTTTGAGTTTCTCAACCGTTTCTTACCTCCAAACTGCCATATCTGGAGAACGGATTGACCAATCCGCAAAATTTCTGTTGCATCTGAAAGTAGAAACTCGCCCGAATACAACGGTATGTGTACTTTTCCCCTGGGCCGTTCCAGTTATTCGTTTCGAGCATCAGAACTGCGAAAATTTTGAGTTTCTCAAGCGTTTCTTACCTCCAAACTGCCATATCTCGCGAACGGATTCTCCAATCCGCAAAATTTCTGTTGCATCTGAAAGTAGAAACTCGCCCGATTACGACGGTATGTGCACTTTTCCCCTAAGCCGTTCTAGATATTCGTTTCGAGCATCAGAACTGCGAAAATTTTGAGTTTCTCAAGCGCTTGTTACCTCCAAACTGCCATATCTCGCGAAAGGATTGATCAATCCGCAAAATTTCTGTTGCATCTGAAAGTAGAAACTGGCCCGATTCGAACGGTATGCGTACTTTTCCCCTAGGCCGTTCTAGATATTCGTTTCGAGCATCAGAACTGCGAAAATTTTTAGTTTCTCCGGCGTTTCTTACTTACAAACTGCCACATCTCGCGAACGGATTGACCAATCCGCAAAATTTCTGTTGCATCTGAACGTAGAAACTCGCCCGATTACGACGGTATGCGTACTTTTCCCCTAGGCCGTTCCAGTTATTCGTTTCGAGCATCAGAACTGCGAAAATTTTGAGTTTCTCAAGCGTTTCTTACCTCCAAACTGCCATATCTCGCGAACGGATAGACCATTCCGCAAAATTTCTGTTGCATCTGAAAGTACATACTCGCCCGATTACAGCGGTATGAGTACTTTTCCCCTAGGCCGTTCTAGTTATTCGTTTCGAGCATCAGAACTGCGAAAATTTTGAGTTTCTCAACCGCTTCTTACATCCAAACTGCCATATCTGGCGAAAGGATTGACCAATCCGCAAAATTTCTGTTGCATCTGAAAGTAGAAACTCGCCCGATTACAACAGTATGAGTACTTTTCCCCTAAGGCCGTTCTAGTTATGCTTGTCGAGCATCAGATCTGCCAAAATTTTGAGTTTCTCAACCGTTTCTTACCTCCAAACTGCCATATCGCGCGACCGGATTGACCAATCCGCAAAATTTCTGTTGCATCTGAAAGTAGAAACTGGCCCGATTCGAACGGTATGCGTACTTTTCCCCTAGGCCGTTCTAGATATTTGTTTCGAGCATCAGAACTGCGAAAATTTTTAGTTTCTCAGGCGTTTCTTACTTACAAACTGCCACATCTCGCGAACGGATTGACCAATCCGCAAAATTTCTGTTGCATCTGAAAGTAGAAACTGGCCCGATTCGAACGGTATGCGTACTTTTCCCCTAGGCCGTTCTAGTTATTCGTTTCGAGCATCAGAACTGCGAAAATTTTGAGTTTCTCAAGCGATTCATACCTCCAAACTGCTATATCTCGCGAACGGATAGACCAATCCGCAAAATTTCTGTTGCATCTGAAAGTAGAAGCTCGCCCAATTGCAACGGTATTTGTGCTTTTCCACTAGGCCATTCTAGTTATTCGTTTCGAGCATCAGAACTGCGAAAATTTTGAGTTTCTCAAGCGTTTCTTACCTCCAAACTGCCATATCTCGCGAACGGATAGACCATTCCGCAAAATTTCTGTTGCATCTGAAAGTAGAAACTCGCCCGAATACAACGGTATGTGTACTTTTCCCCTAGGCCGTTCCAGTTATTCGTTTCGAGCATCAGAACTGCGAAAATTTTGAGTTTCTCAACCGTTTCTTACATCCAAACTGCCATATCTGGAGAACGGATTGACCAATCCGCAAAATTTCTGTTGCATCTGAAAGTAGAAACTCGCCCGAATACAACGGTATGTGTACTTTTCCCCTAGGCCGTTCCAGTTATTCGTTTCGAGCATCAGAACTGCGAAAATTTTGAGTTTCTCAAGCGATTCTTACTTCCAAACTGCTATATCTCGCGAACGGATAGAGCAATCCGCAAAATTTCTGTTGCATCTGAAAGTAGAAGCTCGCCCAATTGCAACGGTATTTGTGCTTTTCCCCTAGGCCATTCTATTTATTCGTTTCGAGCATCAGAACTGCGAAAATTTTGAGTTTCTCAAGCGTTTCTTACCTCCAAACTGCCATATCTCGCGAACGGATAGACCATTCCGCAAAATTTCTGTTGCATCTGAAAGTTCATACTCGCCCGATTACAACTGTATGTGCACTTTTCCCCTAGGCCGTTCCAGTTATTCGTTTCGAGCATCAGAACTGCGAAAATTTTGAGTTTCTCCACCGTTTCTTACCTCCAAACTGCCATATCTGGAGAACGGATTGACCAATCCGCAAAATTTCTGTTGCATCTGAAAGTAGAAACCGCCCGATTACAACGGTATGCGTACTTTTCCCCTAGGCCGTTCTAGTTATGCTTGTCGAGCATCAGAACTGCGAAAATTTTGAGTTTCTCAAGCGTTTCTTACCTGCAAACTGCCATATCTCGCGAACGGATTGACCAATCCGCAAAATTTCTGTTGCATCTGAAAGTAGAAACTCGCCCGATCACAAAGGTATGAGTACATTTCCCCTAGGCCGTTCTAGTTATGCTTGTCGTGCATCAGAACTGTGAACATTTTGTGTTTCTCAACCGTTTCTTACCTCCAAACTGCCATATCTCGCGAACGGATTGACCGATCCGCAAAATTTCTGTTGCATCTGAAAGTAGAAACTCGCCCGATTACGACGGTATGCGTACTTTTCCCCTAGGCCGTTCCAGTTATTCGTTTCGAGCATCAGAACTGCGAAAATTTTGAGTTTCTCAAGCGTTTCTTACCTCCAAACTGCCATATCTCGCGAACGGATAGACCGTTCCGCAAAATCTCTGTTGCATCTGAAAGTACATACTCGCCCGATTACAGCGGTATGAATACTTTTCCCCTAGGCCGTTCCAGTTATTCGTTTCGAGCATCAGAACTGCGAAAATTTTGAGTTTCTCAACCGTTTCTTACCTCCAAACTGCCATATCTGGAGAACGGATTGACCAATCCGCAAAATTTCTGTTGCATCTGAAAGTAGAAACTCGCCCGAATACAACGGTATGTGTACTTTTCCCCTGGGCCGTTCCAGTTATTCGTTTCGAGCATCAGAACTGCGAAAATTTTGAGTTTCTCAAGCGTTTCTTACCTCCAAACTGCCATATCTCGCGAACGGATTCTCCAATCCGCAAAATTTCTGTTGCATCTGAAAGTAGAAACTCGCCCGATTACGACGGTATGTGCACTTTTCCCCTAAGCCGTTCTAGATATTCGTTTCGAGCATCAGAACTGCGAAAATTTTGAGTTTCTCAAGCGCTTGTTACCTCCAAACTGCCATATCTCGCGAAAGGATTGATCAATCCGCAAAATTTCTGTTGCATCTGAAAGTAGAAACTGGCCCGATTCGAACGGTATGCGTACTTTTCCCCTAGGCCGTTCTAGATATTCGTTTCGAGCATCAGAACTGCGAAAATTTTTAGTTTCTCCGGCGTTTCTTACTTACAAACTGCCACATCTCGCGAACGGATTGACCAATCCGCAAAATTTCTGTTGCATCTGAACGTAGAAACTCGCCCGATTACGACGGTATGCGTACTTTTCCCCTAGGCCGTTCCAGTTATTCGTTTCGAGAATCAGAACTGCGAAAATTTTGAGTTTCTCAAGCGTTTCTTACCTCCAAACTGCCATATCTCGCGAACGGATAGACCATTCCGCAAAATTTCTGTTGCATCTGAAAGTACATACTCGCCCGATTACAGCGGTATGAGTACTTTTCCCCTAGGCCGTTCTAGTTATTCGTTTCGAGCATCAGAACTGCGAAAATTTTGAGTTTCTCAACCGCTTCTTACATCCAAACTGCCATATCTGGCGAAAGGATTGACCAATCCGCAAAATTTCTGTTGCATCTGAAAGTAGAAACTCGCCCGATTACAACAGTATGAGTACTTTTCCCCTAAGGCCGTTCTAGTTATGCTTGTCGAGCATCAGATCTGCCAAAATTTTGAGTTTCTCAACCGTTTCTTACCTCCAAACTGCCATATCGCGCGACCGGATTGACCAATCCGCAAAATTTCTGTTGCATCTGAAAGTAGAAACTGGCCCGATTCGAACGGTATGCGTACTTTTCCCCTAGGCCGTTCTAGATATTTGTTTCGAGCATCAGAACTGCGAAAATTTTAAGTTTCTCAGGCGTTTCTTACTTACAAACTGCCACATCTCGCGAACGGATTGACCAATCCGCAAAATTTCTGTTGCATCTGAAAGTAGAAACTGGCCCGATTCGAACGGTATGCGTACTTTTCCCCTAGGCCGTTCTAGTTATTCGTTTCGAGCATCAGAACTGCGAAAATTTTGAGTTTCTCAAGCGATTCATACCTCCAAACTGCTATATCTCGCGAACGGATAGACCAATCCGCAAAATTTCTGTTGCATCTGAAAGTAGAAGCTCGCCCAATTGCAACGGTATTTGTGCTTTTCCACTAGGCCATTCTAGTTATTCGTTTCGAGCATCAGAACTGCGAAAATTTTGAGTTTCTCAAGCGTTTCTTACCTCCAAACTGCCATATCTCGCGAACGGATAGACCATTCCGCAAAATTTCTGTTGCATCTGAAAGTTCATACTCGCCCGATTACAGCGGTATGAGTACTTTTTCTCTAGGCCGTTCTAGTTATTCGTTTCGAGCATTAGAACTGCGAAAATTTTGAGTTTCTCAACCGCTTCTTACCTCCAAACTGCCATATCTGGCGAAAGGATTGACCAATCCGCAAAATTTCTGTTGCATCTGAAAGTAGAAACTCGCCCGATTACGACGGTATGTGCACTTTTCCCCTAAGCCGTTCTAGATATTCGTTTCGAGCATCAGAACTGCGAAAATTTTGAGTTTCTCAAGCGCTTGTTACCTCCAAACTGCCATATCTCGCGAAAGGATTGATCAATCCGCAAAATTTCTGTTGCATCTGAAAGTAGAAACTGGCCCGATTCGAACGGTATGCGTACTTTTCCCCTAGGCCGTTCTAGATATTCGTTTCGAGCATCAGAACTGCGAAAATTTTTAGTTTCTCCGGCGTTTCTTACTTACAAACTGCCACATCTCGCGAACGGATTGACCAATCCGCAAAATTTCTGTTGCATCTGAACGTAGAAACTCGCCCGATTACGACGGTATGCGTACTTTTCCCCTAGGCCGTTCCAGTTATTCGTTTCGAGCATCAGAACTGCGAAAATTTTGAGTTTCTCAAGCGTTTCTTACCTCCAAACTGCCATATCTCGCGAACGGATAGACCATTCCGCAAAATTTCTGTTGCATCTGAAAGTACATACTCGCCCGATTACAGCGGTACGAGTACTTTTCCCCTAGGCCGTTCTAGTTATTCGTTTCGAGCATCAGAACTGCGAAAATTTTGAGTTTCTCAACCGCTTCTTACCTCCAAACTGCCATATCTGGAGAACGGATTGACCAATCCGCAAAATTTCTGTTGCATCTGAAAGTAGAAACTCGCCCGATTACAACGGTATGCGTACTTTTCCCCTAGGCCGTTCTAGTTATGCTTGTCGAGCATCAGAACTGCGAAAATTTTGAGTTTCTCAAGCGTTTCTTACCTGCAAACTGCCATATCTCGCGAACGGATTTACCAATCCGCAAAATTTCTGTTGCATCTGAAAGTAGAAACTCGCCCGATCACAACGGTATGAGTACATTTCCCCTAGGCCGTTCTAGTTATGCTTGTCGAGCATCAGAACTGTGAACATTTTGTGTTTCTCAACCGTTTCTTACCTCCAAACTGCCATATCTCGCGAACGGATTGACCGATCCGCAAAATTTCTGTTGCATCTGAAAGTAGAAACTCGCCCGATTACGACGGTATGCGTACTTTTCCCCTAGGCCGTTCCAGTTATTCGTTACGAGCATCAGAACTGCGAAAATTTTGAGTTTCTCAAGCGTTTCTTACCTCCAAACTGCCATATCTCGCGAACGGATAGACCATTCCGCAAAATTTCTGTTGCATCTGAAAGTACATACTCGCCCGATTACAGCGGTATGAGTACTTTTCCCCTAGGCCGTTCTAGTTATTCGTTTCGAGCATCAGAACTGCGAAAATTTTGAGTTTCTCAACCGCTTCTTACCTCCAAACTGCCATATCTGGCGAAAGGATTGACCAATCCGCAAAATTTCTGTTGCATCTGAAAGTAGAAACTCGCCCGATTACAACAGTATGAGTACTTTTCCCCTAAGGCCGTTCTAGTTATGCTTGTCGAGCATCAGATCTGCGAAAATTTTGAGTTTCTCAACCGTTTCTTACCTCCAAACTGCCATATCGCGCGACCGGATTGACCAATCCGCAAAATTTCTGTTGCATCTGAAAGTAGAAACTCGCCCGAATACAACGGTATGTGTACTTTTCCCCTAGGCCGTTCCAGTTATTCGTTTCGAGCATCAGAACTGCGAAAATTTTGAGTTTCTCAAGCGTTTCTTACCTCCAAACTGCCATATCTCGCGAACGGATTCACCAATCCGCAAAATTTCTGTTGCATCTGAAAGTAGAAACTGGCCCGATTACGACGGTATGTGCACTTTTCCCCTAAGCCGTTCTAGATATTCGTTTCGAGCATCAGAACTGCGAAAATTTTGTGTTTCTCAAGCGCTTGTTACCTCCAAACTGCCATATCTCGCGAAAGGATTGATCAATCCGCAAAATTTCTGTTGCATCTGAAAGTAGAAACTGGCCCGATTCGAACGGTATGCGTACTTTTCCCCTAGGCCGTTCTAGATATTCGTTTCGAGCATCAGAACTGCGAAAATTTTTAGTTTCTCCGGCGTTTCTTACTTACAAACTGCCACATCTCGCGAACGGATTGACCAATCCGCAAAATTTCTGTTGCATCTGAAAGTAGAAACTCGCCCGATTACGACGGTATGCGTACTTTTCCCGTAGGCCGTTCCAGTTATTCGTTTCGAGCATCAGAACTGCGAAAATTTTGAGTTTCTCAAGCGATTCATACCTCCAAACTGCTATATCTCGCGAACGGATAGACCAATCCGCAAAATTTCTGTTGCATCTGAAAGTAGAAGCTCGCCCAATTGCAACGGTATTTGTGCTTTTCCACTAGGCCATTCTAGTTATTCGTTTCGAGCATCAGAACTGCGAAAATTTTGAGTTTCTCAAGCGTTTCTTACCTCCAAACTGCCATATCTCGCGAACGGATAGACCATTCCGCAAAATTTCTGTTGCATCTGAAAGTTCATACTCGCCCGATTACAGCGGTATGAGTACTTTTTCCCTAGGCCGTTCTAGTTATTCGTTTCGAGCATTAGAACTGCGAAAATTTTGAGTTTCTCAACCGCTTCTTACCTCCAAACTGCCATATCTGGCGAAAGGATTGACCAATCCGCAAAATTTCTGTTGCATCTGAAAGTAGAAACTCGCCCGAATACAACGGTATGTGTACTTTTCCCCTAGGCCGTTCTAGTTATTCGTTTCGAGCATCAGAACTGCGAAAATTTTGAGTTTCTCAAGCGTTTCTTACCTCCAAACTGCCATATCTCGCGAAAGGATTGACCAATCCGCAAAATTTCTGTTGCATCTGAAAGTAGAAACTCGCCCGATTACAACGGTTTGAGTACTTTTCCCCTAGGCCGTTCTGGTTATTCGTTTCGAGCATCAGAACTGCGAAAATTTTGAGTTTCTCAAGCGTTTCTTACCTCCAAACTGCCATATCTCGCGAAAGGAAGACCAATCCGCAAAATTTCTGTTGCATCTGAAAGTAGAAACTCGCCCGATTACAACGGTATGAGTACTTTTCCCCTAGGCCGTTCTGGTTATTCGTTTCGAGCATCAGAACTGCGATAATTTTGAGTTTCTCAACCGTTTCTTACCTCCAAACTGCCATATCTGGAGAACGGATTGATCAATCCGCAAAATTTCTGTTGCATCTGAAAGTAGAAACTCGCCCGATTACAACGGTATGCGTACTTTTCCCCTCGGCCGTTCTAGTTATGCTTGTCGAGCATCAGAACTGCGAAAATTTTGAGTTTCTCAAGCGTTTCTTACCCGCAAACTGCCATATCTCGCGAACGGATTGACCAATCCGCAAAATTTCTGTTGCATCTGAAAGTAGAAACTCGCCCGATCACAACGGTATGAGTACATTTCCCCTAGGCCGTTCTAGTTATGCTTGTCGAGCATCAGAACTGTGAACATTTTGTGTTTCTCAACCGTTTCTTACCTCCAAACTGCCATATCTCGCGAACGGATTGACCGATCCGCAAAATTTCTGTTGCATCTGAAAGTAGAAACTCGCCCGATTACGACGGTATGCGTACTTTTCCCCTAGGCCGTTCCAGTTATTCGTTTCGAGCATCAGAACTGCGAAAATTTTGAGTTTCTCAAGCGTTTCTTATCTCCAAACTGCCATATCTCGCGAACGGATAGACCATTCCGCAAAATTTCTGTTGCATCTGAAAGTACATACTCGCCCGATTACAGCGGTATGAGTACTTTTCCCCTAGGCCGTTCTAGTTATTCGTTTCGAGCATCAGAACTGCGAAAATTTTGAGTTTCTCAACCGCTTCTTACCTCCAAACTGCCATATCTGGCGAAAGGATTGACCAATCCGCAAAATTTCTGTTGCATCTGAAAGTAGAAACTCGCCCGAATACAACGGTATGTGTACTTTTCCCCTAGGCCGTTCCAGTTATTCGTTTCGTGCATCAGAACTGCGAAAATTTTGAGTTTCTCAACCGTTTCTTACATCCAAACTGCCATATCTGGAGAACGGATTGACCAATCCGCAAAATTTCTGTTGCATCTGAAAGTAGAAACTAGCCCGATTACGACGGTATGCGTACTTTTCCCGTAGGCCGTTCCAGTTATTCGTTTCGAGCATCAGAACTGCGAAAATTTTGAGTTTCTCAAGCGTTTCTTACCTCCAAACTGCCATATCTCGCGAACGGATAGACCATTCCGCAAAATTTCTGTTGCATCTGAAAGTACATACTCGCCCGATTACAGCGGTATGAGTACTTTTCCCCTAGGCCGTTCTAGTTATTCGTTTCGAGCATCAGAACTGCGAAAATTTTGAGTTTCTCAACCGCTTCTTACCTCCAAACTGCCATATCTGGCGAAAGGATTGACCAATCCGCAAAATTTCTGTTGCATCTGAAAGTAGAAACTCGCCCGAATACAACGGTATGTGTACTTTTCCCCTAGGCCGTTCCAGTTATTCGTTTCGTGCATCAGAACTGCGAAAATTTTGAGTTTCTCAACCGTTTCTTACATCCAAACTGCCATATCTGGAGAACGGATTGACCAATCCGCAAAATTTCTGTTGCATCTGAAAGTAGAAACTCGCCCGAATACAACGGTATGTGTACTTTTCCCCTAGGCCGTTCCAGTTGTTCGTTTCGAGCATCAGAACTGCGAAAATTTTGAGTTTCTCAAGCGTTTCTTACCTCCAAACTGCCATATCTCGCGAACGGATTCACCAATCCGCAAAATTTCTGTTGCATCTGAAAGTAGAAACTCGCCCGATTACGACGGTATGTGCACTTTTCCCCTAAGCCGTTCTAGATATTCGTTTCGAGCATCAGAACTGCGAAAATTTTGAGTTTCTCAAGCGCTTGTTACCTCCAAACTGCCATATCTCGCGAAAGGATTGATCAATCCGCAAAATTTCTGTTGCATCTGAAAGTAGAAACACGCCCGATTACGACGGTATGCGTACTTTTCCCGTAGGCCGTTCCAGTTATTCGTTTCGAGCATCAGAACTGCGAAAACTTTGAGTTTCTCAACCGCTTCTTACCTCCAAACTGCCATATCTGGCGAAAGGATTGACCAATCCGCAAAATTTCTGTTGCATCTGAAAGTAGAAACACGCCCGAATACAACGGTAGGTGTACTTTTCCCCTAGGCCGTTCCAGTTATTCGTTTCGAGCATCAGAACTGCGAAAATTTTGAGTTTCTCAACCGTTTCTTACATCCAAACTGCCATATCTGGAGAACGGATTGACCAATCCGCAAAATTTCTGTTGCATCTGAAAGTAGAAACTCGCCCGATTACGACGGTATGCGTACTTTTCCCGTAGGCCGTTCCAGTTATTCGTTTCGAGCATCAGAACTGCGAAAATTTTGAGTTTCTCAAGCGTTTCTTACCTCCAAACTGCCATATCTCGCGAACGGATTCACCAATCCGCAAAATTTCTGTTGCATCTGAAAGTAGAAACTCGCCCGATTACGGCGGTATGTGTACTTTTCCCCTAGGCCGTTCTAGTTATTCGTTTCGAGCATCAGAACTGCGAAAATTTTGAGTTTCTCAAGCGTTCCTTACCTCCAAACTGCCATATCTCGCGAAAGGATTGACCAATCCGCAAAATTTCTATTGCATCTGAAAGTAGAAACTCGCCCGATTACGACGGTATGCGTACTTTTCACCTAAGCCGTTCCAGTTATTCGTTTCGAGCATCAGAACTGCGAAAATTTTGAGTTTCTCAAGCGTTTCTTACCTCCAAACTGCCATATCTCGCGAACGGATAGACCATTCCGCAAAATTTCTGTTGCATCTGAAAGTAGAAACTCGCCCGAATACAACGGTATGTGTACTTTTCCCCTAGGCCGTTCCAGTTATTCGTTTCGTGCATCAGAACTGCGAAAATTTTGGGTTTCTCAACCGTTTCTTACATCCAAACTGCCATATCTGGAGAACGGATTGACCAATCCGCAAAATTTCTGTTGCATCTGAAAGTAGAAACTCGCCCGAATATAACGGTATGTGTACTTTTCCCCTAGGCCGTTCCAGTTATTCGTTTCGAGCATCAGAACTGCGAAAATTTTGAGTTTCTCAAGCGTTTCTTACCTCCAAACTGCCATATCTCGCGAACGGATTCACCAATCCGCAAAATTTCTGTTGCATCTGAAAGTAGAAACCCGCCCGATTACAACGGTATGTGTAGTCTTCCCCTAGGCCGTTCTAGTTATTTGTCTCGAGCATCAGAACTGCGAAAATTTTGAGTTTCTCAAGCGCTTGTTACCTCCAAACTGCCATATCTCGCGAAAGGATTGATCAATCCGCAAAATTTCTGTTGCATCTGAAAGTAGAAACTGGCCCGATTCGAACGGTATGCGTACTTTTCCCCTAGGCCGTTCTAGATATTCGTTTCGAGCATCAGAACTGCGAAAATTTTTAGTTTCTCCGGCGTTTCTTACTTACAAACTGCCACATCTCGCGAACGGATTGACCAATCCGCAAAATTTCTGTTGCATCTGAAAGTAGAAACTCGCCCGATTACGACGGTATGCGTACTTTTCCCGTAGGCCGTTCCAGTTATTCGTTTCGAGCATCAGAACTGCGAAAATTTTGAGTTTCTCAAGCGTTTCTTACCTCCAAACTGCCATATCTCGCGAACAGATAGACCATTCCGCAAAATTTCTGTTGCATCTGAAAGTACATACTCGCCCGATTACAGCGGTATGAGTACTTTTCCCCTAGGCCGTTCTAGTTATTCGTTTCGAGCATCAGAACTGCGAAAACTTTGAGTTTCTCAACCGCTTCTTACCTCCAAACTGCCATATCTGGCGAAAGGATTGACCAATCCGCAAAATTTCTGTTGCATCTGAAAGTAGAAACTCGCCCGAATACAACGGTAGGTGTACTTTTCCCCTAGGCCGTTCCAGTTATTCGTTTCGAGCATCAGAACTGCGAAAATTTTGAGTTTCTCAACCGTTTCTTACCTCCAAACTGCCATATCTGGAGAACGGATTGACCAATCCGCAAAATTTCTGTTGCATCTGAAAGTAGAAACTCGCCCGATTACAACGGTATGCGTACTTTTCCCCTAGGCCGTTCTAGTTATGCTTGTCGAGCATCAGAACTGCGAAAATTTTGAGTTTCTCAAGCGTTTCTTACCTCCAAACTGCCATATCTCGCGAACGGATTGACCAATCCGCAAAATTTCTGTTGCATCTGAAAGTAGGAACTCGCCCGATTACGACGGTATGCGTACTTTTCACCTAGGCCGTTCCAGTTATTCGTTTCGAGCATCAGAACTGCGAAAATTTTGAGTTTCTCAAGCGTTTCTTACCTCCAAACTGCCATATCTCGCGAACGGATAGACCATTCCGCAAAATTTCTGTTGCATCTGAAAGTACATACTCGCCCGATTACAGCGGTATGAGTATTTTTCCCCTAGGCCGTTCTAGTTATTCGTTTCGAGCATCAGAACTGCGAAAATTTTGAGTTTCTCAACCGCTTCTTACCTCCAAACTGCCATATCTGGCGAAAGGATTGACCAATCCGCAAAATTTCTGTTGCATCTGAAAGTAGAAACTCGCCCGAATACAACGGTATGTGTACTTTTCCCCTAGGCCGTTCCAGTTATTCGTTTCGTGCATCAGAACTGCGAAAATTTTGAGTTTCTCAACCGTTTCTTACATCCAAACTGCCATATCTGGAGAACGGATTGACCAATCCGCAAAATTTCTGTTGCATCTGAAAGTAGAAACTCGCCCGAATACAACGGTATGTGTACTTTTCCCCTAGGCCGTTCCAGTTATTCGTTTCGAGCATCAGAACTGCGAAAATTTTGAGTTTCTCAAGCGTTTGTTACCTCCAAACTGCCATATCTCGCGAACGGATTGACCAATCCGCAAAATTTCTGTTGCATCTGAAAGTAGAAACTCGCCCGATTACAACAGTATGAGTACTTTTCCCCTAAGGCCGTTCTAGTTATGCTTGTCGAGCATCAGAACTGCGAAAATTTTGAGTTTCTCAAGCGTTTCTTACCTCCAAACTGCCATATCTCGCGAACGGATTCACCAATCCGCAAAATTTCTGTTGCATCTGAAAGTAGAAACTCGCCCGATTACGGCGGTATGTGTACTTTTCCCCTAGGCCGTTCTAGTTATTCGTTTCGAGCATCAGAACTGCGAAAATTTTGAGTTTCTCGAGCGTTTCTTACCTCCAAACTGCCATATCTCGCGAAAGGATTGACCAATCCGCAAAATTTCTGTTGCACCTGAAAGTAGAAACTCGACCGATTACAACGGTTTGAGTACTTTTCCCCTAGGCCGTTCTGGTTATTCGTTTCGAGCATCAGAACTGCGAAAATTTTGAGTTTCTCAACCGCTTCTTACCTCCAAACTGCCATATCTGGCGAAAGGATTGACCAATCCGCAAAATTTCTGTTGCATCTGAAAGTAGAAACTCGCCCGAATACAACCGTATGTGTACTTTTCCCCTAGGCCGTTCTGGTTATTCGTTTCGAGCATCAGAACTGCGAAAATTTTGAGTTTCTCAAGCGTTTCTTACCTCCAATCTGCCATATCTCGCGAAAGGATTGCCCAATCCGCATAATTTCTGTTGCATCTGAAAGTAGAAACTCGCCCGATTACAACTGTATGTGTACTTTTCCCCTAGGCCGTTCCAATTATTCGTTTCGAGCATCAGAACTGCGAAAATTTTGAGTTTCTCAACCGTTTCTTACCTCCAAACTGTCATATCTGGAGAACGGATTGACCAATCCGCAAAATTTCCGTTGCATCTGAAAGTAGAAACTCGCCCGATTACAACGGTATGTGTACTTTTCCCCTAGGCCGTTCCAGTTATTCGTTTGGAGCATCAGAACTGCGAAAATTTTGAGTTTCTCAACGGTTTCTTACCTCCAAACTGCCATATCTCGCGAACGGATTGACCAATCCGCAAAATTTCTGTTGCATCTGAAAGTAGAAACTCGCCCGATTACAACAGTATGAGTACTCTTCCCCTAAGGCCGTTCTAGTTATGCTTGTCGAGCATCAGAACTGCGAAAATTTTGAGTTTCTCAACCGTTTCTTACCTCCAAACTGCCATATCTCGCGAACGGATTGACCAATCCGCAAAATTTCTGTTGCATCTGAAAGTAGAAACTCGCCCGATTACAACGGCATGCGTACTTTTCCCCTAGGCCGTTCTAGTTATGCTTGTCGAGCATCAGAACTGCGAAAATTTTGAGTTTCTCAAGCGTTTCTTACCTCCAAACTGCCATATCTCGCGAACGGATTCACCAATCCGCAAAATTTCTGTTGCATCTGAAAGTAGAAACTCGCCCGATTACGGCGGTATGTGTACTTTTCCCCTAGGCCGTTCTAGTTATTCGTTTCGAGCATCAGAACTGCGAAAATTTTGAGTTTCTCGAGCGTTTCTTACCTCCAAACTGCCATATCTCGCGAAAGGATTGACCAATCCGCAAAATTTCTGTTGCACCTGAAAGTAGAAACTCGACCGATTACAACGGTTTGAGTACTTTTCCCCTAGGCCGTTCTGGTTATTCGTTTCGAGCATCAGAACTGCGAAAATTTTGAGTTTCTCAACCGCTTCTTACCTCCAAACTGCCATATCTGGCGAAAGGATTGACCAATCCGCAAAATTTCTGTTGCATCTGAAAGTAGAAACTCGCCCGAATACAACCGTATGTGTACTTTTCCCCTAGGCCGTTCTGGTTATTCGTTTCGAGCATCAGAACTGCGAAAATTTTGAGTTTCTCAAGCGTTTCTTACCTCCAATCTGCCATATCTCGCGAAAGTATTGCCCAATCCGCATAATTTCTGTTGCATCTGAAAGTAGAAACTCGCCCGATTACAACTGTATGTGTACTTTTCCACTAGGCCGTTCCAATTATTCGTTTCGAGCATCAGAACTGCGAAAATTTTGAGTTTCTCAACCGTTTCTTACCTCCAAACTGTCATATCTGGAGAACGGATTGACCAATCCGCAAAATTTCCGTTGCATCTGAAAGTAGAAACTCGCCCGATTACAACGGTATGCGTACTTTTCCCCTAGGCCGTTCTAGTTATGCTTGTCGAGCATCAGAACTGCGAAAATTTTGAGTTTCTCAAGCGTTTCTTACCTGCAAACTGCCATATCTCGCGAACGGATTGACCAATCCGCAAAATTTCTGTTGCATCTGAAAGTAGAAACTCGCCCGATCACAACGGTATGAGTACATTTCCCCTAGGCCGTTCTAGTTATGCTTGTCGAGCATCAGAACTGTGAACATTTTGAGTTTCTCAACCGTTTCTTACCTCCAAACTGCCATATCTCGCGAACGGATTGACCGATCCGCAAAATTTCTGTTGCATCTGAAAGTAGAAACTCGCCCGATTACAACGGTATGTGTACTTTTCCCCTAGGCCGTTCCAGTTATTCGTTTCGAGCATCAGAACTGCGAAAATTTTGAGTTTCTCAACGGTTTCTTACCTCCAAACTGCCATATCTCGCGAACGGATTGACCAATCCGCAAAATTTCTGTTGCATCCGAAAGTAGAAACTCGCCCGATTACAACAGTATGAGTACTTTTCCCCTAAGGCCGTTCTAGTTATGCTTGTCGAGCATCAGAACTGCGAAAATTATGAGTTTCTCAACCGTTTCTTACCTCCAAACTGCCATATCTCGCGAACGGATTGACCAATCCGCAAAATTTCTGTTGCATCTGAAAGTGGAAACTCGCCCGATTACAACGGCATGCGTACTTTTCCCCTAGGCCGTTCTAGTTATGCTTGTCGAGCATCAGAACTGCGTAAATTTTGAGTTTCTCAAGCGTTTCTTACCTCCAAACTGCCATATCTCGCGAACGGATTCACCAATCCGCAAAATTTCTGTTGCATCTGAAAGTAGAAACTCGCCCGATTACGTTGGTATGTGTACTTTTCCCCTAGGCCGTTCTAGTTATTCGTTTCGAGCATCAGAACTGCGAAAATTTTGAGTTTCTCGAGCGTTTCTTACCTCCAAACTGCCATATCTCGCGAAAGGATTGACCAATCCGCAAAATTTCTGTTGCATCTGAAAGTAGAAACTCGCCCGAATACAACCGTATGTGTACTTTTCCCCTAGGCCGTTCTGGTTATTCGTTTCGAGCATCAGAACTGCGAAAATTTTGAGATTCTCAACCGCTTCTTACATCCAAACTGCCATATCTGGCGAACGGATTGACCAATCCGCAAAATTTCTGTTGCATCTGAAAGTAGAAACTCGCCCGAATACAACGGTATGTGTACTTTTCCCCTAGGCCGTTCTGGTTATTCGTTTCGAGCATCAGAACTGCGAAAATTTTGAGTTTCTCAAGCGTTTCTTACCTCCAATCTGCCATATCTCGCGAAAGGATTGACCAATCCGCATAATTTCTGTTGCATCTGAAAGTAGAAACTCGCCCGAATACAACCGTGTGTGTACTTTTCCCCTAGGCCGTTCTGGTTATTCGTTTCGAGCATCAGAACTGCGAAAATTTTGAGATTCTCAACCGCTTCTTACATCCAAACTGCCATATCTGGCGAACGGATTGACCAATCCGCAAAATTTCTGTTGCATCTGAAAGTAGAAACTCGCCCGAATACAACGGTATGTGTACTTTTCCCCTAGGCCGTTCTGGTTATTCGTTTCGAGCATCAGAACTGCGAAAATTTTGAGTTTCTCAAGCGTTTCTTACCTCCAATCTGCCATATCTCGCGAAAGGATTGACCAATCCGCATAATTTCTGTTGCATCTGAAAGTAGAAACTCGCCCGATTACAACTGTATGTGTACTTTTCCCCTGGGCCGTTCCAATTATTCGTTTCGAGCATCAGAACTGCGAAAATTTTGAGTTTCTCAACCGTTTCTTACCTCCAAACTGCCATATCTGGAGAACGGATTGACCAATCCGCAAAATTTCTGTTGCATCTGAAAGTAGAAACTCGCCCGATTTCAACGGTATGCGTACCTTTGCCCTAGGCCGTTCTTGTTATGCTTGTCGAGCATCAGAACTGCGAAAATTTTGAGTTTCTCAAGCGTTTCTTACCTCCAAACTGCCATATCTCGCGAACGGATTGACCAATCCGCAAAATTTCTGTTGCATCTGAAAGTAGAAACTCGCCCGATTTCAACTGTATGCGTACTTTGCCTCTAGGCTGTTCTAGTTATTCGGTTCGAGCATCAGAACTGCGAAAATTTTGAGTTTCTCAACCGTTTCTTACCTCCAAACGGCCATATCTCGCGAACGGATTGACCAATCCGCAAAATTTCTGTTGCATCTTAAAGTTGAAACACGCCCGATTACAACGGTATGAGTACTCTTCCCCTAGGCCGTTCTAGTTATTCGTTTCGAGCATCAGAACTGTGAAAATTTTGAGTTTCTCAACCGTTTCTTACCTCCAAACTGCCATATCTCGCGAACGGATTTACCAATCCGCAAAATTTCTGTTGCATCTGAAAGTAGAAACTCGCCCGATTTCAACGGTATGCGTACCTTTGCCCTAGGCCGTTCTTGTTATGCTTGTCGAGCATCAGAACTGCGAAAATTTTGAGTTTCTCAAGCGTTTCTTACCTCCAAACTGCCATATCTCGCGAACGGATTGACCAATCCGCAAAATTTCTGTTGCATCAGAAAGTAAAAACTCGCCCGATTTCAACTGTATGCGTACTTTGCCTCTAGGCTGTTCTAGTTATTCGGTTCGAGCATCAGAACTGCGAAAATTTTTAGTTTCTCAAGCGTTTCTTACCTCCAAACAGCCATATCTCGCGAACGGATTGACCTATCCGCAAAATTTCTGTTGCATCTGAAAGTTGAAACACGCCCGATTACAACGGTATGACAACTTTTCCCCTAGGCCGTTCTAGTTATTCGTTTCGAGCACCAGAACTGCGAAAATTTTGAGTTTCTCAAACGCTTCTTACCTCCAAACAGCCATATCTCGCGAACGGATTGACCAATCCGCAAAATTTCTGTTGCATCTGAAAGTAGAAACTCGCCCGATTACAACTGTATGCGTACTTTTCCCCTATGCCGTTCTAGTTATTCGTTTCGAGCATTAGAACTGCGAAAATTTGGAGTTTCTCATGCGTTTCTCACCTCCAAACTGCCATATCTCGCGAACGGATTGACCAATCCGTAAAATTTCTGTTGCATCTGAGAGTAGAAACTCGCCCGATTACAATGCTATGCGTACTTTTCCCATAGGTCGTTCTAGTTATTCGTTTCGGGCATCAGAACTGCGAAAATTTTGAGTTTCTCAAGCGTTTCTTATCTCCAAACTGACATATCTCGCGAACGGATTGACCAACCCGCAAAATTTCTGTTGCATCTGAAAGTAGAAACTGGCCCGATTACAACGGTTTGCGTACTTTTCCCCTAGGCCGTTCTGGTTATTCGTTTCGAGCATCAGAACTGCGTAAATTTTGAGTTGCTCAAGCGTTTCTTACCTCCAAACTGCCATATCGCGCGAACGGATTGACCAATCCGCCAAATTTCTGTTGCATCTGAAATTTGAAACACGCCCGATTACAACGGTATCAGTACTTTTCCCCTAGGCCGTTCTAGTTATTCGTTTCGAGCATCAGAACTGTGAAAATTTTGAGTTTCTCAAACGTTTCTTACCTCCAAACTGCCATATCTCTCGAACGGATTGACCAATCCGCAAAATTTCTGTTGCATCTGAAAGTAGAAACTCGCCCGATTACAACTGTATGCGTACTTTTCTCCTAGGCCGTTCTAGTTATTCGTTTCGAGCATGAGAACTGTGAAAATTTTGAGTTTCTCAACCGTTTCTTACCTCCAAACGGCCATATCTCGCGAACGGATTGACCAATCCGCAAAATTTCTGTTGCATCTGAAAGTTGAAACACGCCCGATTACAACGGTATGAGTACTCTTCCCCTAGGCCGTTCTAGTTATTCGTTTCGAGCATCAGAACTGTGAAAATTTTGAGTTTCTCAACCGTTTCTTACCTCCAAACTGCCATATCTCGCGAACGGATTGACCAATCCGCAAAATTTCTGTTGCATCTGAAAGTAGAAACTCGCCCGATCACAACGGTATGAGTACATTTCCCCTAGGCCGTTCTAGTTATGCTTGTCGAGCATCAGAACTGCGAAAATTTTGAGTTTCTCAAGCGTTTCTTACCTCCAAACTGCCATATCTCGCGAACGGATTGACCAATCCGCAAAATTTCTGTTGCATCAGAAAGTAGAAACTCGCCCGATTTCAACTGTATGCGTACTTTGCCTCTAGGCTGTTCTAGTTATTCGGTTCGAGCACCAGAACTGCGAAAATTTTGAGTTTCTCAAGCGCTTCTTACATCCAAACAGCCATATCTCGCGAACGGATTGACCAATCCGCAAAATTTCTGTTGCATCTGAAAGTAGAAACTCGCCCGATTACAACGGTATGTGTACTTTTCCCCTAGGCCGTTCCAGTTATTCGTTTCGAGCATCAGAACTGCGTAAATTTTGAGTTGCTCCAGCGTTTCTTACCTCCAAACTGCCATATCGCGCGAACGGATTGACCAATCCGCAAAATTTCTGTTGCATCTGAAATTTGAAACACGCCCGATTACAACGGTATCAGTACTTTTCCCCTAGGCCGTTCTAGTTATTCGTTTCGAGCATCAGAACTGCGAAAATTTTGAGTTTCTCAAGCGTTTCTTACCTCCAATCTGCCATATCTCGCGAAAGGATTGACCAATCCGCATAATTTCTGTTGCATCTGAAAGTAGAAACTCGCCCGATTACAACTGTATGTGTACTTTTCCCCTGGGCCGTTCCAATTATTCGTTTCGAGCATCAAAACTGCGAAAATTTTGAGTTTCTCAACCGTTTCTTTCCTCCAAACTGCCATATCTGGAGAACGGATTGACCAATCCGCAAAATTTCTGTTGCATCTGAAAGTAGAAACTCGCCCGATTTCAACGGTATGCGTACTTTTCCCCTAGGCCGTTCTAGTTATGCTTGTCGAGCATCAGAACTGCGAAAATTTTGAGTTTCTCAAGCGTTTCTTACCTGCAAACTGCCATATCTCGCGAACGGATTGACCAATCCGCAAAATTTCTGTTGCATCAGAAAGTAGAAACTCGCCCGATTTCAACTGTATGCGTACTTTGCCTCTAGGCTGTTCTAGTTATTCGGTTCGAGCATCAGAACTGCGAAATTTTTAGTTTCTCAAGCGTTTCTTACCTCCAAACAGCCATATCTCGCGAACGGATTGACCTATCCGCAAAATTTCTGTTGCATCTGAAAGTTGAAACACGCCCGATTACAACGGTATGAGAACTTTTCCCCTAGGCCGTTCTAGTTATTCGTTTCGAGCACCAGAACTGCGAAAATTTTGAGTTTCTCAAACGCTTCTTACCTCCAAACAGCCATATCTCGCGAACGGATTGACCAATCCGCAAAATTTCTGTTGCATCTGAAAGTAGAAACTCGCCCGATTACAACTGTATGCGTACTTTTCCCCTATGCCGTTCTAGTTATTCGTTTCGAGCATTAGAACTGCGAAAATTTGGAGTTTCTCATGCGTTTCTCACCTCCAAACTGCCATATCTCGCGAACGGATTGACCAATCCGTAAAATTTCTGTTGCATCTGAGAGTAGAAACTCGCCCGATTACAATGCTATGCGTACTTTTCCCATAGGTCGTTCTAGTTATTCGTTTCGGGCATCAGAACTGCGAAAATTTTGAGTTTCTCAAGCGTTTCTTATCTCCAAACTGACATATCTCGCGAACGGATTGACCAACCCGCAAAATTTCTGTTGCATCTGAAAGTAGAAACTGGCCCGATTACAACGGTTTGCGTACTTTTCCCCTAGGCCGTTCTGGATATTCGTTTCGAGCATCAGAACTGCGTAAATTTTGAGTTGCTCAAGCGTTTCTTATCTCCAAACTGATATATCTCGCGAACGGATTGACCAACCCGCAAAATTTCTGTTGCATCTGAAAGTAGAAACTGGCCCGATTACAACGGTTTGCGTACTTTTCCCCTAGGCCGTTCTGGTTATTCGTTTCGAGCATCAGAACTGCGAAAATTTTGAGTTTCTCAAACGCTTCTTACCTCCAAACTGCCATATCGCGCGAACGGATTGACCAATCCGCAAAATTTCTGTTGCATCTGAAATTTGAAACACGCCCGATTACAACGGTATCAGTACTTTTCCCCTAGGCCGTTCTAGTTATTCGTTTCGAGCATCAGAACTGTGAAAATTTTGAGTTTCTCAAACGTTTCTTACCTCCAAACTGCCATATCTCTCGAACGGATTGACCAATCCGCAAAATTTCTGTTGCATCTGAAAGTAGAAACTCGCCCGATTACAACTGTATGCGTACTTTTCTCCTAGGCCGTTCTAGTTATTCGTTTCGAGCATGAGAACTGTGAAAATTTTGAGTTTCTCAACCGTTTCTTACCTCCAAACGGCCATATCTCGCGAACGGATTGACCAATCCGCAAAATTTCTGTTGCATCAGAAAGTAGAAACTCGCCCGATTTCAACTGTATGCGTACTTTGCCTCTAGGCTGTTCTAGTTATTCGGTTCGAGCATCAGAACTGCGAAAATTTTTAGTTTCTCAAGCGTTTCTTACCTCCAAACAGCCATATCTCGCGAACGGATTGACCTATCCGCAAAATTTCTGTTGCATCTGAAAGTTGAAACACGCCCGATTACAACGGTATGAGAACTTTTCCCCTAGGCCGTTCTAGTTATTCGTTTCGAGCACCAGAACTGCGAAAATTTTGAGTTTCTCAAACGCTTCTTACCTCCAAACAGCCATATCTCGCGAACGGATTGACCAATCCGCAAAATTTCTGTTGCATCTGAAAGTAGAAACTCGCCCGATTACAACTGTATGCGTACTTTTCTCCTAGGCCGTTCTAGTTATTCGTTTCGAGCATGAGAACTGTGAAAATTTTGAGTTTCTCAACCGTTTCTTACCTCCAAACGGCCATATCTCGCGAACGGATTGACCAATCCGCAAAATTTCTGTTGCATCTGAAAGTAGAAACTCGCCCGATTACAACTGTATGCGTACTTTTCCCCTATGCCGTTCTAGTTATTCGTTTCGAGCATTAGAACTGCGAAAATTTGGAGTTTCTCATGCGTTTCTCACCTCCAAACTGCCATATCTCGCGAACGGATTGACCAATCCGTAAAATTTCTGTTGCATCTGAGAGTAGAAACTCGCCCGATTACAATGCTATGCGTACTTTTCCCATAGGTCGTTCTAGTTATTCGTTTCGGGCATCAGAACTGCGAAAATTTTGAGTTTCTCAAGCGTTTCTTATCTCCAAACTGATATATCTCGCGAACGGATTGACCAACCCGCAAAATTTCTGTTGCATCTGAAAGTAGAAACTGGCCCGATTACAACGGTTTGCGTACTTTTCCCCTAGGCCGTTCTGGTTATTCGTTTCGAGCATCAGAACTGCGTAAATTTTGAGTTGCTCAAGCGTTTCTTACCTCCAAACTGCCATATCGCGCGAACGGATTGACCAATCCGCAAAATTTCTGTTGCATCTGAAATTTGAAACACGCCCGATTACAACGGTATCAGTACTTTTCCCCTAGGCCGTTCTAGTTATTCGTTTCGAGCATCAGAACTGTGAAAATTTTGAGTTTCTCAAACGTTTCTTACCTCCAAACTGCCATATCTCTCGAACGGATTGACCAATCCGCAAAATTTCTGTTGCATCTGAAAGTAGAAACTCGCCCGATTACAACTGTATGCGTACTTTTCTCCTAGGCCGTTCTAGTTATTCGTTTCGAGCATGAGAACTGTGAAAATTTTGAGTTTCTCAACCGTTTCTTACCTCCAAACGGCCATATCTCGCGAACGGATTGACCAATCCGCAAAATTTCTGTTGCATCTGAAAGTTGAAACACGCCCGATTACAACGGTATGAGTACTCTTCCCCTAGGCCGTTCTAGTTATTCGTTTCGAGCATCAGAACTGTGAAAATTTTGAGTTTCTCAACCGTTTCTTACCTCCAAACTGCCATATCTCGCGAACGGATTGACCAATCCGCAAAATTTCTGTTGCATCTGAAAGTAGAAACTCGCCCGATCACAACGGTATGAGTACATTTCCCCTAGGCCGTTCTAGTTATGCTTGTCGAGCATCAGAACTGCGAAAATTTTGAGTTTCTCAAGCGTTTCTTACCTCCAAACTGCCATATCTCGCGAACGGATTGACCAATCCGCAAAATTTCTGTTGCATCAGAAAGTAGAAACTCGCCCGATTTCAACTGTATGCGTACTTTGCCTCTAGGCTGTTCTAGTTATTCGGTTCGAGCACCAGAACTGCGAAAATTTTGAGTTTCTCAAGCGCTTCTTACATCCAAACAGCCATATCTCGCGAACGGATTGACCAATCCGCAAAATTTCTGTTGCATCTGAAAGTAGAAACTCGCCCGATTACAACGGTATGTGTACTTTTCCCCTAGGCCGTTCCAGTTATTCGTTTCGAGCATCAGAACTGCGAAAATTTTGAGTTTCTCAACGGTTTCTTACGTCCAAACTGCCATATCTCGCGAACGGATTGACCAATCCGCAAAATTTCTGTTGCATCCGAAAGTAGAAACTCGCCCGATTACAACAGTATGAGTACTTTTCCCCTATGGCCGTTCTAGTTATGCTTGTCGAGCATCAGAACTGCGAAAATTATGAGTTTCTCAACCGTTTCTTACCTCCAAACTGCCATATCTCGCGAACGGATTGACCAATCCGCAAAATTTCTGTTGCATCTGAAAGTAGAAACTCGCCCGATTACAACGGCATGCGTACTTTTCCCCTAGGCCGTTCTAGTTATGCTTGTCGAGCATCAGAACTGCGAAAATTTTGAGTTTCTCAACCGTTCCTTACCTCCAAACTGCCATATCTCGCGAACGGATTGACCAATCCGCAAAATTTCTGTTGCATCTGAAAGTAGAAACTCGCCCGATTTCAACGGTATGCGTACTTTTCCCCTAGGCCGTTCTAGTTATTCGTTTCGAGCATTAGAACTGCGAAAATTTGGAGTTTCTCATGCGTTTCTCACCTCCAAACTGCCATATCTCGCGAACGGATTGACCAATCCGTAAAATTTCTGTTGCATCTGAGAGTAGAAACTCGCCCGATTACAACGGCATGCGTACTTTTCCCCTAGGCCGTTCTAGTTATGCTTGTCGAGCATCAGAACTGCGAAAATTTTGACTTTCTCAAGCGTTTCTTACCTCCAAACTGCCATATCTCGCGAACGGATTCACCAATCCGCAAAATTTCTGTTGCATCTGAAAGTAGAAACTCGCCCGATTACGGCGGTATGTGTACTTTTCCCCTAGGCCGTTCTAGTTATTCGTTTCGAGCATCAGAACTGCGAAAATTTTGAGTTTCTCGAGCGTTTCTTACCTCCAAACTGCCATATCTCGCGAAAGGATTGACCAATCCGCAAAATTTCTGTTGCATCTGAAAGTAGAAACTCGCCCGATCACAACGGTATGAGTACATTTCCCCTAGGCCGTTCTAGTTATGCTTGTCGAGCATCAGAACTGTGAAAATTTTGAGTTTCTCAACCGTCTCTTACCTCCAAACTGCCATATCTCGCGAACGGATTGACCAATCCGCAAAATTTCTGTTGCATCTGAAAGTAGAAACTCGCCCGATTACAACGGTATGTGTACTTTTCCCCTAAGGCCGTTCTAGTTATGCTTGTCGACCATCAGAACTGCGAAAATTTTGAGTTTCTCAACCGTTTCTTACCTCCAAACTGCCATATCTCGCGAACGGATTCACCAATCCGCAAAATTTCTGTTGCATCTGAAAGTAGAAACTCGCCCGATTACAACGGCATGCGTACTTTTCCCCTAGGCCGTTCTAGTTATGCTTGTCGAGCATCAGAACTGCGAAAATTTTGAGTTTCTCAAGCGTTTCTTACCTCCAAACTTCCATATCTCGCGAACGGATTCAGCAATCCGCAAAATTTCTGTTGCATCTGAAAGTAGAAACTCGCCCGATTACGTTGGTATGTGTACTTTTCCCCTAGGCCGTTCTAGTTATTCGTTTCGAGCATCAGAACTGCGAAAATTTTGAGTTTCTCAACCCTTTCTTACCTCCAAACTGCCATATCTCGCGAACGGATTGACCAATCCGCAAAATTTCTGTTGCATCTGAAAGTAGAAACTCGCCCGATTACAACGGCATGCGTACTTTTCCCCTAGGCCGTTCTAGTTATGCTTGTCGAGCATCAGAACTGCGAAAATTTTGAGTTTCTCAAGCGTTTCTTACCTCCAAACTGCCATATCTCGCGAACGGATTCACCAATCCGCAAAATTTCTGTTGCATCTGAAAGTAGAAACTCGCCCGATTACGTTGGTATGTGTACTTTTCCCCTAGGCCGTTCTAGTTATTCGTTTCGAGCATCAGAACTGCGAAAATTTTGAGTTTCTCGAGCGTTTCTTACCTCCAAACTGCCATATCTCGCGAAAGGATTGACCAATCCGCAAAATTTCTGTTGCATCTGAAAGTAGAAACTCGCCCGATTACAACGGTTTGAGTACTTTTCCCCTAGGCCGTTCTGGTTATTCGTTTCGAGCATCAGAACTGCGAAAATTTTGAGTTTCTCAACCGGTTCTTACATCCAAACTGCCATATCTGGCGAAAGGATTGACCAATCCGCAAAATTTCTGTTGCATCTGAAAGTAGAAACTCGCCCGAATACAACGGTATGTGTACTTTTCCCCTAGGCCGTTCTGGTTATTCGTTTCGAGCATCAGAAATGCGAAAATTTTGAGTTTCTCAAGCGTTTCTTACCTCCAATCTGCCATATCTCACGAAAGGATTGACCAATCCGCATAATTTCTGTTGCATCTGAAAGTAGAAACTCGCCCGATTAAAACTGTATGTGTACTTTTCCCCTGGGCCGTTCCAATTATTCGTTTCGAGCATCAGAACTGCGAAAATTTTGAGTTTCTCAACCGTTTCTTACCTCCAAACTGCCATATCTGGAGAACGGATTGACCAATCCGCAAAATTTCTGTTGCATCTGAAAGTAGAAACTCGCCCGATTACAACGGTATGCGTACTTTTCCCCTAGGCCGTTCTAGTTATGCTTGTCGAGCATCAGAACTGCGAAAATTTTGAGTTTCTCAAGCGTTTCTTACCTGCAAACTGCCATATCTCGCAAACGGATTGACCAATCCGCAAAATTTCTGTTGCATCTGAAAGTAGAAACTCGCCCGATTTCAACTGTATGCGTACTTTGCCTCTAGGCCGTTCCAGTTATTCGTTTCGAGCATCAGAACTGCGAAAATTTTGAGTTTCTCAACGGTTTCTTACCTCCAAACTGCCATATCTCGCGAACGGATTGACCAATCCGCAAAATTTCTGTTGCATCTGAAAGTAGAAACTCGCCCGATTACAACAGTATGAGTACTTTTCCCCTAAGGCCGTTCTAGTTATGCTTGTCGAGCATCAGAACTGCGAAAATTTTGAGTTTCTCAACCGTTTCTTACCTCCAAACTGCCATATCTCGCGAACGGATTCACCAATCCGCAAAATTTCTGTTGCATCTGAAAGTAGAAACTCGCCCGATTACAACGGCATGCGTACTTTTCCCCTAGGCCGTTCTAGTTATGCTTGTCGAGCATCAGAACTGCGAAAATTTTGAGTTTCTCAAGCGTTTCTTACCTCCAAACTGCCATATCTCGCGAACGGATTCACCAATCCGCAAAATTTCTGTTGCATCTGAAAGTAGAAACTCGCCCGATTACGTTGGTATGTGTACTTTTCCCCTAGGCCGTTCTAGTTATTCGTTTCGAGCATCAGAACTGCGAAAATTTTGAGTTTCTCAACCCTTTCTTACCTCCAAACTGCCATATCTCGCGAACGGATTGACCAATCCGCAAAATTTCTGTTGCATCTGAAAGTAGAAACTCGCCCGATTACAACGGCATGCGTACTTTTCCCCTAGGCCGTTCTAGTTATGCTTGTCGAGCATCAGAACTGCGAAAATTTTGAGTTTCTCAAGCGTTTCTTACCTCCAAACTGCCATATCTCGCGAACGGATTCACCAATCCGCAAAATTTCTGTTGCATCTGAAAGTAGAAACTCGCCCGATTACGTTGGTATGTGTACTTTTCCCCTAGGCCGTTCTAGTTATTCGTTACGAGCATCAGAACTGCGAAAATTTTGAGTTTCTCGAGCGTTTCTTACCTCCAAACTGCCATATCTCGCGAAAGGATTGACCAATCCGCAAAATTTCTGTTGCATCTTAAAGTAGAAACTCGCCCGATTACAACGGTTTGAGTACTTTTCCCCTAGGCCGTTCTGGTTATTCGTTTCGAGCATCAGAACTGCGAAAATTTTGAGTTTCTCAACCGGTTCTTACATCCAAACTGCCATATCTGGCGAAAGGATTGACCAATCCGCAAAATTTCTGTTGCATCTGAAAGTAGAAACTCGCCCGAATACAACGGTATGTGTACTTTTCCCCTAGGCCGTTCTGGTTATTCGTTTCGAGCATCAGAAATGCGAAAATTTTGAGTTTCTCAAGCGTTTCTTACCTCCAATCTGCCATATCTCACGAAAGGATTGACCAATCCGCATAATTTCTGTTGCATCTGAAAGTAGAAACTCGCCCGATTAAAACTGTATGTGTACTTTTCCCCTGGGCCGTTCCAATTATTCGTTTCGAGCATCAGAACTGCGAAAATTTTGAGTTTCTCAACCGTTTCTTATCTCCAAACTGCCATATCTGGAGAACGGATTGACCAATCCGCAAAATTTCTGTTGCATCTGAAAGTAGAAACTCGCCCGATTACAACGGTATGCGTACTTTTCCCCTAGGCCGTTCTAGTTATGCTTGTCGAGCATCAGAACTGCGAAAATTTTGAGTTTCTCAAGCGTTTCTTACCTGCAAACTGCCATATCTCGCAAACGGATTGACCAATCCGCAAAATTTCTGTTGCATCTGAAAGTAGAAACTCGCCCGATTTCAACTGTATGCGTACTTTGCCTCTAGGCCGTTCCAGTTATTCGTTTCGAGCATCAGAACTGCGAAAATTTTGAGTTTCTCAACGGTTTCTTACCTCCAAACTGCCATATCTCGCGAACGGATTGACCAATCCGCAAAATTTCTGTTGCATCTGAAAGTAGAAACTCGCCCGATTACAACAGTATGAGTACTTTTCCCCTAAGGCCGTTCTAGTTATGCTTGTCGAGCATCAGAACTGCGAAAATTTTGAGTTTCTCAACCGTTTCTTACCTCCAAACTGCCATATCTCGCGAACGGATTCACCAATCCGCAAAATTTCTGTTGCATCTGAAAGTAGAAACTCGCCCGATTACAACGGCATGCGTACTTTTCCCCTAGGCCGTTCTAGTTATGCTTGTCGAGCATCAGAACTGCGAAAATTTTGAGTTTCTCAAGCGTTTCTTACCTCCAAACTGCCATATCTCGCGAACGGATTCACCAATCCGCAAAATTTCTGTTGCATCTGAAAGTAGAAACTCGCCCGATTACGTTGGTATGTGTACTTTTCCCCTAGGCCGTTCTAGTTATTCGTTTCGAGCATCAGAACTGCGAAAATTTTGAGTTTCTCAACCCTTTCTTACCTCCAAACTGCCATATCTCGCGAACGGATTGACCAATCCGCAAAATTTCTGTTGCATCTGAAAGTAGAAACTCGCCCGATTACGTTGGTATGTGTACTTTTCCCCTAGGCCGTTCTAGTTATTCGTTTCGAGCATCAGAACTGCGAAAATTTTGAGTTTCTCAACCCTTTCTTACCTCCAAACTGCCATATCTCGCGAACGGATTGACCAATCCGCAAAATTTCTGTTGCATCTGAAAGTAGAAACTCGCCCGATTACAACGGCATGCGTTCTTTTCCCCTAGGCCGTTCTAGTTATGCTTGTCGAGCATCAGAACTGCGAAAATTTTGAGTTTCTCAAGCGTTTCTTACCTCCAAACTGCCATATCTCGCGAACGGATTCACCAATCCGCAAAATTTCTGTTGCATCTGAAAGTAGAAACTCGCCCGATTACGTTGGTATGTGTACTTTTCCCCTAGGCCGTTCTAGTTATTCGTTTCGAGCATCAGAACTGCGAAAATTTTGAGTTTCTCAACCGTTTCTTACCTCCAAACTGCCATATCTCGCGAACGGATTCACCAATCCGCAAAATTTCTGTTGCATCTGAAAGTAGAAACTCGCCCGATTACAACGGCATGCGTACTTTTCCCCTAGGCCGTTCTAGTTATGCTTGTCGAGCATCAGAACTGCGAAAATTTTGAGTTTCTCAAGCGTTTCTTACCTCCAAACTGCCATATCTCGCGAACGGATTCACCAATCCGCAAAATTTCTGTTGCATCTGAAAGTAGAAACTCGCCCGATTACGTTGGTATGTGTACTTTTCCCCTAGGCCGTTCTAGTTATTCGTTTCGAGCATCAGAACTGCGAAAATTTTGAGTTTCTCAACCCTTTCTTACCTCCAAACTGCCATATCTCGCGAACGGATTGACCAATCCGCAAAATTTCTGTTGCATCTGAAAGTAGAAACTCGCCCGATTACAACGGCATGCGTACTTTTCCCCTAGGCCGTTCTAGTTATGCTTGTCGAGCATCAGAACTGCGAAAATTTTGAGTTTCTCAAGCGTTTCTTACCTCCAAACTGCCATATCTCGCGAACGGATTCACCAATCCGCAAAATTTCTGTTGCATCTGAAAGTAGAAACTCGCCCGATTACGTTGGTATGTGTACTTTTCCCCTAGGCCGTTCTAGTTATTCGTTTCGAGCATCAGAACTGCGAAAATTTTGAGTTTCTCGAGCGTTTCTTACCTCCAAACTGCCATATCTCGCGAAAGGATTGACCAATCCGCAAAATTTCTGTTGCATCTGAAAGTAGAAACTCGCCCGATTACAACGGTTTGAGTACTTTTCCCCTAGGCCGTTCTGGTTATTCGTTTCAAGCATCAGAACTGCGAAAATTTTGAGTTTCTCAACCGCTTCTTACATCCAAACTGCCATATCTGGCGAAAGGATTGACCAATCCGCAAAATTTCTGTTGCATCTGAAAGTAGAAACTCGCCCGAATACAACGGTATGTGTACTTTTCCCCTAGGCCGTTCTGGTTATTCGTTTCGAGCATCAGAAATGCGAAAATTTTGAGTTTCTCAAGCGTTTCTTACCTCCAATCTGCCATATCTCACGAAAGGATTGACCAATCCGCATAATTTCTGTTGCATCTGAAAGTAGAAACTCGCCCGATTAAAACTGTATGTGTACTTTTCCCCTGGGCCGTTCCAATTATTCGTTTCGAGCATCAGAACTGCGAAAATTTTGAGTTTCTCAACCGTTTCTTACCTCCAAACTGCCATATCTGGAGAACGGATTGACCAATCCGCAAAATTTCTGTTGCATCTGAAAGTAGAAACTCGCCCGATTACAACGGTGTGCGTACTTTTCCCCTAGGCCGTTCTAGTTATGCTTGTCGAGCATCAGAACTGCGAAAATTTTGAGTTTCTCAAGCGTTTCTTACCTGCAAACTGCCATATCTCGCAAACGGATTGACCAATCCGCAAAATTTCTGTTGCATCTGAAAGTAGAAACTCGCCCGATTTCAACTGTATGCGTACTTTGCCTCTAGGCCGTTCCAGTTATTCGTTTCGAGCATCAGAACTGCGAAAATTTTGAGTTTCTCAACGGTTTCTTACCTCCAAACTGCCATATCTCGCGAACGGATTGACCAATCCGCAAAATTTCTGTTGCATCTGAAAGTAGAAACTCGCCCGATTACGTTGGTATGTGTACTTTTCCCCTAGGCCGTTCTAGTTATTCGTTTCGAGCATCAGAACTGCGTAAATTTTGAGTTTCTCAACCCTTTCTTACCTCCAAACTGCCATATCTCGCGAACGGATTGACCAATCCGCAAAATTTCTGTTGCATCTGAAAGTAGAAACTCGCCCGATTACAACGGTTTGAGTACTTTTCCCCTAGGCCGTTCTGGTTATTCGTTTCGAGCATCAGAACTGCGAAAATTTTGAGTTTCTCAACCGCTTCTTACATCCAAACTGCCATATCTGGCGAAAGGATTGACCAATCCGCAAAATTTCTGTTGCATCAGAAAGTAGAAACTCGCCCGATTACAATGCTATGCGTACTTTTCCCATAGGTCGTTCTAGTTATTCGTTTCGGGCATCAGAACTGCGAAAATTTTGAGTTTCTCAAGCGTTTCTTATCTCCAAACTGCCATATCTCGCGAACGGATTGACCAAACCGCAAAATTTCTGTTGCATCTGAAAGTAGAAACTGGCCCGATTACAACGGTTTGCGTACTTTTCCCCTAGGCCGTTCTGGTTATTCGTTTCGAGCATCAGAACTGCGTAAATTTTGAGTTGCTCAAGCGTTTCTTACCTCCAAACTGCCATATCGCGCGAACGGATTGACCAATCCGCAAAATTTCTGTTGCATCTGAAAGTTGAAACACGCCCGATTACAACGGTATGAGTACTCTTCCCCTAGGCCGTTCTAGTTATTCGTTTCGAGCATCAGAACTGTGAAAATTTTGAGTTTCTCAACCGTTTCTTACCTCCAAACTGCCATATCTCGCGAACGGATTGACCAATCCGCAAAATTTCTGTTGCATCTGAAAGTAGAAACTCGCCCGATTTCAACGGTATGCGTAACTTTGCCCTAGGCCGTTCTTGTTATGCTTGTCGAGCATCAGAACTGCGAAAATTTTGAGTTTCTCAAGCGTTTCTTACCTCCAAACTGCCATATCTCGCGAACGGATTGACCAATCCGCAAAATTTCTGTTGCATCAGAAAGTAGAAACTCGCCCGATTTCAACTGTATGCGTACTTTGCCTCTAGGCTGTTCTAGTTATTCGGTTCGAGCATCAGAACTGCGAAAATTTTTAGTTTCTCAAGCGTTTCTTACCTCCAAACAGCCATATCTCGCGAACGGATTGACCTATCCGCAAAATTTCTGTTGCATCTGAAAGTTGAAACACGCCCGATTACAACGGTATGAGAACTCTTCCCCTAGGCCGTTCTAGTTATTCGTTTCGAGCATCAGAACTGTGAAAATTTTGAGTTTCTCAAGCGTTTCTTACCTCCAAACTGCCATATCTCGCGAACGGATTGACCAATCCGCAAAATTTCTGTTGCATCTGAAAGTTGAAACACGCCCGATTACAACGGTATGAGTACTTTTCCCCTAGGCCGTTCTAGTTATTCGTTTCGAGCATCAGAACTGTGAAAATTTTGAGTTTCTCAACCGTTCCTTACCTCCAAACTGCCATATCTCGCGAACGGATTGACCAATCCGCAATATTTCTGTTGCATCTGAAAGTAGAAACTCGCCCGATTTCTACGGTATGCGTACTTTTCCCCTAGGCCGTTCTAGTTATTCGTTTTGAGCATCAGAACTGCGAAAATTTTGAGTTTCTCAAGCGCTTCTTACCTCCAAACAGCCATATCTCGCGAACGGATTGACCAATCCGCAAAATTTCTGTTGCATCTGAAAGTAGAAACTCGCCCGATTACAACTGTATGCGTACTTTTCCCCTATGCCGCTCTAGTTATTCGTTTCGAGCATCAGAACTGCGAACATTTGGAGTTTCTCATGCGTTTCATACCTCCAAACTGCCATATCTCGCGAACGGATTGACCAATCCGCAAAATTTCTGTTGCATCTGAAAGTAGAAACTCGCCCGATTTCAACTGTATGCGTACTTTGCCTCTAGGCTGTTCTAGTTATTCGGTTCGAGCATCAGAACTGCGAAAATTTTTAGTTTCTCAAGCGTTTCTTACCTCCAAACAGCCATATCTCGCGAACGGATTGACCTATCCGCAAAATTTCTGTTGCATCTGAAAGTTGAAACACGCCCGATTACAACGGTATGAGAACTTTTCCCCTAGGCCGTTCTAGTTATTCGTTTCGAGCATCAGAACTGTGAAAATTTTGAGTTTCTCAACCGTTCCTTACCTCCAAACTGCCATATCTCGCGAACGGATTGACCAATCCGCAATATTTCTGTTGCATCTGAAAGTAGAAGCTCGCCCGATTTCAACGGTATGCGTACTTTTCCCCTAGGCCGTTCTAGTTATTCGTTTCGAGCATCAGAACTGCGAAAATTTTGAGTTTCTCAAGCGCTTCTTACCTCCAAACAGCCATATCTCGCGAACGGAATGACCAATCCGCAAAATTTCTGTTGCATCTGAAAGTAGAAACTCGACCGATCACAACTGTATGCGTACTTTTCCCCTATGCCGTTCCAGTTATTCGTTTCGAGCATCAGAACTGCGAAAATTTGGAGTTTCTCATGCGTTTCATACATCCAAACTGGCATATCTCGCGGACGGATTGACCAATCCGTAAAATTTCTGTTGCATCTGAGAGTAGAAACTCGCCCGATTACAATGGTATGCGAACTTTTCCCATAGGTCGTTCTAGTTATTCGTTTCGAGCATCAGAACTGCGAAAATTTTGAGTTTCTCAACCGTTTCTTACCTCCAAACTGCCATATCTCGCGAACGGATTGACCAATCCGCAAAATTTCTGTTGCATCTGAAAGTAGAAACTCGCCCGATTACAACGGCATGCGTACTTTTCCCCTAGGCCGTTCTAGTTATGCTTGTCGAGCATCAGAACTGCGAAAATTTTGAGTTTCTCAAGCGTTTCTTACCCCCAAACTGCCATATCTCGCGAACGGATTCACCAATCCGCAAAATTTCTGTTGCATCTGAAAGTAGAAACTCGCCCGATTACGTTGGTATGTGTACTCTTCCCCTAGGCCGTTCTAGTTATTCGTTTCGAGCATCAGAACTGTGAAAATTTTGAGTTTCTCAACCGTTTCTTACCTCCAAACTGCCATATCTCGCGAACAGATTGACCAATCCGCAAAATTTCTGTTGCATCTGAAAGTAGAAACTCGCCCGATTTCAACGGTATGCGTAACTTTGCCCTAGGCCGTTCTTGTTATGCTTGTCGAGCATCAGAACTGCGAAAATTTTGAGTTTCTCAAGCGTTTCTTACCTCCAAACTGCCATATCTCGCGAACGGATTGACCAATCCGCAAAATTTCTGTTGCATCTGAAAGTTGAAACACGCCCGATTACAACGGTATGAGAACTCTTCCCCTAGGCCGTTCTAGTTATTCGTTTCGAGCATCAGAACTGTGAAAATTTTGAGTTTCTCAAGCGTTTCTTACCTCCAAACTGCCATATCTCGCGAACGGATTGACCAATCCGCAAAATTTCTGTTGCATCTGAAAGTTGAAACACGCCCGATTACAACGGTATGAGTACTTTTCCCCTAGGCCGTTCTAGTTATTCGTTTCGAGCATCAGAACTGTGAAAATTTTGAGTTTCTCAACCGTTCCTTACCTCCAAACTGCCATATCTCGCGAACGGATTGACCAATCCGCAATATTTCTGTTGCATCTGAAAGTAGAAACTCGCCCGATTTCTACGGTATGCGTACTTTTCCCCTAGGCCGTTCTAGTTATTCGTTTCGAGCATCAGAACTGCGAAAATTTTGAGTTTCTCAAGCGCTTCTTACCTCCAAACAGCCATATCTCGCGAACGGATTGACCAATCCGCAAAATTTCTGTTGCATCTGAAAGTAGGAACTCGCCCGATTACAACTGTATGCGTACTTTTCCCCTATGCCGCTCTAGTTATTCGTTTCGAGCATCAGAACTGCGAACATTTGGAGTTTCTCATGCGTTTCATACCTCCAAACTGCCATATCTCGCGAACGGATTGACCAATCCGCAAAATTTCTGTTGCATCTGAAAGTAGAAACTCGCCCGATTTCAACGGTATGCGTACCTTTCCCCTAGGCCGTTCTTGTTATGCTTGTCGAGCATCAGAACTGCGAAAATTTTGAGTTTCTCAAGCGTTTCTTACCTCCAAACTGCCATATCTCGCGAACGGATTGACCAATCCGCAAAATTTCTGTTGCATCAGAAAGTAGAAACTCGCCCGATTTCAACTGTATGCGTACTTTGCCTCTAGGCTGTTCTAGTTATTCGGTTCGAGCATCAGAACTGCGAAAATTTTGAGTTTCTCAAGCGTTTCTTACCTCCAAACAGCCATATCTCGCGAACGGATTGACCTATCCGCAAAATTTCTGTTGCATCTGAAAGTTGAAACACGCCCGATTACAACGGTGTGAGAACTTTTCCCCTAGGCCGTTCTAGTTATTCGTTTCGAGCATCAGAACTGTGAAAATTTTGAGTTTCTCAACCGTTCCTTACCTCCAAACTGCCATATCTCGCGAACGGATTGACCAATCCGCAATATTTCTGTTGCATCTGAAAGTAGAAGCTCGCCCGATTTCAACGGTATGCGTACTTTTCCCCTAGGCCGTTCTAGTTATTCGTTTCGAGCATCAGAACTGCGAAAATTTTGAGTATCTCAAGCGCTTCTTACCTCCAAACAGCCATATCTCGCGAACGGAATGACCAATCCGCAAAATTTCTGTTGCATCTGAATGTAGAAACTCGCCCGATCACAACTGTATGCGTACTTTTCCCCTATGCCGTTCTAGTTATTCGTTTCGAGCAACAGAACTGCGAAAATTTGGAGTTTCTCATGCGTTTCATACCTCCAAACTGGCATATCTCGCGGACGGATTGACCAATCCGTAAAATTTCTGTTGCATCTGAGAGTAGAAACTCGCCCGATTACAATGGTATGCGAACTTTTCCCATAGGTCGTTCTAGTTATTCGTTTCGAGCATCAGAACTGCGAAAATTTTGAGTTTCTCAACCGTTTCTTACCTCCAAACTGTCATATCTCGCGAACGGATTGACCAATCCGCAAAATTTCTGTTGCATCTGAAAGTAGAAACTCGCCCGATTACAACGGCATGCGTACTTTTCCCCTAGGCCGTTCTAGTTATGCTTGTCGAGCATCAGAACTGCGAAAATTTTGAGTTTCTCAAGCGTTTCTTACCTCCAAACTGCCATATCTCGCGAACGGATTCACCAATCCGCAAAATTTCTGTTGCATCTGAAAGTAGAAACTCGCCCGATTACGTTGGTATGTGTACTTTTCCCCTAGGCCGTTCTAGTTATTCGTTTCGAGCATCAGAACTGCGAAAATTTTGAGTTTCTCGAGCGTTTCTTACCTCCAAACTGCCATATCTTGCGAAAGGATTGACCAATCCGCAAAATTTCTGTTGCATCTGAAAGTAGAAACTCGCCCGATTACAACGGTTTGAGTACTTTTCCCCTAGGCCGTTCTGGTTATTCGTTTCGAGCATCAGAACTGCGAAAATTTTGAGTTTCTCAACCGCTTCTTACATCCAAACTGCCATATCTGGCGAAAGGATTGACCAATCCGCAAAATTTCTGTTGCATCTGAAAGTAGAAACTCGCCCGATTACAACGACATGCGTACTTTTCCCCTAGGCCGTTCTAGTTATGCTTGTCGAGCATCAGAACTGCGAAAATTTTGAGTTTCTCAAGCGTTTCTTACCTCCAAACTGCCATATCTCGCGAAAGGATTGACCAATCCGCATAATTTCTGTTGCATCTGAAAGTAGAAACTCGCCCGATTACAACGGTATGTGTACTTTTCCCCTAGGCCGTTCTGGTTATTCGTTTCGAGCATCAGAAATGCGAAAATTTTGAGTTTCTCAAGCGTTTCTTACCTCCAATCTGCCATATCTCACGAAAGGATTGACCAATCCGCATAATTTCTGTTGCATCTGAAAGTAGAAACTCGCCCGATTTCAACTGTATGCGTACTTTGCCTCTAGGCTGTTCTAGTTATTCGGTTCGAGCATCAGAACTGCGAAAATTTTGAGTTTCTCAACCGTTTCTTACCTCCAAACGGCCATATCTCGCGAACGGATTGACCAATCCGCAAAATTTCTGTTGCATCTGTAAGCTGAAACGCGCCCGATTACAACGGTATGAGTACTCTTCCCCTAGGCCGTTCTAGTTATTCGTTTCGAGCATCAGAACTGTGAAAATTTTGAGTTTCTCAACCATTTCTTACATCCAAACTGCCATACCTCGCGAACGGATTGACCAATCCGCAAAATTTCTGTTGCATCTGAAAGTAGAAACTCGCCCGATTTCAACGGTATGCGTACCTTTGCCCTAGGCCGTTCTTGTTATGCTTGTCGAGCATCAGAACTGCGAAAATTTTGAGTTTCTCAAGCGTTTCTTACCCCCAAACTGCCATATCTCGCGAACGGATTGACCAATCCGCAAAATTTCTGTTGCATCAGAAAGTAGAAACTCGCCCGATTTCAACTGTATGCGTACTTTGCCTCCAGGCTGTTCTAGTTACTCGGTTCGAGCATCAGAACTGCGAAAATTTTTAGTTTCTTAAGCGTTTCTTACCTCCAAACAGCCATATCTCGCGAACGGTTTGACCTATCCGCAAAATTTCTGTTGCATCTGAAAGTTGAAACACGACCGATTACAACGATATGAGAACTTTTCCCCTAGGCCGTTCTAGTTATTCGTTTCGAGCACCAGAACTGCGAAAATTTTGAGTTTCTCAAGCGCTTCTTACCTCCAAACAGCCATATCTCGCGAACGGATTGACCAATCCGCAATATTTCTGTTGCATCTGAAAGTAGAAACTGGCCCGATTACAACTGTATGCGTACTTTTCCCCTATGCCGTTCTAGTTATTCGTTTCGAGCATTAGAACTGCGAAAATTTGGAGTTTCTCATGCGATTCTCACATCCAAACTGCCATATCTCGCGAACGGATTGACCAATCCGTAAAATTTCTGTTGCATCTGAGAGTAGAAACTCGCCCGATTACAATGCTATGCGTACTTTTCCCATAGGTCGTTCTAGTTATTCGTTTCGGGCATCAGAACTGCGAAAATTTTGAGTTTCTCAAGCGTTTCTTATCTCCAAACTGCCATATCTCGCGAACGGATTGACCAAACCGCAAAATTTCTGTTGCATCTGAAAGTAGAAACTGGCCCGATTACAACGGTTTGCGTACTTTTCCCCTAGGCCGTTCTGGTTATTCGTTTCGAGCATCAGAACTGCGTAAATTTTGAGTTGCTCAAGCGTTTCTTACCTCCAAACTGCCATATCGCGCGAACGGATTGACCAATCCGCAAAATTTCTGTTGCATCTGAAAGTTGAAACACGCCCGATTACAACGGTATGAGTACTCTTCCCCTAGGCCGTTCTAGTTATTCGTTTCGAGCATCAGAACTGTGAAAATTTTGAGTTTCTCAACCGTTTCTTACTTCCAAACTGCCATATCTCGCGAACGGATTGACCAATCTGCAAAATTTCTGTTGCATCTGAAAGTAGAAGCTCGCCCGATTTCAACGGTATGCGTAACTTTGCCCTAGGCCGTTCTTGTTATGCTTGTCGAGCATCAGAACTGCGAAAATTTTGAGTTTCTCAAGCGTTTCTTACCTCCAAACTGCCATATCTCGCGAACGGATTGACCATTCCGCAAAATTTCTGTTGCATCAGAAAGTAGAAACTCGCCCGATTTCAACTGTATGCGTACTTTGCCTCTAGGCTGTTCTAGTTATTCGGTTCGAGCATCAGAACTGCGAAAATTTTTAGTTTCTCAAGCGTTTCTTACCTCCAAACAGCCATATCTCGCGAACGGATTGACCTATCCGCAAAATTTCTGTTGCATCTGAAAGTTGAAACACGCCCGATTACAACGGTATGAGAACTTTTCCCCTAGGCCGTTCTAGTTATTCGTTTCGAGCATCAGAACTGTGAAAATTTTGAGTTTCTCAAGCGTTTCTTACCTCCAAACTGCCATATCTCGCGAACGGATTGACCAATCCGCAAAATTTCTGTTGCATCTGAAAGTTGAAACACGCCCGATTACAACGGTATGAGTACTTTTCCCCTAGGCCGTTCTAGTTATTCGTTTCGAGCATCAGAACTGTGAAAATTTTGAGTTTCTCAACCGTTCCTTACCTCCAAACTGCCATATCTCGCGAACGGATTGACCAATCCGCAATATTTCTGTTGCATCTGAAAGTAGAAACTCGCCCGATTTCTACGGTATGCGTACTTTTCCCCTAGGCCGTTCTAGTTATTCGTTTCGAGCATCAGAATTGCGAAAATTTTGAGTTTCTCAAGCGCTTCTTACCTCCAAACAGCCATATCTCGCGAACGGATTGACCAATCCGCAAAATTTCTGTTGCATCTGAAAGTAGAAACTCGCCCGATTACAACTGTATGCGTACTTTTCCCCTATGCCGTTCTAGTTATTCGTTTCGAGCATCAGAACTGCGAACATTTGGAGTTTCTCATGCGTTTCATACCTCCAAACTGCCATATCTCGCGAACGGATTGACCAATCCGCAAAATTTCTGTTGCATCTGAAAGTAGAAACTCGCCCGATTTCAACGGTATGCGTACCTTTCCCCTAGGCCGTTCTTGTTATGCTTGTCGAGCATCAGAACTGCGAAAATTTTGAGTTTCTCAAGCGTTTCTTACCTCCAAACTGCCATATCTCGCGAACGGATTGACCAATCCGCAAAATTTCTGTTGCATCAGAAAGTAGAAACTCGCCCGATTTCAACTGTATGCGTACTTTGCCTCTAGGCTGTTCTAGTTATTCGGTTCGAGCATCAGAACTGCGAAAATTTTTAGTTTCTCAAGCGTTTCTTACCTCCAAACAGCCATATCTCGCGAACGGATTGACCTATCCGCAAAATTTCTGTTGCATCTGAAAGTTGAAACACGCCCGATTACAACGGTATGAGAAATTTTCCCCTAGGCCGTTCTAGTTATTCGTTTCGAGCATCAGAACTGTGAAAATTTTGAGTTTCTCAAGCGTTTCTTACCTCCAAACTGCCATATCTCGCGAACGGATTGACCAATCCGCAAAATTTCTGTTGCAACTGAAAGTTGAAACACGCCCGATTACAACGGTATGAGTACTTTTCCCCTAGGCCGTTCTAGTTATTCGTTTCGAGCATCAGAACTGTGAAAATTTTGAGTTTCTCAACCGTTCCTTACCTCCAAACTGCCATATCTCGCGAACGGATTGACCAATCCGCAATATTTCTGTTGCATCTGAAAGTAGAAACTCGCCCGATTTCAACGGTATGCGTACTTTTCCCCTAGGCCGTTCTAGTTATTCGTTTCGAGCATCAGAACTGCGAAAATTTTGAGTTTCTCAAGCGCTTCTTACCTCCAAACAGCCATATCTCGCGAACGGAATGACCAATCCGCAAAATTTCTGTTGCATCTGAAAGTAGAAACTCGCCCGATCACAACTGTATGCGTACTTTTCCCCTATGCCGTTCTAGTTATTCGTTTCGAGCATCAGAACTGCGAAAATTTGGAGTTTCTCATGCGTTTCATACCTCCAAACTGGCATATCTCGCGGACGGATTGACCAATCCGTAAAATTTCTGTTGCATCTGAGAGTAGAAACTCGCCCGATTACAATGGTATGCGAACTTTTCCCATAGGTCGTTCTAGTTATTCGTTTCGAGCATCAGAACTGCGAAAATTTTGAGTTTCTCAAGCGTTTCTCACCTCCAAACTGCCATGTCTCGCGAACGGATTGACCAATCCGCAAAATTTCTGTTGCATCTGAAAGTAGAAACTCGCCCGATTACAACGGTATGCGAACTTTTCTCCTAGGCCGTTCTGATTATTAGTCTCGAGCATCAGAACTGCGAAAATTTTGAGTTGCCCAAGCGTTTCTTACCTCCAAACTGCCATATCTCGCGAACGGATACACCAATCTGCAAAATTTCTGTTGCATCTGAAAGTAGATACTCGCACGATTACAACGGTATGAGTACTTTTCCCCTAGGCCGTTCTAGTTATTCGTTTCGAGCATCAGAAATGTGAAAATTTCGAGTTTCTCAGCCGTTTCTTTCCTCCAAACTGCCATATCTCGCGAACGGATTGACCAATCCGCAAAATTTCTGTTGCATCTGAAAGTAGAAACTCGCCGGATTTCAACTGTATGCGTACTTTGCCTCTAGGCCGTTCTAGTTATTCTGTTCGAGCATCAGAACTGTGAAAATTTTGAGTTTCTCAACCGTTTCTTACCTCCAAACTGCCATATCTCACGAACGAATTGACCATTCCGCAAAATTTCTGTTGCATCTGAAAGTAGAAACTCGCCCGATTACAACTGTATGCGTACTTTTCCCCTAGGCCGTTCTAGTTATTCGTTTCGAGCATCAGAACTGCGAAAATTTTGAGTTTCTCAACGGTTTCTTTCCTCCAAACTGCCATATCTCGCTAACGGATTGACCAATCCGCAAAATTTCTGTTGCATCTGAAAGTAGAAACTCGCCCGATTACAACGGCATGCGTACTTTTCCCCTAGGCCGTTCTAGTTATGCTTGTCGAGCATCAGAACTGCGAAAATTTTGAGTTTCTCAAGCGTTTCTTACCTCCAAACTGCCATATCTCGCGAACGGATTCACCAATCCGCAAAATTTCTGTTGCATCTGAAAGTAGAAACTCGCCCGATTACGCTGGTATGTGTACTTTTCCCATAGGCCGTTCTAGTTATTCGTTTCGAGCATCAGAACTGCGAAAATTTTGAGTTTCTCGAGCGTTTCTTACCTCCAAACTGCCATATCTCGCGAAAGGATTGACCAATCCGCAAAATTTCTGTTGCATCTGAAAGTAGAAACTAGCCCGATTACAACGGTTTGAGTACTTTTCCCCTAGGCCGTTCTGGTTATTCGTTTCGAGCATCAGAACTGCGAAAATTTTGAGTTTCTCAACCGCTTCTTACCTCCAAACTGCCATATCTGGTGAAAGGATTGACCAATCCGCAAAATTTCTGTTGCATCTGAAAGTAGAAACTCGCCCGAATACAACGGTATGTGTACTTTTCCCCTAGGCTGTGCTAGTTATTCGTCTCGAGCATCAGAACTGCGAAAATTTTGAGTTTCTCAAGCGTTTCTTACCTCCAAACTGCCATATCTCGCGAACGGATTGACCGATCCGCAAAATTTCTGTTGCATCTGAAAGTAGAAACTCGCCCGATTACAACGGTATGTGTACTTTTCCCCTAGGCCGTTCCAGTTATTCGTTTCGAGCAACAGAACTGCGAAAATTTTGAGTTTCTCAACGGTTTCTTTCCTCCAAACTGCCATATCTCGCTAACGGATCGACCAATCCGCAAAATTTCTGTTGCATCTGAAAGTAGAAACTCGCCCGATTACAACGACATGCGTACTTTTCCCCTAGGCCGTTCTAGTTATGCTTGTCGAGCATCAGAACTGCGAAAATTTTGAGTTTCTCAAGCGTTTCTTACCTCCAAACTGCCATATCTCGCGAAAGGATTGACCAATCCGCATAATTTCTGTTGCATCTGAAAGTAGAAACTCGCCCGATTACAACCGTATGAGTACTTTTCCCCTAAGGCCGTTCTAGTTATGCTTGTCGAGCATCAGAACTGCGAAAATTTTGAGTTTCTCAACCGTTTCTTGCCTCCAAACTGCCATATCTCGCGAACGGATTGACCAATCCGCAAAATTTCTGTTGCATCTGAAAGTAGAAACTCGCCCGATTACAACGACATGCGTACTTTTCCCCTAGGCCGTTCTAGTTATGCTTGTCGAGCATCAGAACTGCGAAAATTTTGAGTTTCTCAAGCGTTTCTTACCTCCAAACTGCCATATCTCGCGAACGGATTCACCAATCCGCAAAATTTCTGTTGCATCTGAAAGTAGAAACTCGCCCGATTACGGCGGTATGTGTACTTTTCCCCTAGGCCGTTCTAGTTATTCGTTTCGAGCATCAGAACTGCGAAAATTTTTAGTTTCTCAAGCGTTTCTTACCTCCAAACAGCCATATCTCGCGAACGGATTGACCTATCCGCAAAATTTCTGTTGCAACTGAAAGTTGAAACACGCCCGATTACAACGGTATGTGTACTTTTCCCCTAGGCCGTTCCAGTTATTCGTTTCGAGCAACAGAACTGCGAAAATTTTGAGTTTCTCAACGGTTTCTTTCCTCCAAACTGCCATATCTCGCTAACGGATTGACCAATCCGCAAAATTTCTGTTGCATCTGAAAGTAGAAACTCGCCCGATTACAACGACATGCGTACTTTTCCCCTAGGCGGTTCTAGTTATGCTTGTCGAGCATCAGAACTGCGAAAATTTTGAGTTTCTCAAGCGTTTCTTACCTCCAAACTGCCATATCTCGCGAAAGGATTGACCAATCCGCATAATTTCTGTTGCATCTGAAAGTAGAAACTCGCCCGATTACAACCGTATGAGTACTTTTCCCCTAAGGCCGTTCTAGTTATGCTTGTCGAGCATCAGAACTGCGAAAATTTTTAGTTTCTCAACCGTTTCTTGCCTCCAAACTGCCATATCTCGCGAACGGATTGACCAATCCGCAAAATTTCTGTTGCATCTGAAAGTAGAAACTCGCCCGATTACAACGACATGCGTACTTTTCCCCTAGGCCGTTCTAGTTATGCTTGTCGAGCATCAGAACTGCGAAAATTTTGAGTTTCTCAAGCGTTTCTTACCTCCAAACTGCCATATCTCGCGAACGGATTCACCAATCCGCAAAATTTCTGTTGCATCTGAAAGTAGAAACTCGCCCGATTACGGCGGTATGTGTACTTTTCCCCTAGGCCGTTCTAGTTATTCGTTTCGAGCATCAGAACTGCGAAAATTTTTAGTTTCTCAAGCGTTTCTTACCTCCAAACAGCCATATCTCGCGAACGGATTGACCTATCCGCAAAATTTCTGTTGCAACTGAAAGTTGAAACACGCCCGATTACAACGGTATGAGAACTTTTCCCATAGGCCGTTCTAGTTATTCGTTTCGAGCATCAGAACTGCGAAAATTTTGAGTTTCTCGAGCGTTTCTTACCTCCAAACTGCCATATCTCGCGAAAGGATTGACCAATCCGCAAAATTTCTGTTGCATCTGAAAGTAGAAACTAGCCCGATTACAACGGTTTGAGTACTTTTCCCCTAGGCCGTTCTGGTTATTCGTTTCGAGCATCAGAACTGCGAAAATTTTGAGTTTCTCAACCGCTTCTTACCTCCAAACTGCCATATCTGGTGAAAGGATTGACCAATCCGCAAAATTTCTGTTGCATCTGAAAGTAGAAACTCGCCCGAATACAACGGTATGTGTACTTTTCCCCTAGGCTGTGCTAGTTATTCGTTTCGAGCATCAGAACTGCGAAAATTTTGAGTTTCTCAAGCGTTTCTTACCTCCAAACTGCCATATCTCGCGAACGGATTGACCGATCCGCAAAATTTCTGTTGCATCTGAAAGTAGAAACTCGCCCGATTACAACGGTATGTGTACTTTTCCCCTAGGCCGTTCCAGTTATTCGTTTCGAGCAACAGAACTGCGAAAATTTTGAGTTTCTCAACGGTTTCTTTCCTCCAAACTGCCATATCTCGCTAACGGATTGACCAATCCGCAAAATTTCTGTTGCATCTGAAAGTAGAAACTCGCCCGATAACAACGACATGCGTACTTTTCCCCTAGGCCGTTCTAGTTATGCTTGTCGAGCATCAGAACTGCGAAAATTTTGAGTTTCTCAAGCGTTTCTTACCTCCAAACTGCCATATCTCGCGAAAGGATTGACCAATCCGCATAATTTCTGTTGCATCTGAAAGTAGAAACTCGCCCGATTACAACCGTATGAGTACTTTTCCCCTAAGGCCGTTCTAGTTATGCTTGTCGAGCATCAGAACTGCGAAAATTTTGAGTTTCTCAACCGTTTCTTGCCTCCAAACTGCCATATCTCGCGAACGGATTGACCAATCCGCAAAATTTCTGTTGCATCTGAAAGTAGAAACTCGCCCGATTACAACGACATGCGTACTTTTCCCCTCGGCCGTTCTAGTTATGCTTGTCGAGCATCAGAACTGCGAAAATTTTGAGTTTCTCAAGCGTTTCTTACTTCCAAACTGCCATATCTCGCGAACGGATTCACCAATCCGCAAAATTTCTGTTGCATCTGAAAGTAGAAACTCGCCCGATTACGGCGGTATGTGTACTTTTCCCCTAGGCCGTTCTAGTTATTCGTTTCGAGCATCAGAACTGCGAAAATTTTTAGTTTCTCAAGCGTTTCTTACCTCCAAACAGCCATATCTCGCGAACGGATTGACCTATCCGCAAAATTTCTGTTGCAACTGAAAGTTGAAACACGCCCGATTACAACGGTATGAGAACTTTTCCCCTAGGCCGTTCTAGTTATTCGTTTCGAGCATCAGAACTGTGAAAATTTTGAGTTTCTCAAGCGTTTCTTACCTCCAAACTGCCATATCTCGCGAACGGATTGACCAATCCGCAAAATTTCTGTTGCAACTGAAAGTTGAAACACGCCCGATTACAACGGTATGAGTACTTTTCCCCTAGGCCGTTCTAGTTATTCGTTTCGAGCATCAGAACTGTGAAAATTTTGAGTTTCTCAACCGTTCCTTACCTCCAAACTGCCATATCTCGCGAACGGATTGACCAATCCGCAATATTTCTGTTGCATCTGAAAGTAGAAACTCGCCCGATTTCAACGGTATGCGTACTTTTCCCCTAGGCCGTTCTAGTTATTCGTTTCGAGCATCAGAACTGCGAAAATTTTGAGTTTCTCATGCGCTCCTTACCTCCAAACAGCCATATCTCGCGAACGGAATGACCAATCCGCAAAATTTCTGTTGCATCTGAAAGTAGAAACTCGCCCGATCACAACTGTATGCGTACTTTTCCCCTATGCCGTTCTCGTTATTCGTTTCGAGCATCAGAACTGCGAAAATTTGGAGTTTCTCATGCGTTTCATACCTCCAAACAGGCATATCTCGCGGACGGATTGACCAATCCGTAAAATTTCTGTTGCATCTGAGAGTAGAAACTCGCCCGATTACAATGGTATCCGAACTTTTCCCATAGGTCGTTCTAGTTATTCGTTTCGAGCATCAGAACTGCGAAAATTTTGAGTTTCTCAAGCGTTTCTCACTTCCAAACTGCCATGTCTCGCGAACGGATTGACCAATCCGCAAAATTTCTGTTGCATCTGAAAGTAGAAACTCGCCCGATTACAACGGTATGCGAACTTTTCTCCTAGGCCGTTCTGATTATTAGTCTCGAGCATCAGAACTGCGAAAATTTTGAGTTGCCCAAGCGTTTCTTACCTCCAAACTGCCATATCTCGCGAACGGATACACCAATCTGCAAAATTTCTGTTGCATCTGAAAGTAGATACTCGCACGATTACAACGGTATGAGTACTTTTCCCCTAGGCCGTTCTAGTTATTCGTTTCGAGCATCAGAAATGTGAAAATTTCGAGTTTCTCAGCCGTTTCTTTCCTCCAAACTGCCATATCTCGCGAACGGATTGACCAATCCGCAAAATTTCTGTTGCATCTGAAAGTAGAAACTCGCCCGATTTCAACTGTATGCGTACTTTGCCTCTAGGCCGTTCTAGTTATTCGGTTCGAGCATCAGAACTGTGAAAATTTTGAGTTTCTCAACCGTTTCTTACCTCCAAACTGCCATATCTCACGAACGAATTGACCAATCCGCAAAATTTCTGTTGCATCTGAAAGTAGAAACTCGCCCGATTACAACTGTATGCGTACTTTTCCCCTAGGAAGTTCTAGTTATTCGTTTCGAGCATCAGAACTGCGAAAATTTTGAGTTTCTCAAGCGATTCTTACCTCCAAACTGCTATATCTCGCGAACGGATTGACCATTCCGCAAAATTTCTGTTGCATCTGAAAGTAGAAACTCGCCCGATTACAACGGCATGCGTACTTTTCCCCTAGGCCGTTCCAGTTATTCGTTTCGAGCATCAGAACTGCGAAAATTTTGAGTTTCTCAACGGTTTCTTACCTCCAAACTGCCATATCTCGCGAACGGATTGACCAATCCGCAACATTTCTGTTGCATCTGAAAGTAGAAACTCGCCCGATTACAACAGTATGAGTACATTTCCCCTAGGCCGTTCTAGTTATGCTTGTCGAGCATCAGAACTGTGAACATTTTGAGTTTCTCAACCGTTTCTTACCTCCAAACTGCCATATCTCGCGAACGGATTGACCGATCCGCAAAATTTCTGTTGCATCTAAAAGTAGAAACTCGCCCGATTACAACGGTATGTGTACTTTTCCCCTAGGCCGTTCCAGTTATTCGTTTCGAGCAACAGAACTGCGAAAATTTTGAGTTTCTCAACGGTTTCTTTCCTCCAAACTGCCATATCTCGCTAACGGATTGACCAATCCGCAAAATTTCTGTTCCATCTGAAAGTAGAAACTCGCCCGATTACAACAGTATGAGTACTTTTCCCCTAAGGCCGTTCTAGTTATGCTTGTCGAGCATCAGAACTGCGAAAATTTTGAGTTTCTCAACCGTTTCTTACCTCCAAACTGCCATATCTCGCGAACGGATTGACCAATCCGCAAAATTTCTGTTGCATCAGAAAGTAGAAACTCGCCGGATTACAACGGTATGTGTACTTTTCCTCTAGGCCGTTCCAGTTATTCGTTTCGAGCAACAGAACTGCGAAAATTTTGAGTTTCTCAACGGTTTCTTTCCTCCAAACTGCCATATCTCGCTAACGGATTGACCAATCCGCAAAATTTCTGTTGCATCTGAAAGTAGAAACTCGCCCGATTACAACGGCATGCGTACTTTTCCCCTAGGCCGTTCTAGTTATGCTTGTCGAGCATCAGAACTGCGAAAATTTTGAGTTTCTCAAGCGTTTCTTACCTCCAAACTGCCATATCTCGCGAACGGATTCACCAATCCGCAAAATTTCTGTTGCATCTGAAAGTAGAAACTCGCCCGATTACGTTGGTATGTGTACTTTTCCCCTAGGCCGTTCTAGTTATTCGTTTCGAGCATCAGAACTGCGAAAATTTTGAGTTTCTCGAGCGTTTCTTACCTCCAAACTGCCATATCTCGCGAAAGGATTGACCAATCCGCAAAATTTCTGTTGCATCTGAAAGTAGAAACTAGCCCGATTACAACGGTTTGAGTACTTTTCCCCTAGGCCGTTCTGGTTATTCGTTTCGAGCATCAGAACTGCGAAAATTTTGAGTTTCCCAACCGCTTCTGACCTCCAAACTGCCATATCTGGTGAAAGGATTGACCAATCCGCAAAATTTTTGTTGCATCTGAAAGTAGAAACTCGCCCGAATACAACGGTATGTGTACTTTTCCCCTAGGCCGTGCTAGTTATTCGTTTCGAGCATCAGAACTGCGAAAATTTTGAGTTTCTCAAGCGTTTCTTACCTCCAAACTGCCATATCTCGCGAAAGGATTGACCAATCCGCAAAATTTCTGTTGCATCTGAAAGTAGAAACTCGCCCGATTACAACGATTGGAGTACTTTTCCCCTAGGCCGTTCTGGTTATTCGTTTCGAGCATCAGAACTGCGAAAATTTTGAGTTTCTCAAGCGTTTCTTACCTCCAAACTGCCATATCTCGCGAAAGGATTGACCAATCCGCATAATTTCTGTTGCATCTGAAAGTAGAAACTCGCCCGATTACAACGGCATGCGTACTTTTCCCCTAGGCCGTTCCAGTTATTCGTTTCGAGCATCAGAACTGCGAAAATTTTGAGTTTCTCAACGGTTTCTTACCTCCAAACTGCCATATCTCGCGAACGGATTGACCAATCCGCAAAATTTCTGTTGCATCTGAAAGTAGAAACTCGCCCGATTACAACAGTATGCGAACTTTTCTCCTAGGCCGTTCTGATTATTAGTCTCGAGCATCAGAACTGCGAAAATTTTGAGTTGCCCAAGCGTTTCTTACCTCCAAACTGCCATATCTCGCGAACGGATACACCAATCTGCAAAATTTCTGTTGCATCTGAAAGTAGATACTCGCACGATTACAACGGTATGAGTACTTTTCCCCTAGGCCGTTCTAGTTATTCGTTTCGAGCATCAGAAATGTGAAAATTTCGAGTTTCTCAGCCGTTTCTTTCCTCCAAACTGCCATATCTCGCGAACGGATTGACCAATCCGCAAAATTTCTGTTGCATCTGAAAGTAGAAACTCGCCCGATTTCAACTGTATGCGTACTTTGCCTCTAGGCCGTTCTAGTTATTCGGTTCGAGCATCAGAACTGTGAAAATTTTGAGTTTCTCAACCGTTTCTTACCTCCAAACTGCCATATCTCACGAACGAATTGACCAATCCGCAAAATTTCTGTTGCATCTGAAAGTAGAAACTCGCCCGATTACAACTGTATGCGTACTTTTCCCCTAGGCCGTTCTAGTTATTCGTTTCGAGCATCAGAACTGCGAAAATTTTGAGTTTCTCAAGCGATTCTTACTTCCAAACTGCTATATCTCGCGAACGGATTGACCATTCCGCAAAATTTCTGTTGCATCTGAAAGTAGAAACTCGCCCGATTACAACGGCATGCGTACTTTTCCCCTAGGCCGTTCCAGTTATTCGTTTCGAGCATCAGAACTGCGAAAATTTTGAGTTTCTCAACGGTTTCTTACCTCCAAACTGCCATATCTCGCGAACGGATTGACCAATCCGCAACATTTCTGTTGCATCTGAAAGTAGAAACTCGCCCGATTACAACAGTATGAGTACATTTCCCCTAGGCCGTTCTAGTTATGCTTGTCGAGCATCAGAACTGTGAACATTTTGAGTTTCTCAACCGTTTCTTACCTCCAAACTGCCATATCTCGCGAACGGATTGACCGATCCGCAAAATTTCTGTTGCATCTGAAAGTAGAAACTCGCCCGATTACAACGGTATGTGTACTTTTCCCCTAGGCCGTTCCAGTTATTCGTTTCGAGCAACAGAACTGCGAAAATTTTGAGTTTCTCAACGGTTTCTTTCCTCCAAACTGCCATATCTCGCTAACGGATTGACCAATCCGCAAAATTTCTGTTCCATCTGAAAGTAGAAACTCGCCCGATTACAACAGTATGAGTACTTTTCCCCTAAGGCCGTTCTAGTTATGCTTGTCGAGCATCAGAACTGCGAAAATTTTGAGTTTCTCAACGGTTTCTTTCCTCCAAACTGCCATATCTCGCTAACGGATTGACCAATCCGCAAAATTTCTGTTGCATCTGAAAGTAGAAACTCGCCCGATAACAACGACATGCGTACTTTTCCCCTAGGCCGTTCTAGTTATGCTTGTCGAGCATCAGAACTGCGAAAATTTTGAGTTTCTCAAGCGTTTCTTACCTCCAAACTGCCATATCTCGCGAAAGGATTGACCAATCCGCATAATTTCTGTTGCATCTGAAAGTAGAAACTCGCCCGATTACAACCGTATGAGTACTTTTCCCCTAAGGCCGTTCTAGTTATGCTTGTCGAGCATCAGAACTGCGAAAATTTTGAGTTTCTCAACCGTTTCTTGCCTCCAAACTGCCATATCTCGCGAACGGATTGACCAATCCGCAAAATTTCTGTTGCATCTGAAAGTAGAAACTCGCCCGATTACAACGACATGCGTACTTTTCCCCTCGGCCGTTCTAGTTATGCTTGTCGAGCATCAGAACTGCGAAAATTTTGAGTTTCTCAAGCGTTTCTTACTTCCAAACTGCCATATCTCGCGAACGGATTCACCAATCCGCAAAATTTCTGTTGCATCTGAAAGTAGAAACTCGCCCGATTACGGCGGTATGTGTACTTTTCCCCTAGGCCGTTCTAGTTATTCGTTTCGAGCATCAGAACTGCGAAAATTTTTAGTTTCTCAAGCGTTTCTTACCTCCAAACAGCCATATCTCGCGAACGGATTGACCTATCCGCAAAATTTCTGTTGCAACTGAAAGTTGAAACACGCCCGATTACAACGGTATGAGAACTTTTCCCCTAGGCCGTTCTAGTTATTCGTTTCGAGCATCAGAACTGTGAAAATTTTGAGTTTCTCAACCGTTCCTTACCTCCAAACTGCCATATCTCGCGAACGGATTGACCAATCCGCAATATTTCTGTTGCATCTGAAAGTAGAAACTCGCCCGATTTCAACGGTATGCGTACTTTTCCCCTAGGCCGTTCTAGTTATTCGTTTCGAGCATCAGAACTGCGAAAATTTTGAGTTTCTCATGCGCTCCTTACCTCCAAACAGCCATATCTCGCGAACGGAATGACCAATCCGCAAAATTTCTGTTGCATCTGAAAGTAGAAACTCGCCCGATCACAACTGTATGCGTACTTTTCCCCTATGCCGTTCTCGTTATTCGTTTCGAGCATCAGAACTGCGAAAATTTGGAGTTTCTCATGCGTTTCATACCTCCAAACAGGCATATCTCGCGGACGGATTGACCAATCCGTAAAATTTCTGTTGCATCTGAGAGTAGAAACTCGCCCGATTACAATGGTATCCGAACTTTTCCCATAGGTCGTTCTAGTTATTCGTTTCGAGCATCAGAACTGCGAAAATTTTGAGCTTCTCAAGCGTTTCTCACTTCCAAACTGCCATGTCTCGCGAACGGATTGACCAATCCGCAAAATTTCTGTTGCATCTGAAAGTAGAAACTCGCCCGATTACAACGGTATGCGAACTTTTCTCCTAGGCCGTTCTGATTATTAGTCTCGAGCATCAGAACTGCGAAAATTTTGAGTTGCCCAAGCGTTTCTTACCTCCAAACTGCCATATCTCGCGAACGGATACACCAATCTGCAAAATTTCTGTTGCATCTGAAAGTAGATACTCGCACGATTACAACGGTATGAGTACTTTTCCCCTAGGCCGTTCTAGTTATTCGTTTCGAGCATCAGAAATGTGAAAATTTCGAGTTTCTCAGCCGTTTCTTTCCTCCAAACTGCCATATCTCGCGAACGGATTGACCAATCCGCAAAATTTCTGTTGCATCTGAAAGTAGAAACTCGCCCGATTTCAACTGTATGCGTACTTTGCCTCTAGGCCGTTCTAGTTATTCGGTTCGAGCATCAGAACTGTGAAAATTTTGAGTTTCTCAACCGTTTCTTACCTCCAAACTGCCATATCTCACGAACGAATTGACCAATCCGCAAAATTTCTGTTGCATCTGAAAGTAGAAACTCGCCCGATTACAACTGTATGCGTACTTTTCCCCTAGGCCGTTCTAGTTATTCGTTTCGAGCATCAGAACTGCGAAAATTTTGAGTTTCTCAAGCGATTCTTACCTCCAAACTGCTATATCTCGCGAACGGATTGACCATTCCGCAAAATTTCTGTTGCATCTGAAAGTAGAAACTCGCCCGATTACAACGGCATGCGTACTTTTCCCCTAGGCCGTTCCAGTTATTCGTTTCGAGCATCAGAACTGCGAAAATTTTGAGTTTCTCAACGGTTTCTTACCTCCAAACTGCCATATCTCGCGAACGGATTGACCAATCCGCAACATTTCTGTTGCATCTGAAAGTAGAAACTCGCCCGATTACAACAGTATGAGTACATTTCCCCTAGGCCGTTCTAGTTATGCTTGTCGAGCATCAGAACTGTGAACATTTTGAGTTTCTCAACCGTTTCTTACCTCCAAACTGCCATATCTCGCGAACGGATTGACCGATCCGCAAAATTTCTGTTGCATCTGAAAGTAGAAACTCGCCCGATTACAACGGTATGTGTACTTTTCCCCTAGGCCGTTCCAGTTATTCGTTTCGAGCAACAGAACTGCGAAAATTTTGAGTTTCTCAACGGTTTCTTTCCTCCAAACTGCCATATCTCGCTAACGGATTGACCAATCCGCAAAATTTCTGTTCCATCTGAAAGTAGAAACTCGCCCGATTACAACAGTATGAGTACTTTTCCCCTAAGGCCGTTCTAGTTATGCTTGTCGAGCATCAGAACTGCGAAAATTTTGAGTTTCTCAACCGTTTCTTACCTCCAAACTGCCATATCTCGCGAACGGATTGACCAATCCGCAAAATTTCTGTTGCATCAGAAAGTAGAAACTCGCCGGATTACAACGGTATGTGTACTTTTCCTCTAGGCCGTTCCAGTTATTCGTTTCGAGCAACAGAACTGCGAAAATTTTGAGTTTCTCAACGGTTTCTTTCCTCCAAACTGCCATATCTCGCTAACGGATTGACCAATCCGCAAAATTTCTGTTGCATCTGAAAGTAGAAACTCGCCCGATTACAACGGCATGCGTACTTTTCCCCTAGGCCGTTCTAGTTATGCTTGTCGAGCATCAGAACTGCGAAAATTTTGAGTTTCTCAAGCGTTTCTTACCTCCAAACTGCCATATCTCGCGAACGGATTCACCAATCCGCAAAATTTCTGTTGCATCTGAAAGTAGAAACTCGCCCGATTACGTTGGTATGTGTACTTTTCCCCTAGGCCGTTCTAGTTATTCGTTTCGAGCATCAGAACTGCGAAAATTTTGAGTTTCTCGAGCGTTTCTTACCTCCAAACTGCCATATCTCGCGAAAGGATTGACCAATCCGCAAAATTTCTGTTGCATCTGAAAGTAGAAACTAGCCCGATTACAACGGTTTGAGTACTTTTCCCCTAGGCCGTTCTGGTTATTCGTTTCGAGCATCAGAACTGCGAAAATTTTGAGTTTCTCAACCGCTTCTTACCTCCAAACTGCCATATCTGGTGAAAGGATTGACCAATCCGCAAAATTTCTGTTGCATCTGAAAGTAGAAACTCGCCCGATTACAACGGTATGTGTACTTTTCCCCTAGGCCGTTCCAGTTATTCGTTTCGAGCAACAGAACTGCGAAAATTTTGAGTTTCTCAACGGTTTCTTTCCTCCAAACTGCCATATCTCGCTAACGGATTGACCAATCCGCATAATTTCTGTTGCATCTGAAAGTAGAAACTCGCCCGATTACAACGACATGCGTACTCTTCCCCTAGGCCGTTCTAGTTATGCTTGTCGAGCATCAGAACTGCGAAAATTTTGAGTTTCTCAAGCGTTTCTTACCTCCAAACTGCCATATCTCGCGAAAGGATTGACCAACCCGCATAATTTCTGTTGCATCTGAAAGTAGAAACTCGCCCGATTACAACAGTATGAGTACTTTTCCCCTAAGGCCGTTCTAGTTATGCTTGTCGAGCATCAGAACTGCGAAAATTTTGAGTTTCTCAACCGTTTCTTACCTCCAAACTGCCATATCTCGCGAACGGATTGACCAATCCGCAAAATTTCTGTTGCATCTGAAAGTAGAAACTCGCCCGATTACAACGACATGCGTACTTTTCCCCTAGGCCGTTCTAGTTATGCTTGTCGAGCATTAGAACTGCGAAAATTTTGAGTTTCTCAAGCGTTTCTTACCTCCAAACTGCCATATCTCGCGAACGGATTCACCAATCCGCAAAATTTCTGTTGCATCTGAAAGTAGAAACTCGCCCGATTACGGCGGTATGTGTACTTTTCCCCTAGGCCGTTCTAGTTATTCGTTTCGAGCATCAGAACTGCGAAAATTTTGAGTTTCTCGAGCGTTTCTTACCTCCAAACTGCCATATCTCGCGAAAGGATTGACCAATCCGCAAAATTTCTGTTGCATCTGAAAGTAGAAACTCGCCCGATTACAACGGTTTGAGTACTTTTCCCCTAGGCCGTTCTGGTTACTCGTTTCGAGCATCAGAACTGCGAAAATTTTGAGTTTCCCAACCGCTTCTGACCTCCAAACTGCCATATCTGGTGAAAGGATTGACCAATCCGCAAAATTTTTGTTGCATCTGAAAGTAGAAACTCGCCCGAATACAACGGTATGTGTACTTTTCCCCTAGGCCGTGCTAGTTATTCGTTTCGAGCATCAGAACTGCGAAAATTTTGAGTTTCTCAAGCGTTTCTTACCTCCAAACTGCCATATCTCGCGAAAGGATTGACCAATCCGCAAAATTTCTGTTGCATCTGAAAGTAGAAACTCGCCCGATTACAACGATTGGAGTACTTTTCCCCTAGGCCGTTCTGGTTATTCGTTTCGAGCATCAGAACTGCGAAAATTTTGAGTTTCTCAAGCGTTTCTTACCTCCAAACTGCCATATCTCGCGAAAGGATTGACCAATCCGCATAATTTCTGTTGCATCTGAAAGTAGAAACTCGCCCGATTACAACGGCATGCGTACTTTTCCCCTAGGCCGTTCCAGTTATTCGTTTCGAGCATCAGAACTGCGAAAATTTTGAGTTTCTCAACGGTTTCTTACCTCCAAACTGCCATATCTCGCGAACGGATTGACCAATCCGCAAAATTTCTGTTGCATCTGAAAGTAGAAACTCGCCCGATTACAACAGTATGAGTACATTTCCCCTAGGCCGTTCTTGTTATGCTTGTCGAGCTTCAGAACTGTGAACATTTTGAGTTTCTCATCCGTTTCTTACCTCCAAACTGCCATATCTCGCGAACGGATTGACCAATCCGCAAAATTTCTGTTGCATCTGAAAGTAGAAACTCGCCCGATTACAACGGCATGCGTACTTTTCCCCTAGGCCGTTCTAGTTATGCTTGTCCAGCATCAGAACTGCGAAAATTTTGAGTTTCTCAAGCGTTTCTTTTATCCAAACTGCCATATCTCGCGAACGGATTCACCAATCCGCAAAATTTCTGTTGCATCTGAAAGTAGAAACTCGCCCGATTACGGCGGTATGTGTACTTTTCCCCTAGGCCGTTCTAGTTATTCGTTTCGAGCATCAGAACTGCGAAAATTTTGAGTTTCTCGAGCGTTTCTTACCTCCAAACTGCCATATCTCGCGAAAGGATTGACCAATCCGCAAAATTTCTGTTGCATCTGAAAGTAGAAACTCGCCCGATTACAACGGTTTGAGTACTTTTCCCCTAGGCCGTTCTGGTTATTCGTTTCGAGCATCAGAACTGCGAGAATTTTGAGTTTCTCAAGCGTTTCTTACCTCCAAACTGCCATATCTCGCGAAAGGATTGAAGAATCCGCAAAATTTCTGTTGCATCTGAAAGTAGAAACTCGCCCGAATACAACGGTTTGAGTACTTTTCCCCTAGGCCGTTCGGGTTATTCGTTTCGAGCATCAGAACTGCGAAAATTTTGAGTTTCTCAAGCGTTTCTTACCTCCAATCTGCCATATCTCGCGAAAGGATTGACCAATCCGCATAATTTCTGTTGCATCTGAAAGTAGAAACTCGCCCGATTACAACTGTATGTGTACTTTTCCCCTAGGCCGTTCCAATTATTCGTTTCGAGCATCAGAACTGCGAAACATTTGAGTTTCTGAAGCGTTTCTTATCTCCAAACTGCCATATCTCGCGAACGGATTGACCAATCCGCAAAATTTCTGTTGCATCTGAAAGTAGAAACCCGCCCGATTACCACGGTATGTGTAGTCTTCCCCTAGGCCGTTCTAGTTATTCGTCTCGAGCATCAGAACTGCGAAACATTTGAGTTTCTCAAGCGTTTCTTATCTCCAAACTGCCATATCTCGCGAACGGATTGACAAATCCGCAAAATTTCTGTTGCATCTGAAAGTAGAAACCCGCCCGATTACCACGGTATGTGTAGTCTTCCCCTAGGCCGTTCTAGTTATTCGTCTCGAGCCGCAGAACTGCGAAACTTTTGAGTTTCTCAAGCGTTTCTTACCCCCATACTGCCATACCTCGCGAACGGATTGACCAATCCGCAAAATTTCTGTTGTATCTGAAAGTAGAAAACCGCCCGATTACAACGGTGTGTGTAGTCTTACCCTAGGCCGTTCTAGTTATTCGTCTCGAGCATCAGAACTGCGAAAATTTTGAGTTTCTCAAGCGTTTCTTACCTCCAAACTGCCATATCTCGCGAACGGATTGACCAATCCGCAAAATTCATGTTGCATCTGAAAGTACAAACTCGCTCGATTACAACGGTATGCGTGCTTTTTCCCTAGGCCGTTCTAGTTATTCGTCTCGAGCATCAGAACTGCGAAAATTTTGAGTTTCTCAAGCGTTTCTTACCTCCAAACTGCCATATCTCGCGAACGGATTGACCAATCCGCAAAATTTCTGTTGCATCTGAAAGTAGAAACCCGCCCGATTACAACGGTATGTGTAGTCTTCCCCTAGGCCGTTCTAGTTATTCGTCTCGAGCATCAGAACTGCGAAAATTTTGAGTTTCTCAAGCGTTTCTTACCTCCAAACTGCCATATCTCGCGAACGGATTGACCAATCCGCAAAATTCATATTGCATCTGAAAGTAGAAACTCGCCCGATTACAACGGTATGCGTACTTTTTCCCTAGGCCGTTCTAGTTATTCGTTTCGAGAATCAGAACTGCGAAAATTTTGAGTTTCTCAAGCGTTTCTTACCTCCAAACTGCCATATCTCGCGAACGGATTGACCGATCCGCAAAATTTCTGTTGCATCTGAAAGTAGAAACTCGCCCGATTACAACGGTATGCGTACTTTTCCCCTAGGCCGTTCTAGTTATGCTTGTCGAGCATCAGAACTGCGAAAATTTTGAGTTTCTCAAGCGTTTCTTACCTCCAAACTGCCATATCTCGCGAAAGGATTGACCAATCCGCATAATTTCTGTTGCATCTGAAAGTAGAAACTCGCCCGATTACAACAGTATGAGTACTTTTCCCCTAAGGCCGTTCTAGTTATGCTTGTCGAGCATCAGAACTGCGAAAATTTTGAGTTTCTCAACCGTTTCTTACCTCCAAACTGCCATATCTCGCGAACGGATTGACCAATCCGCAAAATTTCTGTTGCATCTGAAAGTAGAAACTCGCCCGATTACAACGACATGCGTACTTTTCCCCTAGGCCGTTCTAGTTATGCTTGTCGAGCATCAGAACTGCGAAAATTTTGAGTTTCTCAAGCGTTTCTTACCTCCAAACTGCCATATCTCGCGAACGGATTCGCCAATCCGCAAAATTTCTGTTGCATCTGAAAGTAGAAACTCGCCCGATTACGGCGGTATGTGTACTTTTCCCCTAGGCCGTTCTAGTTATTCGTTTCGAGCATCAGAACTGCGAAAATTTTGAGTTTCTCGAGCGTTTCTTACCTCCAAACAGCCATATCTCGCGAAAGGATTGACCAATCCGCAAAATTTCTGTTGCATCTGAAAGTAGAAACTCGCCCGATTACAACGGTTTGAGTACTTTTCCCCTAGGCCGTTCTGGTTACTCGTTTCGAGCATCAGAACTGCGAAAATTTTGAGTTTCTCAACCGCTTCTTACCTCCAAACTGCCATATCTGGTGAAAGGATTGACCAATCCGCAAAATTTCTGTTGCATCTGAAAGTAGAAACTCGCCCGAATACAACGGTATGTGTACTTTTCCCCTAGGCCGTGCTAGTTATTCGTTTCGAGCATCAGAACTGCGAAAATTTTGAGTTTCTCAAGCGTTTCTTACCTCCAAACTGCCATATCTCGCGAAAGGATTGACCAATCCGCAAAATTTCTGTTGCATCTGAAAGTAGAAACTCGCCCGATTACAACGGTTTGAGTACTTTTCCCCTAGGCCGTTCTGGTTACTCGTTTCGAGCATCAGAACTGCGAAAATTTTGAGTTTCTCAACCGCTTCTTACCTCCAAACTGCCATATCTGGTGAAAGGATTGACCAATCCGCAAAATTTCTGTTGCATCTGAAAGTAGAAACTCGCCCGAATACAACGGTATGTGTACTTTTCCCCTAGGCCGTGCTAGTTATTCGTTTCGAGCATCAGAACTGCGAAAATTTTGAGTTTCTCAAGCGTTTCTTACCTCCAAACTGCCATATCTCGCGAAAGGATTGACCAATCCGCAAAATTTCTGTTGCATCTGAAAGTAGAAACTCGCCCGATTACAACGGTTGGAGTACTTTTCCCCTAGGCCGTTCTGGTTATTCGTTTCGAGCATCAGAACTGCGAAAATTTTGAGTTTCTCAAGCGTTTCTTACCTCCAAACTGCCATATCTCGCGAAAGGATTGACCAATCCGCATAATTTCTGTTGCATCTGAAAGTAGAAACTCGCCCGATTACAACGGCATGCGTACTTTTCCCCTAGGCCGTTCCAGTTATTCGTTTCGAGCATCAGAACTGCGAAAATTTTGAGTTTCTCAACGGTTTCTTACCTCCAAACTGCCATATCTCGCGAACGGATTGACCAATCCGCAAAATTTCTGTTGCATCTGAAAGTAGAAACTCGCCCGATTACAACAGTATGAGTACATTTCCCCTAGGCCGTTCTAGTTATGCTTGTCGAGCTTCAGAACTGTGAACATTTTGAGTTTCTCAACCGTTTCTTACCTCCAAACTGCCATATCTCGCGAACGGATTGACCAATCCGCAAAATTTCTGATGCATCTGAAAGTAGAAACTCGCCCGATCACAACGGTATGTGTACTTTTCCCCTAGGCCGTTCCAGTTATTCGTTTCGAGCAACAGAACTGCGAAAATTTTGAGTTTCTCAACGGTTTCTTACCTCCAAACTGCCATATCTCGCTAACGGATTGACCAATCCGCAAAATTTCTGTTGCATCTGAAAGTAGAAACTCGCCCGATTACAACAGTATGAGTACTTTTCCCCTAAGGCCGTTCTAGTTATGCTTGTCGAGCATCAGAACTGCGAAAATTTTGAGTTTCTCAACCGTTTCTTACCTCCAAACTGCCATATCTCGCGAACGGATTGACCAATCCGCAAAATTTCTGTTGCATCTGAAAGTAGAAACTCGCCCGATTACAACGGCATGCGTACTTTTCCCCTAGGCCGTTCTAGTTATGCTTGTCCAGCATCAGAACTGCGAAAATTTTGAGTTTCTCAAGCGTTTCTTACCTCCAAACTGCCATATCTCGCGAACGGATTCACCAATCCGCAAAATTTCTGTTGCATCTGAAAGTAGAAACTCGCCCGATTACGGCGGTATGTGTACTTTTCCCCTAGGCCGTTCTAGTTATTCGTTTCGAGCATCAGAACTGCGAAAATTTTGAGTTTCTCGAGCGTTTCTTACCTCCAAACTGCCATATCTCGCGAAAGGATTGACCAATCCGCAAAATTTCTGTTGCATCTGAAAGTAGAAACTCGCCCGATTACAACGGTTTGAGTACTTTTCCCCTAGGCCGTTCTGGTTATTCGTTTCGAGCATCAGAACTGCGAGAATTTTGAGTTTCTCAAGCGTTTCTTACCTCCAAACTGCCATATCTCGCGAAAGGATTGAAGAATCCGCAAAATTTCTGTTGCATCTGAAAGTAGAAACTCGCCCGAATACAACGGTTTGAGTACTTTTCCCCTAGGCCGTTCGGGTTATTCGTTTCGAGCATCAGAACTGCGAAAATTTTGAGTTTCTCAAGCGTTTCTTACCTCCAATCTGCCATATCACGCGAAAGGATTTACCAATCCGCATAATTTATGTTGCATCTGAAAGTAGAAACTCGCCCGATTACAACTGTATGTGTACTTTTCCCCTAGGCCGTTCCAATTATTCGTTTCGAGCATCAGAACTGCGAAAATTTTGAGTTTCTCAACCGTTTCTTACCTCCAAACTGCCATATCTGGAGAACGGATAGACCAATCCGCAAAATTTCTGTTGCATCTGAAAGTAGAAACTCGCCCGATTACAACGGTATGCGTACTATTCCCCTAGGCCGTTCTAGTTATGCTTGTCGAGCATCAGAACTGCGAAAATTTTGAGTTTCTCAAGCGTTTCTTACCTGCAAACTGCCATATCTCGCGAACGGATTGACCAATCCGCAAAATTTCTGTTGCATCTGAAAGTAGAAACTCGCCCGATCACAACGGTATGTGTAGTCTTCCCCTAGGCCGTCCTAGTTATTCGTCTCGAGCATCAGAACTGCGAAACATTTGAGTTTCTCAAGCGTTTCTTACCTCCAAACTGCCATATCTCGCGAACGGACTGACCAATCCGCAAAATTTCTGTTGCATCTGAAAGTAGAAACTCGCCCGATCACAACGGTATGTGTAGTCTTCCCCTAGGCCGTTCTTGTTATTCGTCTCGAGCATCAGAACTGCGAAACATTTGAGTTTCTCAAGCGTTTCTTATCTCCAAACTGCCATATCTCGCGAACGGATTGACCAATCCGCAAAATTTCTGTTGCATCTGAAAGTAGAAACCCGCCCGATTACCACGGTATGTGTAGTCTTCCCCTAGGCCGTTCTAGTTATTCGTCTCGAGCCGCAGAACTGCGAAAATTTTTAGTTTCTCAAGCGTTTCTTACTTACAAACTGCCACATCTCGCGAACGGATTGACCAATCCGCAAAATTTCTGTTGCATCTGAAAGTAGAAACTCGCCCGATTACGACGGTATGAGTACATTTCCCCTAGGACGTTCTAGTTATGCTTGTCGAGCATCAGAACTGTGAACATTTTGAGTTTCTCAACCGTTTCTTACCTCCAAACTGCCATATCTCGCGAACGGATTGACCGATCCGCAAAATTTCTTTTGCATCTGAAAGTAGAAACTCGCCCGATTACAACGCTATGTGTACTTTTCCTCTAGGCCGTTCCAGTTATTCGTTTCGAGCATCAGAACTGCGAAAATTTTGAGTTTCTCAACCGTTTCTTGCCTCCAAACTGCCATATCTCGCGAACGGATTGACCAATCCGCAAAATTCATGTTGCATCTGAAAGTAGAAACTCGCCCGATTACAACGGTATGCGTGCTTTTTCCCTTGGCCGTTCTAGTTATTCGTTTCGAGCATCAGAACTGCGAAAATGTTGAGTTTCTCAACCGTTTCTTACCTCCAAACTGCCATATCTCGCGAACGGATTGACCAATCGGCAAAATTTCTGTTGTATCTGAAAGTAGAAACCCGCCCGATTACAACGGTGTGTGTAGTCTTCACCTCGGCCGTTCTAGTTATTCGTCTCGAGCATCAGAACTGCGAAACATTTGAGTTTCTCAAGCGTTTCTTACCCCCATACTGCCATACCTCGCGAACGGATTGACCAATCCGCAAAATTTCTGTTGCATCTGAAAGTAGAAAACCGCCCGATTACAACGGTGTGTGTAGTCTTCCCCTAGGCCGTTCTAGTTATTCGTCTCGAGCATCAGAACTGCGAAACATTTGAGTTTCTCAAGCGTTTCTTACATCCAAACTGCCATATCTCGCGAACGGATTGACCAATCCGCAAAATTTCTGTTGCATCTGAAAGTAGAAACCCGCCCGATTACAACGGTATGTGTAGTCTTCCCCTAGGCCGTTCTAGTTATTCGTCTCGAGCATCAGAACTGCGAAACTTTTGAGTTTCTCAAGCGTTTCTTACCTCCAAACTGCCATATCTCGCGAACGGATTGACCAATCCGCAAAATTTCTGTTGCATCTGAAAGTAGAAACCCGCCCGATTACAACGGTATGTGTAGTCTTCCCCTAGGCCGTTCTAGTTATTCGTCTGGAGCATCAGAACTGCGAAAATTTTGAGTTTCTCAAGCGTTTCTTACCTCCAAACTGCCATATCTCGCGAACGGATTGACCAATCCGCAAAATTCATGTTGCATCTGAAAGTAGAAACTCGCCCGATTACAACGGTATGCGTGCTTTTTCCCTAGGCCGTTCTAGTTATTCGTTTCGAGCATCAGAACTGCGAAAATTTTGAGTTTCTCAAGCGTTTCTTACCTCCAAACCGCCATATCTCGCGAACGGATGGACCAATCCGCAAAATTTCTGTTGCATCTGAAGGTAGAAACTCGCCCGATTACAACGGTATGTGTACTTTTCCCCTAGGCCGTTCTGGTTATTCGTTTCGAGCATCAGAACTGCGAAAATTTTTAGTTTCTCAAGCGTTTCTTACCTCCAAACTGCCATATCTCGCGAACGGATTGACCAATCCGCAAAGTTTCTGTTGCATCTGAAAGTAGAAACCCGCCCGATTACAACGGTGTGTGTAGTCCTCACCTCGGCCGTTCTAGTTATTCGTCTCGAGCCGCGGAACTGCGAAACTTTTGAGTTTCTCAATCGTTTCTTACCCCCATACTGCCATACCTCGCGAACGGATTGACCAATCCGCAAAATTTCTGTTGCATCTGAAAGTAGAAAACCGCCCGATTACAACGGTGTGTGTAGTCTTCCCCTAGGCCGTTCTAGTTATTCGTCTCGAGCATCAGAACTGCGAAACATTTGAGTTTCTCAAGCGTTTCTTACCTCCAAACTGCCATATCTCGCGAACGGATTGACCAATCCGCAAAATTTCTGTTGCATCTGAAAGTAGAAACCCGCCCGATTACAACGGTATGTGTAGTCTTCCCCTAGGCCGTTTTAGTTATTCGTCTCGAGCATCAGAACTGCGAAAATTTTTAGTTTCTCAAGCGTTTCTTACCTCCAAACTGCCATATCTCGCGAACGGATTGACCAATCCGCAAAATTTCTGTTGCATCTGAAAGTAGAAACTCGCCCGATTACAACGGTATGCGTACTTTTTCCCTAGGCCGTTCTAGTTATTCGTTTCGAGCATCAGAACTGCGAAAATTTTGAGTTTCTCAAGCGTTTCTTACCTCCAAACTGCCATATCTCGCGAACGGATTGACCAATCGGCAAAATTTCTGTTGCATCTGAAAGTAGAAACCCGCCCGATTACAACGGTGTGTGTAGTCTTCCCCTAGGCCGTTCTAGTTATTCGTCTCGAGCATCCGAACTGCGAAAATTTTGAGTTTCTCAAGCGTTTCTTACCTCCAAACTGCCATATCTCGCGAACGGATTGACCAATCCGCAAAATTCATGTTGCATCTGAAAGTAGAAACTCGCCCGATTACAACGGTATGCGTACTTTTTCCCTAGGCCGTTCTAGTTATTCGTTTCGAGCATCAGAACTGCGAAAATTTTGAGTTTCTCAAGCGTTTCTTACCTCCAAACTGCCATATCTCGCGAACGGATTGACCAATCCGCAAAATTTCTGTTGCATCTGAAAGTAGAAACTCGCCCGATCACAACGGTATGAGTACTTTTCCCCTAGGCCGTTCTAGTTATTCGTTTCGAGCATCAGAACTGTGAACATTTTGAGTTTCTCAACCGTTTCTTACCTCCAAACTGCCATATCTCGCGAACGGATTGACCAATCCGCAAAATTTCTGTTGCATCTGAAAGTAGAAGCTTGCCCTATTACAACGGTATGCGTACTTTTCCCGTAGGCCGTTCTAGTTATGCTTGTCGAGCACCAGAACTGCGAAAATTTTTAGCTTCTCAAGCGTTTCTTACTTACAAACTGCCACATCTCGCGAACGGATTGACCAATCCGCAAAATTTCTGTTGCATCTGAAAGTAGAAACTCGCCCGATTACGACGGTATGCGTACTTTTCCCCTAGGCCGTTCTGGTTATTCGTTTCGAGCATCAGAACTGCGAAAATTTTGAGTTTCTCAAGCGTTTCTTACCGCCAAACTGCCATATCTCGCGAACGGATTCACCAATCCGCAAAATTTCTGTTGCATCTGAAAGTAGAAACTCGCCCGATCACAACGGTATGAGTACATTTCCCCTAGGACGTTCTAGTTATGCTTGTCGAGCATCAGAACTGTGAACATTTTGAGTTTCTCAACCGTTTCTTACCACCAAACTGCCATATCTCGCGAACGGATTGACCGATACACAAAATTTCTTTTGCATCTGAAAGTAGAAACTCGCCCGATTAGAACGCTATGTGTACTTTTCCCCTAGGCCGTTCCAGTTATTCGTTTCGAGCATCAGAACTGCGAAAATTTTGAGTTTCTCAACCGTTTCTTACCTCCAAACTGCCATATCTCGCGAACGGATTGACCAATCCGCAAAATTCATGTTGCATCTGAAAGTAGAAACTCGCCCGATTACAACGGTATGCGTGCTTTTTCCCTAGGCCGTTCTAGTTATTCGTTTCGAGCATCAGAACTGCGAAAATTTTGAGTTTCTCAACCGTTTCTTACCTCCAAACTGCCATATCTCGCGAACGGATTGACCAATCGGCAAAATTTCTGTTGCATCTGAAAGTAGAAACCCGCCCGATAACAACGGTATGTGTAGTCTTCCCCTAGGCCGTTCTAGTTATTCGTCTCGAGCATCAGAACTGCGAAACATTTGAGTTTCTCAAGCGTTTCTTATCTCCAAACTGCCATATCTCGCGAACGGATTGACCAATCCGCAAAATTTCTGTTGCATCTGAAAGTAGAAACCCGCCCGATTACCACGGTATGTGTAGTCTTCCCCTAGGCCGTTCTAGTTATTCGTCTCGAGCATCAGAACTGCGAAACTTTTGAGTTTCTCAAGCGTTTCTTACCCCCATACTGCCATACCTCGCGAACGGATTGACCAATCCGTAAAATTCATGTTGCATCTGAAAGTAGAAACTCGCCCGATTACAATGGTATGCGTACTTCTTCCCTTGGCCGTTCTAGTTATTCGTTTCGAGCATCATAACTGCGAAAATTTTGAGTTTCTCAAGCGTTTCTTACCTCCAAACTGCCATATCTCGCGAACGGATTGACCAATCCGCAAAATTTCTGTTGCATCTGAAGGTAGAAACTCGCCCGATTACAACGGTGTGTGTAGTCTTCCCCTAGGCTGTTCTAGTTATTCGTCTCGAGCATCAGAACTGCGAAAATTTTGGGTTTCTCAAGCGTTTGTTACCTCCAACCGCCATATCTCGCGAAAGGATTGACCAATCCGCAAAATTTCTGTTGCATCTGAAAGTAGAAACTCGCCCGATCACAACGGTATGTGTAGTCTTCCCCTAGGCCGTTCTAGTTATTCGTCTCGAGCATCAGAACTGCGAAACATTTGAGTTTCTCAAGCGTTTCTTATCTCCAAACTGCCATATCTCGCGAACGGATTGACCAACCCGCAAAATTTCTGTTGCATCTGAAAGTAGAAACCCGCCCGATTACCACGGTATGTGTAGTCTTCCCCTAGGCCGTTCTAGTTATTCGTCTCGAGCCGCAGAACTGCGAAACTTTTGAGTTTCTCAAGCGTTTCTTACCCCCATACTGCCATACCTCGCGAACGGATTGACCAATCCGCAAAATTTCTGTTGCATCTGAAAGTAGAAAACCGCCCGATTACAACGGTGTGTGTAGTCTTCCCCTAGGCCGTTCTAGTTATTCGTCTCGAGCATCAGAACTGCGAAACATTTGAGTTTCTCAAGCGTTTCTTACCTCCAAACTGCCATATCTCGCGAACGGATTGACCAATCCGCAAAATTTCTGTTGCATCTGAAAGTAGAAACCCGCCCGTTTACAACGGTATGTGTAGTCTTCCCCTAGGCCGTTCTTGTTATTCGTCTCGAGCATCAGAACTGCGAAACTTTTGAGTTTCTCAAGCGTTTCTTACCTCCAAACTGCCATATCTCGCGAACGGATTGACCAATCCGCAAAATTTCTGTTGCATCTGAAAGTAGAAACCCGCCCGATTACAACGGTATGTGTAGTCTTCCCCTAGGCCGTTTTAGTTATTCGACTCGAGCATCAGAACTGCGAAAATTTTTAGTTTCTCAAGCGTTTCTTACCTCCAAACTGCCATATCTCGCGAACGGATTGACCAATCCGCAAAATTTCTGTTGCATCTGAAAGTAGAAACTCGCCCGATTACAACGGTATGCGTACTTTTTCCCTAGGCCGTTCTAGTTATTCGTTTCGAGCATCAGAACTGCGAAAATTTTGAGTTTCTCAAGCGTTTCTTACCTCCAAACTGCCATATCTCGCGAACGGATTGACCAATCGGCAAAATTTCTGTTGCATCTGAAAGTAGAAACCCGCCCGATTACAACGGTGTGTGTAGTCTTCCCCTAGGCCGTTCTAGTTATTCGTCTCGAGCATCCGAACTGCGAAACTTTTGAGTTTCTCAAGCGTTTCTTACCTCCAAACTGCCATATCTCGCGAACGGACTGACCAATCCGCAAAATTTCTGTTGCATCTGAAAGTAGAAACTCGCCCGATCACAACGGTATGTGTAGTCTTCCCCTAGGCCGTTCTTGTTATTCGTCTCGAGCATCAGAACTGCGAAAATTTTGAGTTTCTCAACCGTTTCTTACCTCCAAACTGCCATATCTCGCGAACGGATTGACCGATCCGCAAAATTTCTTTTGCATCTGAAAGTAGAAACTCGCCCGATTACAACGCTATGTGTACTTTTCCTCTAGGCCGTTCCAGTTATTCGTTTCGAGCATCAGAACTGCGAAAATTTTGAGTTTCTCAACCGTTTCTTACCTCCAAACTGCCATATCTCGCGAACGGATTGACCAATCCGCAAAATTCATGTTGCATCTGAAAGTAGAAACTCGCCCGATTACAACGGTATGCGTGCTTTTTCCCTTGGCCGTTCTAGTTATTCGTTTCGAGCATCAGAACTGCGAAAATTTTGAGTTTCTCAACCGTTTCTTACCTCCAAACTGCCATATCTCGCGAACGGATTGACCAATCGGCAAAATTTCTGTTGTATCTGAAAGTAGAATCCCGCCCGATTACAACGGTGTGTGTAGTCTTCACCTCGGCCGTTCTAGTTATTCGTCTCGAGCATCAGAACTGCGAAACATTTGAGTTTCTCAAGCGTTTCTTACCCCCATACTGCCATACCTCGCGAACGGATTGACCAATCCGCAAAATTTCTGTTGCATCTGAAAGTAGAAAACCGCCCGATTACAACGGTGTGTGTAGTCTTCCCCTAGGCCGTTCTAGTTATTCGTCTCGAGCATCAGAACTGCGAAACATTTGAGTTTCTCAAGCGTTTCTTACCTCCAAACTGCCATATCTCGCGAACGGATTGACCAATCCGCAAAATTTCTGTTGCATCTGAAAGTTGAAACACGCCCGATTACAACGGTATGAGAACTTTTCCCCTAGGCCGTTCTAGTTATTCGTTTCGAGCATCAGAACTGTGAAAATTTTGAGTTTCTCAAGCGTTTCTTACCTCCAAACTGCCATATCTCGCGAACGGATTGACCAATCCGCAAAATTTCTGTTGCAACTGAAAGTTGAAACACGCCCGATTACAACGGTATGAGTACTTTTCCCCTAGGCCGTTCTAGTTATTCGTTTCGAGCATCAGAACTGCGAAACATTTGAGTTTCTCAAGCGTTTCTTACCTCCAAACTGCCATATCTCGCGAACGGATTGACCAATCCGCAAAATTTCTGTTGCATCTGAAAGTAGAAACCCGCCCGATTACAACGGTGTGTGTAGTCTTCACCTCGGCCGTTCTAGTTATTCGTCTCGAGCATCAGAACTGCGAAACATTTGAGTTTCTCAAGCGTTTCTTACCTCCAAACTGCCATATCTCGCGAACGGACTGACCAATCCGCAAAATTTCTGTTGCATCTGAAAGTAGAAACTCGCCCGATCACAACGGTATGTGTAGTCTTCCCCTAGGCCGTTCTTGTTATTCGTCTCGAGCATCAGAACTGCGAAACATTTGAGTTTCTCAAGCGTTTCTTATCTCCAAACTGCCATATCTCGCGAACGGATTGACCAATCCGCAAAATTTCTGTTGCATCTGAAAGTAGAAACCTGCCCGATTACCACGGTATGTGTATTCTTCCCCTAGGCCGTTCTAGTTATTCGTCTCGAGCCGCGGAACTGCGAAACTTTTGAGTTTCTCAATCGTTTCTTACCCCCATACTGCCATACCTCGCGAACGGATTGACCAATCCGCAAAATTTCTGTTGCATCTGAAAGTAGAAAACCGCCCGATTACAACGGTGTGTGTAGTCTTCCCCTAGGCCGTTCTAGTTATTCGTCTCGAGCATCAGAACTGCGAAACATTTGAGTTTCTCAAGCGTTTCTTACCTCCAAACTGCCATATCTCGCGAACGGATTGACCAATCCGCAAAATTTCTGTTGCATCTGAAAGTAGAAACCCGCCCGATTACAACGGTATGTGTAGTCTTCCCCTAGGCCGTTTTAGTTATTCGTCTCGAGCATCAGAACTGCGAAAATTTTTAGTTTCTCAAGCGTTTCTTACCTCCAAACTGCCATATCTCGCGAACGGATTGACCAATCCGCAAAATTTCTGTTGCATCTGAAAGTAGAAACTCGCCCGATTACAACGGTATGCGTACTTTTTCCCTAGGCCGTTCTAGTTATTCGTTTCGAGCATCAGAACTGCGAAAATTTTGAGTTTCTCAAGCGTTTCTTACCTCCAAACTGCCATATCTCGCGAACGGATTGACCAATCGGCAAAATTTCTGTTGCATCTGAAAGTAGAAACCCGCCCGATTACAACGGTGTGTGTAGTCTTCCCCTAGGCCGTTCTAGTTATTCGTCTCGAGCATCCGAACTGCGAAAATTTTGAGTTTCTCAAGCGTTTCTTACCTCCAAACTGCCATATCTCGCGAACGGATTGACCAATCCGCAAAATTCATGTTGCATCTGAAAGTAGAAACTCGCCCGATTACAACGGTATGCGTACTTTTTCCCTAGGCCGTTCTAGTTATTCGTTTCGAGCATCAGAACTGCGAAAATTTTGAGTTTCTCAAGCGTTTCTTACCTCCAAACTGCCATATCTCGCGAACGGATTGACCAATCCGCAAAATTTCTGTTGCATCTGAAAGTAGAAACTCGCCCGATCACAACGGTATGAGTACTTTTCCCCTAGGCCGTTCTAGTTATTCGTTTCGAGCATCAGAACTGTGAACATTTTGAGTTTCTCAACCGTTTCTTACCTCCAAACTGCCATATCTCGCGACCGGATTGACCAATCCGCAAAATTTCTGTTGCATCTGAAAGTAGAAGCTTGCCCTATTACAACGGTATGCGTACTTTTCCCGTAGGCCGTTCTAGTTATGCTTGTCGAGCACCAGAACTGCGAAAATTTTTAGCTTCTCAAGCGTTTCTTACTTACAAACTGCCACATCTCGCGAACGGATTGACCAATCCGCAAAATTTCTGTTGCCTCTGAAAGTAGAAACTCGCCCGATTACGACGGTATGCGTACTTTTCCCCTAGGCCGTTCTGGTTATTCGTTTCGAGCATCCGAACTGCGAAACATTTGAGTTTCTCAAGCGTTTCTTATCTCCAAACTGCCATATCTCGCGAACGGATTGACCAATCCGCAAAATTTCTGTTGCATCTGAAAGTAGAAGCTTGCCCGATTACAACGCTATGTATACTTTTCCTCTAGGCCGTTCCAGTTATTCGTTTCGAGCATCAGAACTGCGAAAATTTTGAGTTTCTCAACTGTTTCTTACCTCCAAACTGCCATATCTCGCGAACGGATTGACCAATCCGCAAAATTCATGTTGCATCTGAAAGTAGAAACTCGCCCGATTACAACGGTATGCGTGCTTTTTCCCTAGGCCGTTCTAGTTATTCGTTTCGAGCATCAGAACTGCGAAAATTTTGAGTTTCTCAACCGTTTCTTACCTCCAAACTGCCATATCTCGCGAACGGATTGACCAATCGGCAAAATTTCTGTTGCATCTGAAAGTAGAAACCCGCCCGATAACAACGGTATGTGTAGTCTTCCCCTAGGCCGTTCTAGTTATTCGTCTCGAGCATCAGAACTGCGAAACATTTGAGTTTCTCAAGCGTTTCTTATCTCCAAACTGCCATACCTCGCGAACGGATTGACCAATCCGCAAAATTTCTGTTGCATCTGAAAGTAGAAACCCGCCCGATTACCACGGTATGTGTAGTCTTCCCCTAGGCCGTTCTAGTTATTCGTCTCGAGCATCAGAACTGCGAAACTTTTGAGTTTCTCAAGCGTTTCTTACCCCCATACTGCCATACCTCGCGAACGGATTGACCAATCCGTAAAATTCATGTTGCATCTGAAAGTAGAAACTCGCCCGATTACAATGGTATGCGTACTTCTTCCCTTGGCCGTTCTAGTTATTCGTTTCGAGCATCATAACTGCGAAAATTTTGAGTTTCTCAAGCGTTTCTTACCTCCAAACTGCCATATCTCGCGAACGGATTGACCAATCCGCAAAATTTCTGTTGCATCTGAAGGTAGAAACTCGCCCGATTACAACGGTGTGTGTAGTCTTCCCCTAGGCCGTTCTAGTTATTCGTCTCGAGCATCAGAACTGCGAAAATTTTGGGTTTCTCAAGCGTTTGTTACCTCCAACCGCCATATCTCGCGAAAGGATTGACCAATCCGCAAAATTTCTGTTGCATCTGAAAGTAGAAACTCGCCCGATCACAACGGTATGTGTAGTCTTCCCCTAGGCCGTTCTAGTTATTCGTCTCGAGCATCAGAACTGCGAAACATTTGAGTTTCTCAAGCGTTTCTTATCTCCAAACTGCCATATCTCGCGAACGGATTGACCAACCCGCAAAATTTCTGTTGCATCTGAAAGTAGAAACCCACCCGATTACCACGGTATGTGTAGTCTTCCCCTAGGCCGTTCTAGTTATTCGTCTCGAGCCGCAGAACTGCGAAACTTTTGAGCTTCTCAAGCGTTTCTTACCCCCATACTGCCATACCTCGCGAACGGATTGACCAATCCGCAAAATTTCTGTTGCATCTGAAAGTAGAAAACCGCCCGATTACAACGGTGTGTGTAGTCTTCCCCTAGGCCGTTCTAGTTATTCGTCTCGAGCATCAGAACTGCGAAACATTTGAGTTTCTCAAGCGTTTCTTACCTCCAAACTGCCATATCTCGCGAACGGATTGACCAATCCGCAAAATTTCTGTTGCATCTGAAAGTAGAAACCCGCCCGTTTACAACGGTATGTGTAGTCTTCCCCTAGGCCGTTCTTGTTATTCGTCTCGAGCATCAGAACTGCGAAACTTTTGAGTTTCTCAAGCGTTTCTTACCTCCAAACTGCCATATCTCGCGAACGGATTGACCAATCCGCAAAATTTCTGTTGCATCTGAAAGTAGAAACCCGCCCGATTACAACGGTATGTGTAGTCTTCCCCTAGGCCGTTTTAGTTATTCGACTCGAGCATCAGAACTGCGAAAATTTTTAGTTTCTCAAGCGTTTCTAACCTCCAAACTGCCATATCTCGCGAACGGATTGACCAATCCGCAAAATTTCTGTTGCATCTGAAAGTAGAAACTCGCCCGATTACAACGGTATGCGTACTTTTTCCCTAGGCCGTTCTAGTTATTCGTTTCGAGCATCAGAACTGCGAAAATTTTGAGTTTCTCAAGCGTTTCTTACCTCCAAACTGCCATATCTCGCGAACGGATTGACCAATCGGCAAAATTTCTGTTGCATCTGAAAGTAGAAACCCGCCCGATTACAACGGTGTGTGTAGTCTTCCCCTAGGCCGTTCTAGTTATTCGTCTCGAGCATCCGAACTGCGAAACTTTTGAGTTTCTCAAGCGTTTCTTACCTCCAAACTGCCATATCTCGCGAACGGATTGACCAATCCGCAAAATTCATGTTGCATCTGAAAGTAGAAACTCGCCCGATTACAACGGTATGCGTACTTTTTCCCTAGGCCGTTCTAGTTATTCGTCTCGAGCATCCGAACTGCGAAACTTTTGAGATTCTCAAGCGTTTCTTACCTCCAAACTGCCATATCTCGCGAACGGATTGACCAATCCGCAAAATTCATGTTGCATCTGAAAGTAGAAACTCGCCCGATTACAACGGTATGCGTACTTTTTCCCTAGGCCGTTCTAGTTATTCGTTTCGAGCATCAGAACTGCGAAAATTTTGAGTTTCTCAAGCGTTTCTTACTTCCAAACTGCCATATCTCGCGAACGGATAAACCAATCCGCAAAATTTCTGTTGCATCTGAAGTTAGAAACTCGCCCGATTACAACGGTATGTGTACTTTTCCCCTGGGCTGTTCTAGTTCTTCGTTTCGAGGATCAGAACTGCGAAAATTTTTAGTTTCTCAAGCGTTTCATACCTCCAAACTGCCATATCTCGCGAACGGATTGACCAATCCGCAAAATTTCTGTTGCATCTGAAAGTAGAAACTCGCCCGATTACAACGGTATGCGTACTTTTCCCGTGGGCCGTTCTAGTTATGCTTGTCGAGCACCAGAACTGCGAAAATTTTTAGTTTCTCAAGCGTTTCTTACTTACAAACTGCCACATCTCGCGAACGGATTGACCAATCCGCAAAATTTCTGTTGCATCTGATAGTAGAAACTCGCCCGATTACGACGGTATGCGTACTTTTCCCCTAGGCCGTTCTGGTTATTCGTTTCGAGCTTCAGAACTGCGAAAATTTTGAGTTTCTCAAGCGTTTCTTACCTCCAAACTGCCATATCTCGCGAACGGATTCACCAATCCGCAAAATTTCTGTTGCATCTGAAAGTAGAAACTCGCCCGATCACAACGGTATGAGTACATTTCCCCTAGGACGTTCTAGTTATGCTTGTCGAGCATCAGAACTGTGAACATTTTGAGTTTCTCAACCGTTTCTTACCTCCAAACTGCCATATCTCGCGAACGGATTTCCCGATACACAAAATTTCTTTTGCATCTGAAAGTAGAAACTCGCCCGATTACAACGCTATGTGTACTTTTCCCCTAGGCCGTTCCAGTTATTCGTTTCGAGCATCAGAACTGCGAAAATTTTGAGTTTCTCAACCGTTTCTTACCTCCAAACTGCCATATCTCGCGAACGGATTGACCAATCCGCAAAATTCATGTTGCATCTGAAAGTAGAAACCCGCCCGATTACAACGGTATGTGTAGTCTTCCCCTAGGCCGTTCTAGTTATTCGTCTCGAGCATGAGAACTGCGAAAATTTAGAGTTTCTCAAGCGTTTCTTACCTCCAAACTGCCATATCTCGCGAACGGATTGACCAATCCGCAAAATTCATATTGCATCTGAAAGTAGAAACTCGCCCGATTACAACGGTATGCGTACTTTTTCCCTAGGCCGTTCTAGTTATTCGTTTCGAGCATCAGAACTGCGAAAATTTTGAGTTTCTCAAGCGTTTCTTACCTCCAAACTGCCATATCTCGCGAACGGATTGACCAATCGGCAAAATTTCTGTTGCATCTGAAAGTAGAAACCCGCCCGATAACAACGGTATGTGTAGTCTTCCCCTAGGCCGTTCTAGTTATTCGTCTCGAGCATCAGAACTGCGAAACATTTGAGTTTCTGAAGCGTTTCTTATCTCCAAACTGCCATATCTCGCGAACGGATTGACCAATCCGCAAAATTTCTGTTGCATCTGAAAGTAGAAACCCGCCCGATTACCACGGTATGTGTAGTCTTCCCGTAGGCCGTTCTAGTTATTCGTCTCGAGCATCAGAACTGCGAAACTTTTGAGTTTCTCAAGCGTTTCTTACCCCCATACTGCCATACCTCGCGAACGGATTGACCAATCCGCAAAATTTCAGTTGCATCTGAAAGTAGAGAACCGCCCGATTACAACCGTGTGTGTAGTCTTCCACTAGGCCGTTCTAGTTATTCGTCTCGAGCATCAGAACTGCGAAACATTTGAGTTTCTCAAGCGTTTCTTACCTCCAAACTGCCATATCTCGCGAACGGATTGACCAATCCGCAAAATTTCTGTTGCATCTGAAAGTAGAAACCCGCCCGATTACAACGGTATGTGTAGTCTTCCCCTAGGCTGTTCTAGTTATTAGTCTCGAGCATCAGAACTGCGAAACTTTTGAGTTTCTCAAGCGTTTCTTACCTCCAAACTGCCATATCTCGCGAAAGGATTGACCAATCCGCAAAATTTCTGTTGCATCTGAAAGTAGAAACCCGCCCGATTACAACGGTATGTGTAGTCTTCCCCTAGGCCGTTCTAGTTATTCGTCTCGAGCATCAAAACTGCGAAAATTTTGAGTTTCTCAAGCGTTTCTTACCTCCAAACTGCCATATCTCGCGAACGGATTGACCAATCCGCAAAATTCATGTTGCATCTGAAAGTAGAAACTCGCCCGTTTACAACGGTATGCGTACTTTTTCCCTAGGCCGTTCTAGTTATTCGTTTCGAGTATCAGAACTGCGAAAATTTTGAGTTTCTCAAGCGTTTCTTACATCCAAACTGCCATATCTCGCGAACGGATTGACCAATCCGCAAAATTTCTGTTGCATCTGAAGGTAGAAACTCGCCCGATTACAACGGTATGTGTACTTTTCCCCTAGGCCGTTCTAGTTATTCGTTTCGAGCATCAGAATTGCGAAAATTTTTAGTTTCTCAAGCGTTTCTTACCTCCAAACTGCCATATCTCGCGAACGGATTGACCAATCCGCAAAATTTCTGTTGCATCTGAAAGTAGAAACTCGCCCGATCACAACGGTATGAGTACCTTTCCCCTAGGCCGTTCTAGTTATTCGTTTCGAGCATCAGAACTGTGAACATTTTGAGTTTCTCAACCGTTTCTTACCTCCAAACTGCCATATCTCGCGAACGGATTGACCAATCCGCAAAATTTCTGTTGCATCTGAAAGTAGAAGCTTGCCCTATTACAACGGTATGCGTACTTTTCCCCTAGGCCGTTCTGGTTATTCGTTTCGAGCATCAGAACTGCGAAAATTTTGAGTTTCTCAAGCGTTTCTTACCTCCAAACTGCCATATCTCGCGAACGGATTCACCAATCCGCAAAATTTCTGTTGCATCTGAAAGTAGAAACTCGCCCGATCACAACGGTATGAGTACCTTTCCCCTAGGCCGTTCTAGTTATTCGTTTCGAGCATCAGAACTGTGAACATTTTGAGTTTCTCAACCGTTTCTTACCTCCAAACTGCCATATCTCGCGAACGGATTCACCAATCCGCAAAATTTCTGTTGCATCTGAAAGTAGAAACTCGCCCGATTACAACGATATGAGTACTTTTCCCCTAGGCCGGTCTGGTTATTCGTTTCGAGCATCAGAACTGCGAAAATTTTGGGTTCTCAAGCGTTTCTTACCTCCAAACTGCCATATCTCGCGAACGGATTGACCAATCCGCAAAATTTCTGTTGCATCTGAAAGTAGAAACTCGCCCGATTACAACGGCATGCGTACTTTTCCCCTAGGCCGTTCTAGTTATGCTTGTCGAGCATCAGAACTGCGAAAATTTTGAGTTGCTCAAGCGTTTCTTACATCCAAACTGCCATATCTCGCGAACGGATTCACCAATCCGCAAAATTTCTATTGCATCTGAAAGTAGAAACTTGCCCGATTACAACGGTATGTGTACTTTTCCCCTAGGCCGTTCCAGTTATTCGTTTCGAGCATCAGAACTGCGAAAATTTTGAGTTTCTCAACCGTTTCTTACCTCCAAACTGCCATATCTGGCGAACGGATTGACCAATCCGCAAAATTTCTGTTGCATCTGAAAGTAGAAACTCGCCCGATTACAACGGCATGCGTACTTTTCCCCTAGGCCGTTCTAGTTATGCTTGTCGAGCATCAGAACTGCGAACATTTTGAGTTTCTCAACCGTTTCTTACCTCCAAACTGCCATATCTCGCGAACGGATTGACCAATCCGCAAAATTTCTGTTGCATCTGAAAGTAGAAACTCGCCCGATTACAACGGCATGCGTACTTTTCCCCTAGGCCGTTCTAGTTATTCGTTTCGAGCATCAGAACTGCGAATATTTTGAGTTTCTCAAGCGTTTCTTACATACAAGCTGCGACATCTCGCGAACGGATTGACCAATCCGCAAAATTTCTGTTGCATCTGAAGGTAGAAACTCGCCCGATTACAACGGTATGTGTACTTTTCCCCTAGGCCGTTCTAGTTATTCGTTTCGAGCATCAGAACTGCGAAAATTTTGGGTTTCTCTAGCGTTTGTTACCTCCAAACCGCCATATCTCGCGAAAGGATTGACCAATCCGCATAATTTCTGTTGCATCTGAAAGTAGAAGCTCGCCCGATTACAACGGCATGCGTACTTTTCCCCTAGGCCGTTCTAGTTATGCTTGTCGAGCATCAGAACTGCGAAAATGTTGAGTTTCTCAAGCGTTTCTTACCTCCAAACTGCCATATCTCGCGAACGGATTCACCAATCCGCAAAATTTCTGTTGCATCTGAAAGTAGAAACTCGCCCGATTACAACGGTATGTGTACCTTTCCCCTAGGCCGTTCCAGTTATTCGTTTCGAGCATCAGAACTGCGAAAATTTTGAGTTTCTCAAGCGTTTCTTACCTACAAACTCCCATATCTCGCCAACAGATTGACCAATCCGCAAAATTCCTGTTGCATCTGAAAGTAGAAACTCGCCCGATTACAACGGTGTGCGTACTTTTCCCCTAGGCCGTTCTAGTTATGCTTGTCGAGCATCAGAACTTCGAAAATTTTGAGTTTCTCAAGCGTTTCTTACCTCCAAACTGCCATATCTCGCGAACGGATTGACCAATCCGCAAAACTTCTGTTTTATCTGAAAGTAGAAACCCGCCCGATTACAACGGTATGTGTAGTCTTCCCCTAGGCCGTTCTAGTTATTCGTCTCGAGAATCAGAACTAAGAAACTTTTGAGTTTCTCAAGCGTTTCTTACCTGCAAACTGCCATATCTCGCGAACGGATTGACCAATCCGCAAAATTTCTGTTGCATCTGAAAGTAGAAACTCGCCCGATTACAACGGTATTCGTACCTTTCCCCTAGGCCGTTCTAGTTATTCGTTTCGAGCATCAGAACTGTGAACATTTTGAGTTTCTCAAACGTTTCTTACCTCCAAACTGCCATATCTCGCGAACGGATTGACCAATCCGCAAAATTTCTGTTGCATCTGAAAGTAGAAGCTTGCCCGATTACAACGGTATGTGTACTTTTCCCCTAGGCCGTTCCAGTTATTCGTTTCGAGCATGAGAACTGTGAACATTTTGAGTTTCTCAACCGTTTCTTACCTCCAAACTGCCATATCTCGCGAACAGATTGACCGATCCGCAAAATTTCTTTTGCATCTGAAAGTAGAAAATCGCCCGATTACAACGGTATGTGTACTTTTCCCCTAGGCCATTCTAGTTATTCGTTTCGAGCATCAGAACTGCGAAAATTTTGGGTTTCTCAAGCGTTTGTTACCTCCAAACCGCCATATCTCGCGAAAGGATTGACCAATCCGCATAATTTCTGTTGCATCTGAAAGTAGAAGCTCGCCCGATTACAACGGCATGCGTACTTTTCCCCTAGGCCGTTCTAGTTATGCTTGTCGAGCATCAGAACTGCGAAAATGTTGAGTTTCTCAAGCGTTTCTTACCTCCAAACTGCCATATCTCGCGAACGGATTCACCAATCCGCAAAATTTCTGTTGCATCTGAAAGTAGAAACTCGCCCGATTACAACGGTATGTGTACCTTTCCCCTAGGCCGTTCCAGTTATTCGTTTCGAGCATCAGAACTGCGAAAATTTTGAGTTTCTCAAGCGTTTCTTACCTACAAACTCCCATATCTCGCCAACAGATTGACCAATCCGCAAAATTCCTGTTGCATCTGAAAGTAGAAACTCGCCCGATTACAACGGTGTGCGTACTTTTCCCCTAGGCCGTTCTAGTTATGCTTGTCGAGCATCAGAACTTCGAAAATTTTGAGTTTCTCAAGCGTTTCTTACCTCCAAACTGCCATATCTCGCGAACGGATTGACCAATCCGCAAAATTTCTGTTTTATCTGAAAGTAGAAACCCGCCCGATTACAACGGTATGTGTAGTCTTCCCCTAGGCCGTTCTAGTTATTCGTCTCGAGAATCAGAACTAAGAAACTTTTGAGTTTCTCAAGCGTTTCTTACCTGCAAACTGCCATATCTCGCGAACGGATTGACCAATCCGCAAAATTTCTGTTGCATCTGAAAGTAGAAACTCGCCCGATTACAACGGTATTCGTACTTTTCCCCTAGGCCGTTCCAGTTATTCGATTCGAGCATCAGAACTGCGAAAATTTTGAGTTTCTCAACCGTTTCTTACAACCAAACTACCATATCTCGCGAACGGATTGACCAATCCGCAAAATTTCTGTTGCATCTGAAGGTAGAAACTAGCCCGATTACAACTGTATGCGTACTTTTCCCCTAGGCCGTTCTAGTTATTCGTTTCGAGCATCAGAACTGCGAATATTTTGAGTTTCTCAAGCGTTTCTTACATACAAGCTGCCACATCTCGCGAACGGATTGATCAATCCGCAAAATTTCTGTGGCATCTGAAAGTAGAAACTCGCCCAATTACAACGGTATGTGTACTTTTCCCCTAGGCCATTCCAGTTATTCGTCTCGAGCATCAGAACTGCGAAAATTTTGAGTTTCTCGAGCGTTTCTTACCTCCAAACTGCCATATCTCGCGCAAGGATTGACCAATCCGCAAAATTTCTGTTGCATCTGAAAGTAGAAACTCGCCCGATTACAACGGTGTGTGTAGTGTTCGCCTAGGCCGTTCTAGTTATTCGTCTCGAGCATCAGAACTGCGAAACATTTGAGTTTCTCAAGCGTTTCTTACCTCCAAACTGCCATATCTCGCGAACGGATTGTCCAATCCGCAAAATTTCTGTTGCATCTGAAAGTAGAAACCCGCCCGATTACAACGGTATGTGTACTCTTCCCCTAGGCCGTTCTAGTTATGCTTGTCGAGCATCAGAACTTCGAAAATTTTGAGTTTCTCAAGCGTTTCTTACCTCCAAACTGCCATATCTCACGAACGGATTGACCAATCCGCAAAATTTCTGTTTTATCTGAAAGTAGAAACTCGCCCGATTACAACGGTATGCGTACTTTTTCCCTAGGCCGTTCTAGTTATTCGTTTCGAGCATCAGAACTGCGAAAATTTTGAGTTTCTCAAGCGTTTCTTACTTCCAAACTGCCATATCTGGCGAACGGATTGACCAATCCGCAAAATTTCTGTTGCATCTGAAAGTAGAAACCCGCCCGATTACAACGGTATGTGTACTTTTCCCCTAGGCCGTTCCAGTTATTCGATTCGAGCATCAGAACTGCGAAAATTTTGAGTTTCTCAACCGTTTCTTACCACCAAACTACCATATCTCGCGAACGGATTGACCAATCCGCAAAATTTCTGTTGCATCTGAAGGTAGAAACTCGCCCGATTACAACTGTATGCGTACTTTTCCCCTAGGCCGTTCTAGTTATTCGTTTCGAGCATCAGAACTGCGAATATTTTGAGTTTCTCAAGCGTTTCTTACATACAAGCTGCCACATCTCGCGAACGGATTGATCAATCCGCAAAATTTCTGTTGCATCTGAAAGTAGAAACCCGCCCGATTACAACGGTATGTGTACTCTTCCGCTAGGCCGTTCTAGTTATTCGTTTCGAGCATCAGAACTGCGAATATTTTGAGTTTCTCAAGCGTTTCTTACATACAAGCTGCGACATCTCGCGAACGGATTGACCAATCCGCAAGATTTCTGTGGCATCTGAAAGTAGAAACTCGCCCAATTACAACGGTATGTGTACTTTTCACCTAGGCCATTCTAGTTATTCGTTTCGAGCATCAGAACTGCGATAATTTTGAGTTTCTCGAGCGTTTCTTACATCCAAACTGCCACATCTCGCGAACGGATTGACCAATCCGCAAAATTTCTGTTGCATCTGAAAGTAGAAACTCGCCCGATTACAACGGCATGCGTACTTTTCCCCTAGGCCGTTCTAGTTATGCTTGTCGAGCATCAGAACTGCGAAAATTTTGAGTTGCTCAAGCGTTTCTTACATCCAAACTGCCATATCTCGCGAACGGATTCACCAATCCGCAAAATTTCTATTGCATCTGAAAGTAGAAACTTGCCCGATTACAACGGTATGTGTACTTTTCCCCTAGGCCGTTCCAGTTATTCGTTTCGAGCATCAGAACTGCGAAAATTTTGAGTTTCTCAACCGTTTCTTACCTCCAAACTGCCATATCTGGCGAACGGATTGACCAATCCGCAAAATTTCTGTTGCATCTGAAAGTAGAAACTCGCCCGATTACAACGGCATGCGTACTTTTCCCCTAGGCCGTTCTAGTTATGCTTGTCGAGCATCAGAACTGCGAACATTTTGAGTTTCTCAACCGTTTCTTACCTCCAAACTGCCATATCTCGCGAACGGATTGACCAATCCGCAAAATTTCTGTTGCATCTGAAAGTAGAAACTCGCCCGATTACAACGGCATGCGTACTTTTCCCCTAGGCCGTTCTAGTTATTCGTTTCGAGCATCAGAACTGCGAATATTTTGAGTTTCTCAAGCGTTTCTTACATACAAGCTGCGACATCTCGCGAACGGATTGACCAATCCGCAAGATTTCTGTGGCATCTGAAAGTAGAAACTCGCCCAATTACAACGGTATGTGTACTTTTCACCTAGGCCATTCTAGTTATTCGTTTCGAGCATCAGAACTGCGATAATTTTGAGTTTCTCGAGCGTTTCTTACATCCAAACTGCCATATCTCGCGCAAGGATTGACCAATCCGCAAAATTTCTGTTGCATCTGAAAGTAGAAACTCGCCCGATTACAACGGTATGTGAACTTTTCCCCTAGGCCGTTCCAGTTATTCGTTTCGAGCATCAGAACTGCGAAAATGTTGAGTTTCTCAACCGCTTCTTACCTCCAAACTGCCATATCTGGCGAACGGATGGACCAATCCGCAAAATTTCTGTTGCATCTGAAAGCAGAGACTCGCCCGATTACAACGGTATGCGTACTTTTCCCCTAGGCCGTTCTAGCTATTCGTTTCGAGCATCAGAACTGCGAAAATTTTGAGTTTCTCAAGCGTTTCTTACCTCCAAATTGCCATATCTCGCGAAAGGATTGACCAATCCGCAAAATTTCTGTTGCATCTGAAAGTAGAAACTCGCCCGATTACAACGATATGAGTACTTTTCCCCTAGGCCGTTCTGGTTATTCGTTTCGAGCATCAGAATTGCGAAAATTTTGGGTTTCTCAAGCGTTTCTTGCCTCCAAACTGCCATATCTCGCGAACGGATTGACCAATCCGCAAAATTTCTGTTGCATCTGAAAGTAAAAACTCGCCCGATCACAACGGTATGAGTACCTTTCCCCTAGGCCGTTCTAGTTATTCGTTTCGAGCATCAGAACTGTGAACATTTTGAGTTTCTCAACCGTTTCTTACCTCCAAACTGCCATATCTCGCGAACGGATTGACCAATCCGCAAAATTTCTGTTGCATCTGAAAGTAGAAGCTTGCCCGATTACAACGGTATGTGTACTTTTCCCCTAGGCCGTTCCAGTTATTCGTTTCGAGCATGAGAACTGTGAACATTTTGAGTTTCTCAACCGTTTCTTACCTCCAAACTGCCATATCTCGCGAACAGATTGACCGATCCGCAAAATTTCTTTTGCATCTGAAAGTAGAAAATCGCCCGATTACAACGGTATGTGTACTTTTCCCCTAGGGCGTTCTAGTTATTCGTTTCGAGCATCAGAACTGCGAAAATTTTGGGTTTCTCTAGCGTTTGTTACCTCCAAACCGCCATATCTCGCGAAAGGATTGACCAATCCGCATAATTTCTGTTGCATCTGAAAGTAGAAGCTCGCCCGATTACAACGGCATGCGTACTTTTCCCCTAGGCCGTTCTAGTTATGCTTGTCGAGCATCAGAACTGCGAAAATGTTGAGTTTCTCAAGCGTTTCTTACCTCCAAACTGCCATATCTCGCGAACGGATTCACCAATCCGCAAAATTTCTGTTGCATCTGAAAGTAGAAACTCGCCCGATTACAACGGTATGTGTACCTTTCCCCTAGGCCGTTCCAGTTATTCGTTTCGAGCATCAGAACTGCGAAAATTTTGAGTTTCTCAAGCGTTTCTTACCTACAAACTCCCATATCTCGCCAACAGATTGACCAATCCGCAAAATTCCTGTTGCATCTGAAAGTAGAAACTCGCCCGATTACAACGGTGTGCGTACTTTTCCCCTAGGCCGTTCTAGTTATGCTTGTCGAGCATCAGAACTTCGAAAATTTTGAGTTTCTCAAGCGTTTCTTACCTCCAAACTGCCATATCTCGCGAACGGATTGACCAATCCGCAAAACTTCTGTTTTATCTGAAAGTAGAAACCCGCCCGATTACAACGGTATGTGTAGTCTTCCCCTAGGCCGTTCTAGTTATTCGTCTCGAGAATCAGAACTAAGAAACTTTTGAGTTTCTCAAGCGTTTCTTACCTGCAAACTGCCATATCTCGCGAACGGATTGACCAATCCGCAAAATTTCTGTTGCATCTGAAAGTAGAAACTCGCCCGATTACAACGGTATTCGTACCTTTCCCCTAGGCCGTTCTAGTTATTCGTTTCGAGCATCAGAACTGTGAACATTTTGAGTTTCTCAAACGTTTCTTACCTCCAAACTGCCATATCTCGCGAACGGATTGACCAATCCGCAAAATTTCTGTTGCATCTGAAAGTAGAAGCTTGCCCGATTACAACGGTATGTGTACTTTTCCCCTAGGCCGTTCCAGTTATTCGTTTCGAGCATGAGAACTGTGAACATTTTGAGTTTCTCAACCGTTTCTTACCTCCAAACTGCCATATCTCGCGAACAGATTGACCGATCCGCAAAATTTCTTTTGCATCTGAAAGTAGAAAATCGCCCGATTACAACGGTATGTGTACTTTTCCCCTAGGCCATTCTAGTTATTCGTTTCGAGCATCAGAACTGCGAAAATTTTGGGTTTCTCAAGCGTTTGTTACCTCCAAACCGCCATATCTCGCGAAAGGATTGACCAATCCGCATAATTTCTGTTGCATCTGAAAGTAGAAGCTCGCCCGATTACAACGGCATGCGTACTTTTCCCCTAGGCCGTTCTAGTTATGCTTGTCGAGCATCAGAACTGCGAAAATGTTGAGTTTCTCAAGCGTTTCTTACCTCCAAACTGCCATATCTCGCGAACGGATTCACCAATCCGCAAAATTTCTGTTGCATCTGAAAGTAGAAACTCGCCCGATTACAACGGTATGTGTACCTTTCCCCTAGGCCGTTCCAGTTATTCGTTTCGAGCATCAGAACTGCGAAAATTTTGAGTTTCTCAAGCGTTTCTTACCTACAAACTCCCATATCTCGCCAACAGATTGACCAATCCGCAAAATTCCTGTTGCATCTGAAAGTAGAAACTCGCCCGATTACAACGGTGTGCGTACTTTTCCCCTAGGCCGTTCTAGTTATGCTTGTCGAGCATCAGAACTTCGAAAATTTTGAGTTTCTCAAGCGTTTCTTACCTCCAAACTGCCATATCTCGCGAACGGATTGACCAATCCGCAAAATTTCTGTTTTATCTGAAAGTAGAAACCCGCCCGATTACAACGGTATGTGTAGTCTTCCCCTAGGCCGTTCTAGTTATTCGTCTCGAGAATCAGAACTAAGAAACTTTTGAGTTTCTCAAGCGTTTCTTACCTGCAAACTGCCATATCTCGCGAACGGATTGACCAATCCGCAAAATTTCTGTTGCATCTGAAAGTAGAAACTCGCCCGATTACAACGGTATTCGTACTTTTCCCCTAGGCCGTTCCAGTTATTCGATTCGAGCATCAGAACTGCGAAAATTTTGAGTTTCTCAACCGTTTCTTACAACCAAACTACCATATCTCGCGAACGGATTGACCAATCCGCAAAATTTCTGTTGCATCTGAAGGTAGAAACTAGCCCGATTACAACTGTATGCGTACTTTTCCCCTAGGCCGTTCTAGTTATTCGTTTCGAGCATCAGAACTGCGAATATTTTGAGTTTCTCAAGCGTTTCTTACATACAAGCTGCCACATCTCGCGAACGGATTGATCAATCCGCAAAATTTCTGTGGCATCTGAAAGTAGAAACTCGCCCAATTACAACGGTATGTGTACTTTTCCCCTAGGCCATTCCAGTTATTCGTCTCGAGCATCAGAACTGCGAAAATTTTGAGTTTCTCGAGCGTTTCTTACCTCCAAACTGCCATATCTCGCGCAAGGATTGACCAATCCGCAAAATTTCTGTTGCATCTGAAAGTAGAAACTCGCCCGATTACAACGGTGTGTGTAGTGTTCGCCTAGGCCGTTCTAGTTATTCGTCTCGAGCATCAGAACTGCGAAACATTTGAGTTTCTCAAGCGTTTCTTACCTCCAAACTGCCATATCTCGCGAACGGATTGTCCAATCCGCAAAATTTCTGTTGCATCTGAAAGTAGAAACCCGCCCGATTACAACGGTATGTGTACTCTTCCCCTAGGCCGTTCTAGTTATGCTTGTCGAGCATCAGAACTTCGAAAATTTTGAGTTTCTCAAGCGTTTCTTACCTCCAAACTGCCATATCTCACGAACGGATTGACCAATCCGCAAAATTTCTGTTTTATCTGAAAGTAGAAACTCGCCCGATTACAACGGTATGCGTACTTTTTCCCTAGGCCGTTCTAGTTATTCGTTTCGAGCATCAGAACTGCGAAAATTTTGAGTTTCTCAAGCGTTTCTTACTTCCAAACTGCCATATCTGGCGAACGGATTGACCAATCCGCAAAATTTCTGTTGCATCTGAAAGTAGAAACCCGCCCGATTACAACGGTATGTGTACTTTTCCCCTAGGCCGTTCCAGTTATTCGATTCGAGCATCAGAACTGCGAAAATTTTGAGTTTCTCAACCGTTTCTTACCACCAAACTACCATATCTCGCGAACGGATTGACCAATCCGCAAAATTTCTGTTGCATCTGAAGGTAGAAACTCGCCCGATTACAACTGTATGCGTACTTTTCCCCTAGGCCGTTCTAGTTATTCGTTTCGAGCATCAGAACTGCGAATATTTTGAGTTTCTCAAGCGTTTCTTACATACAAGCTGCCACATCTCGCGAACGGATTGATCAATCCGCAAAATTTCTGTTGCATCTGAAAGTAGAAACCCGCCCGATTACAACGGTATGTGTACTCTTCCGCTAGGCCGTTCTAGTTATTCGTCTCGAGCATCAGAACTGCGAAACTTTTGAGTTTCTCAAGCGTTTCTTACCTCCAAACTGCCATATCTCGCGAACGGATTGACCAATCCGCAAAATTTCTGTTGCATCTGAAAGTAGAAACCCGCCCGATTACAACGGTGTGTGTAGTGTTCGCCTAGGCCGTTCAAGTTATTCGTCTCGAGCATCAGAACTGCGAAACATTTGAGTTTCTCAAGCGTTTCTTACCTCCAAACTGCCATATCTCGCGAACGGATTGACCAATCCGCAAAATTTCTGTTGCATCTGAAGGTAGAAACTAGCCCGATTACAACTGTATGCGTACTTTTCCCCTAGGCCGTTCTAGTTATTCGTTTCGAGCATCAGAACTGCGAATATTTTGAGTTTCTCAAGCGTTTCTTACATACAAGCTGCCACATCTCGCGAACGGATTGATCAATCCGCAAAATTTCTGTTGCATCTGAAAGTAGAAACTCGCCCGATTACAACGGTATGCGTACTTTTTCCCTAGGCCGTTCTTGTTATTCGTTTCGAGCATCAGAACTGCGAAAATTTTGAGTTTCTCAAGCGTTTCTTACTTCCAAACTGCCATATCTGGCGAACGGATTGACCAATCCGCGAAATTTCTGTTGCATCTGAAAGTAGAAACCAGCCCGATTACAACGGTGTGTGTAGTCTTCCCCTCGGCCGTTCTAGTTATTCGTCTCGAGCATCAGAACTGCGAAAATTTTGAGTTTCTCAACCGTTTCTTACCACCAAACTACCATATCTCGCGAACGGATTGACCAATCCGCAAAATTTCTGTTGCATCTGAAGGTAGAAACTCGCCCGATTACAACTGTATGCGTACTTTTCCCCTAGGCCGTTCTAGTTATTCGTTTCGAGCATCAGAACTGCGAATATTTTGAGTTTCTCAAGCGTTTCTTACATACAAGCTGCCACATCTCGCGAACGGATTGATCAATCAGCAAAATTTCTGTGGCATCTGAAAGTAGAAACTCGCCCAATTACAACGGTATGTGTACTTTTCCCCTAGTCCATTCTAGTTATTCGTCTCGAGCATCAGAACTGCGAAAATTTTGAGTTTCTCGAGCGTTTCTTACCTCCAAACTGCCATATCTCGCGCAAGGATTGACCAATCCGCAAAATTTCTGTTGCATCTGAAAGTAGAAACTCGCCCGATTACAACGGCATGCGTACTTTTCCCCTAGGCCGTTCTAGTTATGCTTGTCGAGCATCAGAACTGCGAAAATGTAGAGTTTCTCAAGCGTTTCTTACCTCCAAACTGCCATATCTCGCGAACGGATTCACCAATCCGCAAAATTTCTGTTGCATCTGAAAGTAGAAACTCGCCCGATTACAACGGTATGTGTACCTTTCCCCTAGGCCGTTCCAGCTATTCGTTTCGAGCATCAGAACTGCGAAAATTTTGAGTTTCTCAAGCGTTTCTTACCTACAAACTCCCATATCTCGCAAACAGGTTGACCAATCCGCAAAATTCATGTTGCATCTGAAAGTAGAAACTCGCCCGATTACAGCGGTATGCGTACTTTTTGCCTAGGCCGTTCTAGTTATTCGTTTCGAGCATCAGAACTGCGAAAATTTTGAGTTTCTTAACCGATTCTTACCTCCAAACTGCCATATCTCGCGAACGGATTGTCCAGTCCGCAAAATTTCTGTTGCATCTGAAAGTAGAAACTCGCCCGATTACAACGGTATGTGTACTTTTCCCCTAGGCCGTTCTAGTTATTCGTTTCGAGCATCAGAACTGCGAAAATTTTTAGTTTCTCAAGCGTTTCTTACCTCCAAACTGCCATATCTCGCGAACGGATTGACCAATCCGCAAAATTTCTGTTGCATCTGAAAGTAGAAGCTCGCCCGATTACAACGGTATGTGTTCTTTTCCCCTAGGCCGTTCCAGTTAGTCGTTTCGAGCATGAGAACTGTGAACATTTTGAGTTTCTCAACCGTTTCTTACCTCCAAACTGCCATATCTCGCGAACGGATTGACCGATCCGCAAAATTTCTTTTGCATCTGAAAGTAGAAAATCGCCCGATTACAACGGTATGTGTACTTTTCCCCTAGGCCGTTCCAGTTATTCGATTCGAGCATCAGAACTGCGAAAATTTTGAGTTTCTCAACCGTTTCTTACCACCAAACTACCATATCTCACGAACGGATTGACCAATCCGCAAAATTTCTGTTGCATCTGAAAGTAGAAACTCGCCCGGTCACAACGGTATGAGTACATTTCCCCTAGGACGTTCTAGTTATGCTTGTCGAGCATCAGAACTGTGAACATTTTGAGTTTCTCAACCGTTTCTTACCTCCAAACTGCCATATCTCGCGAACGGATTGACCAATCCGCAAAATTTCTGTTGCATCTGAAAGTAGAAACTCGCCCGATTACAACGGTGTGTGTAGTGTTCGCCTAGGCCGTTCTAGTTATTCGTCCCGAGCATCAGAACTGCGAAACATTTGAGTTTCTCAAGCGTTTCTTACCTCCAAACTGCCATATCTCGCGAACGGATTGTCCAATCCGCAAAATTTCTGTTGCATCTGAAAGTAGAAACCCGCCCGATTACAACGGTATGTGTACTCTTCCCCTAGGCCGTTCTAGTTATTCGTCTCGAGCTTCAGAACTGCGAAAATTTTGAGTTTCTCAAGCGTTTCCTACCTCCAAACTGCCATATCTCGCGAACGGATTGACCAATCCGCAAAATTTCTGTTGCATCTGAAAGTAGAAACTCGCCCGATTACAACGGTTTGCGTACTTTTGCCCTAGGCCGTTCTAGTTATGCTTGTCGAGCATCAGAACTGCGAAAATTTTGAGTTTCTCAAGCGTTTCTTACATCCAAACTCCCATATCTCGCAAACAGATTGACCAATCCGCAAAATTCATGTTGCAACTGAAAGTAGAAACTCGCCCGATTACAACGGTATGCGTACTTTTTCCCTAGGCCGTTCTAGTTATGCTTGTCGAGCATCAGAACTGCGAAAATTTTGAGTTTCTCAACCGTTTCTTACCTCCAAACTGCCATATCTCGCGAACAGATTGACCGATCCGCAAAATTTCTTTTGCATCTGAAAGTAGAAAATCGCCCGATTACAACGGTATGTGTACTTTTCCCCTAGGCCGTTCTAGTTATTCGTTTCGAGCATCAGAACTGCGAAAATTTTGGGTTTCTCAAGCGTTTGTTACCTCCAAACCGCCATATCTCGCGAAAGGATTGACCAATCCGCATAATTTCTGTTGCATCTGAAAGTAGAAGCTCGCCCGATTACAACGGCATGCGTACTTTTCCCCTAGGCCGTTCTAGTTATGCTTGTCGAGCATCAGAACTGCGAAAATGTTGAGTTTCTCAAGCGTTTCTTACCTCCAAACTGCCATATCTCGCGAACGGATTCACCAATCCGCAAAATTTCTGTTGCATCTGAAAGTAGAAACTCGCCCGATTACAACGGTATGTGTACCTTTCCCCTAGGCCGTTCCAGTTATTCGTTTCGAGCATCAGAACTGCGAAAATTTTGAGTTTCTCAAGCGTTTCTTACCTACAAACTCCCATATCTCGCCAACAGATTGACCAATCCGCAAAATTCCTGTTGCATCTGAAAGTAGAAACTCGCCCGATTACAACGGTATGCGTACTTTTCCCCTAGGCCGTTCTAGTTATGCTTGTCGAGCATCAGAACTTCGAAAATTTTGAGTTTCTCAAGCGTTTCTTACCTCCAAACTGCCATATCTCGCGAACGGATTGACCAATCCGCAAAATTTCTGTTTTATCTGAAAGTAGAAACCCGCCCGATTACAACGGTATGTGTAGTCTTCCCCTAGGCCGTTCTAGTTATTCGTCTCGAGCATCAGAACTAAGAAACTTTTGAGTTTCTCAAGCGTTTCTTACCTGCAAACTGCCATATCTCGCGAACGGATTGACCAATCCGCAAAATTTCTGTTGCATCTGAAAGTAGAAACCCGCCCGATTACAACGGTGTGTGTAGTGTTCGCCTAGGCCGTTCTAGTTATTCGTCTCGAGCATCAGAACTGCGAAACATTTGAGTTTCTCAAGCGTTTCTTACCTCCAAACTGCCATATCTCGCGAACGGATTGTCCAATCCGCAAAATTTCTGTTGCATCTGAAAGTAGAAACCCGCCCGATTACAACGGTATGTGTACTCTTCCCCTATGCCGTTCTAGTTATTCGTTTCGAGCATTAGAACTGCGAAAATTTGGAGTTTCTCATGCGTTTCTCACCTCCAAACTGCCATATCTCGCGAACGGATTGACCAATCCGTAAAATTTCTGTTGCATCTGAGAGTAGAAACTCGCCCGATTACAATGCTATGCGTACTTTTCCCATAGGTCGTTCTAGTTATTCGTTTCGGGCATCAGAACTGCGAAAATTTTGAGTTTCTCAAGCGTTTCTTATCTCCAAACTGACATATCTCGCGAACGGATTGACCAACCCGCAAAATTTCTGTTGCATCTGAAAGTAGAAACTGGCCCGATTACAACGGTTTGCGTACTCTTCCCCTAGGCCATTCCAGTTATTCGTCTCGAGCATCAGAACTGCGAAAATTTTGAGTTTCTCAAGCGTTTCTTACATACAAGCTGCCACATCTCGCGAACGGATTGATCAATCCGCAAAATTTCTGTTGAATCTGAAAGTAGAAACCCGCCCGATTACAACGGTATGTGTACTCTTCCCCTAGGCCGTTCTAGTTATTCGTCTCGAGCATCAGAACTGCGAAACTTTTGAGTTTCTCAAGCGTTTCTTACTTCCAAACTGCCATATCTCGCGAACGGATTGACCAATCCGCAAAATTTCTGTTGCATCTGAAAGTAGAAACCCGCCCGATTACAACGGTGTGTGTAGTGTTCGCCTAGGCCGTTCTAGTTATTCGTCTCGAGCATCAGAACTGCGAAACATTTGAGTTTCTCAAGCGTTTCTTACCTCCAAACTGCCATATCTCGCGAACGGATTGTCCAATCCGCAAAATTTCTGTTGCATCTGAAAGTAGAAACCCGCCCGATTACAACGGTATGTGTACTCTTCCCCTAGGCCGTTCTAGTTATTCGTCTCGAGCTTAAGAACTGCGAAAATTTTGAGTTTCTCAAGCGTTTCCTACCTCCAAACTGCCATATCTCGCGAACGGATTGACCAATCCGCAAAATTTCTGTTGCATCTGAAAGTAGAAACTCGCCCGATTACAACGGTATGCGTACTTTTGTCCTAGGCCGTTCTAGTTATGCTTGTCGAGCATCAGAACTGCGAAAATTTTGAGTTTCTCAAGCGTTTCTTACTTCCAAACTGCCATATCTGGCGAACGGGTTGACCAATCCGCGAAATTTCTGTTGCATCTGAAAGTAGAAACCCGCCCGATTACAACGGTGTGTGTAGTCTTCCCCTCGGCCGTTCTAGTTATTCGTCTCGAGCATCAGAACTGCGAAAATTTTGAGTTTCTCAACCGTTTCTTACAACCAAACTACCATATCTCGCGAACGGATTGACCAATCCGCAAAATTTCTGTTGCATCTGAAGGTAGAAACTCGCCCGATTACAACTGTATGCGTACTTTTTCCCTAGGCCGTTCTAGTTATTCGTTTCGAGCATCAGAACTGCGAAAATTTTGAGTTTCTCAAGCGTTTCTTACTTCCAAACTGCCATATCTGGCGAACGGATTTACCAATCCGCAAAATTTCTGTTGCATCTGAAAGTAGAAACCCGCCCGATTACAACGGTATGTGTACTTTTCCCCTAGGCCGTTCCAGTTATTCGATTCGAGCATCAGAACTGCGAAAATTTTGAGTTTCTCAACCGTTTCTTACCACCAAACTACCATATCTCGCGAACGGATTGACCAATCCGCAAAATTTCTGTTGCATCTGAAGGTAGAAACTCGCCCGATTACAACTGTATGCGTACTTTTCCCCTAGGCCGTTCTAGTTATTCGTTTCGAGCATCAGAACTGCGAATATTTTGAGTTTCTCAAGCGTTTCTTACATACAAGCTGCCACATCTCGCGAACGGATTGATCAATCCGCAAAATTTCTGTTGCATCTGAAAGTAGAAACCCGCCCGATTACAACGGTATGTGTACTCTTCCCCTAGGCCGTTCTAGTTATTCGTCTCGAGCATCAGAACTGCGAAACTTTTGAGTTTCTCAAGCGTTTCTTACTTCCAAACTGCCATATCTCGCGAACGGATTGACCAATCCGCAAAATTTCTGTTGCATCTGAAAGTAGAAACCCGCCCGATTACAACGGTGTGTGTAGTGTTCGCCTAGGCCGTTCTAGTTATTCGTCTCGAGCATCAGAACTGCGAAACATTTGAGTTTCTCAAGCGTTTCTTACCTCCAAACTGCCATATCTCGCGAACGGATTGTCCAATCCGCAAAATTTCTGTTTCATCTGAAAGTAGAAACCCGCCCGATTCCAACGGTATGTGTACTCTTCCCCTAGGCCGTTCTAGTTATTCGTCTCGAGCTTCAGAACTGCGAAAATTTTGAGTTTCTCAAGCGTTTCCTACCTCCAAACTGCCATATCTCGCGAACGGATTGACCAATCCGCAAAATTTCTGTTGCATCTGAAAGTAGAAACTCGCCCGATTACAACGGTATGCGTACTTTTGCCCTAGGCCGTTCTAGTTATGCTTGTCGAGCATCAGAACTGCGAAAATTTTGAGTTTCTCAAGCGTTTCTTACTTCCAAACTGCCATATCTGGCGAACGGGTTGACCAATCCGCGAAATTTCTGTTGCATCTGAAAGTAGAAACCCGCCCGATTACAACGGTGTGTGTAGTCTTCCCCTCGGCCGTTCTAGTTATTCGTCTCGAGCATCAGAACTGCGAAAATTTTGATTTTCTCAACCGTTTCTTACCACCAAACTACCATATCTCGCGAACGGATTGACCAATCCGCAAAATTTCTGTTGCATCTGAAGGTAGAAACTCGCCCGATTACAACTGTATGCGTACCTTTCCCCTAGGCCGTTCTAGTTATTCGTTTCGAGCATCAGAACTGCGAATATTTTGAGTTTCTCAAGCGTTTCTTACATACAAGCTGCCACATCTCGCGAACGGATTGATCAATCCGCAAAATTTCTGTGGCATCTGAAAGTAGAAACTCGCCCAATTACAACGGTATGTGTACTTTTCCCCTAGGCCATTCTAGTTATTCGTCTCGAGCATCAGAACTGCGAAAATTTTGAGTTTCTCGAGCGTTTCTTACCTCCAAACTGCAATATCTCGCGCAAGGATTGACCAATCCGCAAAATTTCTGTTGCATCTGAAAGTAGAAACTCGCCCGATTACAACGGTGTGTGTAGTGTTCGCCTAGGCCGTTATAGTTATTCGTCTCGAGCATCAGAACTGCGAAACATTTGAGTTTATCAAGCGTTTCTTACCTCCAAACTGCCATATCTCGCGAACGGATTGTCCAATCCGCAAAATTTCTGTTGCATCTGAACGTAGAAACCCGCCCGATTACAACGGTATGTGTACTCTTCCCCTAGGCCGTTCTAGTTATTCGTCTCGAGCTTCAGAACTGCGAAAATTTTGAGTTTCTCAAGCGTTTCCTACCTCCAAACTGCCATATCTCGCGAACGGATTGACCAATCCGCAAAATTTCTGTTGCATCTGAAAGTAGAAACTCGCCCGATTACAACGGTATGCGTACTTTTGCCCTAGGCCGTTCTAGTTATGCTTGTCGAGCATCAGAACTGCGAAAATTTTGAGTTTCTCAAGCGTTTCTTACATACAAGCTGCCACATCTCGCGAACGGATTGATCAATCCGCAAAATTTCTGTGGCATCTGAAAGTAGAAACTCGCCCAATTACAACGGTATGTGTACTTTTCCCCTAGGCCATTCTAGTTATTCGTCTCGAGCATCAGAACTGCGAAAATTTTGAGTTTCTCGAGCGTTTCTTACCTCCAAACTGCCATATCTCGCGCAAGGATTGACCAATCCGCAAAATTTCTGTTGCATCTGAAAGTAGAAACTCGCCCGATTACAACGGCATGCGTACTTTTCCCCTAGGCCGTTCTAGTTATGCTTGTCGAGCATCAGAACTGCGAAAATGTAGAGTTTCTCAAGCGTTTCTTACCTCCAAACTGCCATATCTCGCGAACGGATTCACCAATCCGCAAAATTTCTGTTGCATCTGAAAGTAGAAACTCGCCCGATTACAACGGTATGTGTACCTTTCCCCTAGGCCGTTCCAGTTATTCGTTTCGAGCATCAGAACTGCGAAAATTTTGAGTTTCTCAAGCGTTTCTTACCTACAAACTCCCATATCTCGCAAACAGGTTGACCAATCCGCAAAATTCATGTTGCATCTGAAAGTAGAAACTCGCCCGATTACAGCGGTATGCGTACTTTTTGCCTATGCCGTTCTAGTTATTCGTTTCGAGCATCAGAACTGCGAAAATTTTGAGTTTCTTAACCGATTCTTACATCCAAACTGCCATATCTCGCGAACGGATTGTCCAATCCGCAAAATTTCTGTTGCATCTGAAAGTAGAAACTCGCCCGATTACAACGGTATGTGTACTTTTCCCCTAGGCCGTTCTAGTTATTCGTTTCGAGCATCAGAACTGCGAAAATTTTTAGTTTCTCAAGCGTTTCTTACCTCCAAACTGCCATATCTCGCGAACGGATTGACCAATCCGCAAAATTTCTGTTGCATCTGAAAGTAGAAGCTCGCCCGATTACAACGGTATGTGTACTTTTCCCCTAGGCCGTTCCAGTTATTCGTTTCGAGCATGAGAACTGTGAACATTTTGAGTTTCTCAACCGTTTCTTACCTCCAAACTGCCATATCTCGCGAACGGATTGACCGATCCGCAAAATTTCTTTTGCATCTGAAAGTAGAAAATCGCCCGATTACAACGGTATGTGTACTTTTCCCCTAGGCCGTTCCAGTTATTCGATTCGAGCATCAGAACTGCGAAAATTTTGAGTTTCTCAACCGTTTCTTACCACCAAACTACCATATCTCACGAACGGATTGACCAATCCGCAAAATTTCTGTTGCATCTGAAAGTAGAAACTCGCCCGGTCACAACGGTATGAGTACATTTCCCCTAGGACGTTCTAGTTATGCTTGTCGAGCATCAGAACTGTGAACATTTTGAGTTTCTCAACCGTTTCTTACCTCCAAACTGCCATATCTCGCGAACGGATTGACCAATCCGCAAAATTTCTGTTGCATCTGAAAGTAGAAACTCGCCCGATTACAACGGTGTGTGTAGTGTTCGCCTAGGCCGTTCTAGTTATTCGTCCCGAGCATCAGAACTGCGAAACATTTGAGTTTCTCAAGCGTTTCTTACCTCCAAACTGCCATATCTCGCGAACGGATTGTCCAATCCGCAAAATTTCTGTTGCATCTGAAAGTAGAAACCCGCCCGATTACAACGGTATGTGTACTCTTCCCCTAGGCCGTTCTAGTTATTCGTCTCGAGCTTCAGAACTGCGAAAATTTTGAGTTTCTCAAGCGTTTCCTACCTCCAAACTGCCATATCTCGCGAACGGATTGTCCAATCCGCAAAATTTCTGTTGCATCTGAAAGTAGAAACTCGCCCGATTACAACGGTATGCGTACTTTTGCCCTAGGCCGTTCTAGTTATGCTTGTCGAGCATCAGAACTGCGAAAATTTTGAGTTTCTCAAGCGTTTCTTACATCCAAACTCCCATATCTCGCAAACAGATTGACCAATCCGCAAAATTCATGTTGCAACTGAAAGTAGAAACTCGCCCGATTACAACGGTATGCGTACTTTTTCCCTAGGCCGTTCTAGTTATTCGTTTCGAGCATCAGAACTGCGAAAATTTTGAGTTTCTCAAGCGTTTCTTACTTCCAAACTGCCATATCTGGCGAACGGATTGACCAATCCGCAAAATTTCTGTTGCATCTGAAAGTAGAAACCCGCCCGATTACAACGGTATGTGTACTTTTCCCCTAGGCCGTTCCAGTTATTCGATTCGAGCATCAGAACTGCGAAAATTTTGAGTTTCTCAACCGTTTCTTACCACCAAACTACCATATCTCGCGAACGGATAGACCAATCCGCAAAATTTCTGTTGCATCTGAAGGTAGAAACTCGCCCGATTACAACTGTATGCGTACTTTTCCCCTAGGCCGTTCTAGTTATTCGTTTCGAGCATCAGAACTGCGAATATTTTGAGTTTCTCAAGCGTTTCTTACATACAAGCTGCCACATCTCGCGAACGGATTGATCAATCCGCAAAATTTCTGTGGCATCTGAAAGTAGAAACTCGCCCGATTACAACGGTATGTGTACTTTTCCCCTAGGCCATTGTTGTTATTCGTCTCGAGCATCAGAACTGCGAAAATTTTGAGTTTCTCGAGCGTTTCTTACCTCCAAACAGCCATATCTCGCGAACGGATTGTCCAATCCGCAAAATTTCTGTTGCATCTGAAAGTAGAAACCCGCCCGATTACAACGGTATGTGTACTCTTCCCCTAGGCCGTTCTAGTTATTCGTCTCGAGCTTCAGAACTGCGAAAATTTTGAGTTTCTCAAGCGTTTCCTACCTCCAAACTGCCATATCTCGCGAACGGATTGACCAATCCGCAAAATTTCTGCTGCATCTGAAAGTAGAAACTCGCCCGATTACAACGGTATGCGTACTTTTGCCCTAGGCCGTTCTAGTTATGCTTGTCGAGCATCAGAACTGCGAAAATTTTGAGTTTCTCAAGCGTTTCTTACATCCAAACTCCCATATCTCGCAAACAGATTGACCAATCCGCAAAATTCATGTTGCAACCGAAAGTAGAAACTCGCCCGATTACAACGGTATGCGTACTTTTTCCCTAGGCCGTTCTAGTTATTCGTTTCGAGCATCAGAACTGCGAAAATTTTGAGTTTCTCAAGCGTTTCTTACTTCCAAACTGCCATATCTGGCGAACGGATTGACCAATCCGCAAAATTACTGTTGCATCTGAAAGTAGAAACCCGCCCGATTACAACGGTGTGTGTAGTCTTCCCCTCGGCCGTTCTAGTTATTCGTCTCGTGCATCAGAACTGCGAAAATTTTGAGTTGCTCAAGCGTTTCTTACCTCCAAACTGCAATATCTCGCGAAAGGATTGACCAATCCGCAAAATTTCTGTTGCATCTGAAAGTAGAAACTCGCCCGATTACAACTGTATGCGTACTTTTCCCCTAGGCCGTTCTAGTTATTCGTTTCGAGCATCAGAACTGCGAATATTTTGACTTTCTCAAGCGTTTCTTACATACAAGCTGCCACATCTCGCGAACGGATTGATCAATCCGCAAAATTTCTGTGGCATCTGAAAGTAGAAACTCGCCCAATTACAACGGTATGTGTACTTTTCCCCTAGGCCATTCTAGTTATTCGTCTCGAGCATCAGAACTGCGAAAATTTTGAGTTTCTCGAGCGTTTCTTACCTCCAAACTGCCATATCTCGCGCAAGGATTGACCAATCCGCAAAATTTCTGTTGCATCTGAAAGTAGAAACTCGCCCGATTACAACGGCATGCGTACTTTTCCCCTAGGCCGTTCTAGTTATGCTTGTCGAGCATCAGAACTGCGAAATTTTGAGTTTCTCAAGCGTTTCTTACATCCAAACTCCCATATCTCGCGAACGGATTGACCAATCCGCAAAATTTCTGTTGCAACTGAAAGTAGAAACTCGCCCGATTACAACGGTTTGCGTACTTTTTCCCTAGGCCGTTCTAGTTATTCGTTTCGAGCATCAGAACTGCGAAAATTTTGAGTTTCTCAAGCGTTTCTTACCTCCAAACTGCCATATCTCGCGAACGGATTCACCAATCCGCAAAATTTCTGTTGCATCTGAAAGTAGAAACTCGCCCGATTACAACGGTATGTGTACCTTTCCCCTAGGCCGTTCCAGTTTTTCGTTTCGAGCATCAGAACTGCGAAAATTTTGAGTTTCTCAAGCGTTTCTTACCTACAAACTCCCATATCTCGCCAACAGATTGACCAATCCGCAAAATTCCTGTTGCATCTGAAAGTAGAAACTCGCCCGATTACAACGGTATGCGTACTTTTCCCCTAGGCCGTTCTAGTTATGCTTGTCGAGCATCAGAACTGCGAAAATTTTGAGTTTCTCAAGCGTTTCTTACCTCCAAACTGCCATATCTCGCGAACGGATTGACCAATCCGCAAAATTTCTGTTTTATCTGGAAGTAGAAACCCGCCCGATTACAACGGTATGTGTAGTCTTCCCCTAGGCCGTTCTAGTTATTCGTCTCGAGCATCAGAACTAAGAAACTTTTGAGTTTCTCAAGCGTTTCTTACCTGCAAACTGCCATATCTCGCGAACGGATTGACCAATCCGCAAAATTTCTGTTGCATCTGAAAGTAGAAACTCGCCCGATTACAACGGTATGCGTACTTTTCCCCTAGGCCGTTCTAGTTATGCTTATCGAGCATCAGAACTGCGAAATTTTGAGTTTCTCAAGCGTTTCTTACATCCAAACTCCCATATCTCGCGAACAGGTTGACCAATCCGCAAAATTCATGTTGCATCTGAAAGTAGAATCTCGCCCGATTACAACGGTATGCGTACTTTTTCCCTAGGCCGTTCTAGTTATTCGTTTCGAGCATCAGAACTGCGAAAATTTTGAGTTTCTCAAGCGTTTCTTACCTCCAAACTGCCATATCTCGCGAACGGATTGACCAATCCGCAAAATTTCTGTTGCATCTGAAGGTAGAAACTCGCCCGATTACAACGGTATGTGTAGTCTTCCCCTAGGCCGTTCTAGTTATTCGTCTCGAGCATCAGAACTAAGAAACTTTTGAGTTTCTCAAGCGTTTCTTACCTGCAAACTGCCGTATCTCGCGAACGGATTGACCAATCCGCAAAATTTCTGTTGCATCTGAAAGTAGAAACTCGCCCGATTACAACGGTATGCGTACTTTTCCCCTAGGCCGTTCTAGTTATGCTTATCGAGCATCAGAACTGCGAAATTTTGAGTTTCTCAAGCGTTTCTTACATCCAAACTCCCATATCTCGCGAACAGGTTGACCAATCCGCAAAATTCATGTTGCATCTGAAAGTAGAATCTCGCCCGATTACAACGGTATGCGTACTTTTTCCCTAGGCCGTTCTAGTTATTCGTTTCGAGCATCAGAACTGCGAAAATTTTGAGTTTCTCAAGCGTTTCTTACCTCCAAACTGCCATATCTCGCGAACGGATTGACCAATCCGCAAAATTTCTGTTGCATCTGAAGGTAGAAACTCGCCCGATTACAACGGTATGTGTACTTTTCCCCTAGGCCGTTCTAGTTATTCGTCTCGAGCATCAGAACTGCGAAAATTTTGAATTTCTCAAGCGTTTCTTACCTCCAAACTGCCATATCTCGCGAAAGGATTGACCAATCCGCAAAATTCCTGTTGCATCTGAAAGTAGAAACTCGCCCGATTACAACGGTATGCGTACTTTTCCCCTAGGCCGTTCTAGTTATGCTTGTCGAGCATCAGAACTGCGAAAATTTTGAGTTTCTCAAGCGTTTGTTACCTCCAAACCGCCATATCTCGCGAAAGGATTGACCAATCCGCATAATTTCTGTTGCATCTGAAAGTAGAAGCTCGCCCGATTACAACGGTATGTGTACTTTTCCCCTAGGCCGTTCCAGTTATTCGTTTCGAGCATCAGAACTGCGATAATTTTGAGTTTCTCAAGCGTTTCTTACCTCCAAACTGCCATATCTCGCGAACGGATTGACCAATCCGCAAAATTTCTGTTGCATCTGAAAGTAGAAACTCGCCCGGTCACAACGGTATGAGTACATTTCCCCTAGGACGTTCTAGTTATGCTTGTCGAGCATCAGAACTGTGAACATTTTGAGTTTCTCAACCGTTTCTTACCTCCAAACTGCCATATCTCGCGAACGGATTGACCGATCCGCAAAATTTCTTTTGCATCTGAAAGTAGAAACTCGCCCGATTACAACGGTATGTGTACTTTTCCCCTAGGCCATTCTAGTTATTCGTCTCGAGCATCAGAACTGCGAAAATTTTGAGTTTCTCGAGCGTTTCTTACCTCCAAACTGCCATATCTCGCGCAAGGATTGACCAATCCGCAAAATTTCTGTTGCATCTGAAAGTAGAAACTCGCCCGATTACAACGGCATGCGTACTTTTCCCCTAGGCCGTTCTAGTTATGCTTGTCGAGCATCAGAACTGCGAAAATGTTGAGTTTCTCAAGCGTTTCTTACCTACAAACTCCCATATCTCGCCAACAGATTGACCAATCCGCAAAATTCCTGTCGCATCTGAAAGTAGAAACTCGCCCGATTACAACGGTATGCGTACTTTTCCCCTAGGCCGTTCTAGTTATGCTTGTCGAGCATCAGAACTGCGAAAATTTTGAGTTTCTCAAGCGTTTCTTACTTCCAAACTGCCATATCTCGCGAACGGATTGACCAATCCGCAAAATTTCTGTTTTATCTGAAAGTAGAAACCCGCCCGATTACAACGGTATGTGTAGTCTTCCCCTAGGCCGTTCTAGTTATTCGTCTCGAGCATCAGAACTAAGAAACTTTTGAGTTTCTCAAGCGTTTCTTACCTGCAAACTGCCATATCTCGCGAACGGATTGACCAATCCGCAAAATTTCTGTTGCATCTGAAAGTAGAAACTCGCCCGATTACAACGGTATGCGTACTTTTCCCCTAGGCCGTTCTAGTTATGCTTGTCGAGCATCAGAACTGCGAAATTTTGAGTTTCTCAAGCGTTCCTTACATCCAAACTCCCATATCTCGCGAACAGGTTGACCAATCCGCAAAATTCATGTTGCATCTGAAAGTAGAATCTCGCCCGATTACAACGGTATGCGTACTTTTTCCCTAGGCCGTTCTAGTTATTCGTTTCGAGCATCAGAACTGCGAAAATTTTGAGTTTCTCAAGCGTTTCTTACCTCCAAACTGCCATATCTCGCGAACGGATTGACCAATCCGCAAAATTTCTGTTGCATCTGAAAGTAGAAACCCGCCCGATTACAACGGTGTGTGTAGTCTTCCCCTAGGCCGTTCTAGTTATTCGTCTCGAGCATCAGAACTGCGAAAATTTTGAGTTTCTCAAGCGTTTCTTACATCCAAACTCCCATATCTCGCGAACAGGTTGACCAATCCGCAAAATTCATGTTGCATCTGAAAGTAGAATCTCGCCCGATTACAACGGTATGCGTACTTTTTCCCTAGGCCGTTCTAGTTATTCGTTTCGAGCATCAGAACTGCGAAAATTTTGAGTTTCTCAAGCGTTTCTTACCTCCAAACTGCCATATCTCGCGAACGGATTGACCAATCCGCAAAATTTCTGTTGCATCTGAAGGTAGAAACTCGCCCGATTACAACGGTATGTGTACTTTTCCCCTAGGCCGTTCCAGTTATTCGTTTCGAGCATCAGAACTGCGATAATTTTGAGTTTCTCAAGCGTTTCTTACCTCCAAACTGCCATATCTCGCGAACGGATTGACCAATCCGCAAAATTTCTGTTGCATCTGAAAGTAGAAACTCGCCCGGTCACAACGGTATGAGTACATTTCCCCTAGGACGTTCTAGTTATGCTTGTCGAGCATCAGAACTGTGAACATTTTGAGTTTCTCAACCGTTTCTTACCTCCAAACTGCCATATCTCGCGAACGGATTGACCGATCCGCAAAATTTCTTTTGCATCTGAAAGTAGAAACTCGCCCGATTACAACGGTATGTGTACTTTTCCCCTAGGCCATTCTAGTTATTCGTCTCGAGCATCAGAACTGCGAAAATTTTGAGTTTCTCGAGCGTTTCTTACCTCCAAACTGCCATATCTCGCGCAAGGATTGACCAATCCGCAAAATTTCTGTTGCATCTGAAAGTAGAAACTCGCCCGATTACAACGGCATGCGTACTTTTCCCCTAGGCCGTTCTAGTTATGCTTGTCGAGCATCAGAACTGCGAAAATGTTGAGTTTCTCAAGCGTTTCTTACCTACAAACTCCCATATCTCGCCAACAGATTGACCAATCCGCAAAATTCCTGTCGCATCTGAAAGTAGAAACTCGCCCGATTACAACGGTATGCGTACTTTTCCCCTAGGCCGTTCTAGTTATGCTTGTCGAGCATCAGAACTGCGAAAATTTTGAGTTTCTCAAGCGTTTCTTACTTCCAAACTGCCATATCTCGCGAACGGATTGACCAATCCGCAAAATTTCTGTTTTATCTGAAAGTAGAAACCCGCCCGATTACAACGGTATGTGTAGTCTTCCCCTAGGCCGTTCTAGTTATTCGTCTCGAGCATCAGAACTAAGAAACTTTTGAGTTTCTCAAGCGTTTCTTACCTGCAAACTGCCATATCTCGCGAACGGATTGACCAATCCGCAAAATTTCTGTTGCATCTGAAAGTAGAAACTCGCCCGATTACAACGGTATGCGTACTTTTCCCCTAGGCCGTTCTAGTTATGCTTGTCGAGCATCAGAACTGCGAAATTTTGAGTTTCTCAAGCGTTCCTTACATCCAAACTCCCATATCTCGCGAACAGGTTGACCAATCCGCAAAATTCATGTTGCATCTGAAAGTAGAATCTCGCCCGATTACAACGGTATGCGTACTTTTTCCCTAGGCCGTTCTAGTTATTCGTTTCGAGCATCAGAACTGCGAAAATTTTGAGTTTCTCAAGCGTTCCTTACCTCCAAACTGCCATATCTCGCGAACGGATTGACCAATCCGCAAAATTTCTGTTGCATCTGAAAGTAGAAACCCGCCCGATTACAACGGTGTGTGTAGTCTTCCCCTAGGCCGTTCTAGTTATTCGTCTCGAGCATCAGAACTGCGAAAATTTTGAGTTTGTCAAGCGTTTCTTACCTCCAAACTGCCACATCTCGCGAACGGATTGACCAATCCGCAAAATTCATGTTGCATCTGAAAGTAGAAACTCGCCCGATTACAACGGTATGCGTACTTTTTCCCTAGGCCGTTCTAGTTATTCGTCTCGAGCATCAGAACTGCGAAACTTTTGAGTTTCTCAAGCGTTCCTTACCTCCAAACTGCCATATCTCGCGAACGGATTGACCAATCCGCAAAATTTCTGTTGCATCTGAAAGTAGAAGCTCGCCCGATTACAACGGTATGCGTACTTTTCCCCTAGGCCGTTCTAGTTATGCTTGTCGAGCATCGGAACTGCGAAAATTGTGAGTTTCTCAAGCGTTTCTTACATCCAAACTCCCATATCTCGCGAACAGGTTGACCAATCCGCAAAATTCATGTTGCATCTGAAAGTAGAAACTCGCCCGATTACAACGGTATGCGTACTTTTTCCCTAGGCCGTTCTAGTTATTCGTTTCGAGCATCAGAACTGCGAAAATTTTGAGTTTCTCAAGCGTTTCTTACATCCAAACTGCCATATCTCGCGAACGGATTGACCAATCCACAAAATTTCTGTTGCATCTGAAAGTAGAAACCCGCCCGATTACAACGGTATGTGTAGTCTTCCCCTAGGCCGTTCTAGTTATTCGTCTCGAGCTTCAGAACTGTGAAAATTTTGAGTTTCTCAAGCGTTTCCTACCTCCAAACTGCCATATCTCGCGAACGGATTGTCCAATCCGCAAAATTTCTGTTGCAACTGAAAGTAGAAACTCGCCCGATTACAACGGTATGCGTACTTTTTCCCTAGGCCGTTCTAGTTATTCGTTTCGAGCATCAGAACTGCGAAAATTTTGAGTTTCTCAAGCGTTTCTTACCTCCAAACTGCCATATCTAGCGAACGGATTGACCAATCCGCAAAATTTCTGTTGCATCTGAAAGTAGAAACTCGCCCGATTACAACGGTATGTGTACTTTTCCCCTAGGCCGTTACAGTTATTCGTTTCGAGCACCAGAACTGCGAAAATTTTGAGTTTCTCAAGCGTTTCTTACCTACAAACTCCCATATCTCGCCAACAGATCGACCAATCCGCAAAATTCCTGTTGCATCTGAAAGTAGAAACTCGCCCGATTACAACGGTATGCGTACTTTTCCCCTAGGCCGTCCAAGTTATGCTTGTCGAGCATCAGAACTGCGAAAGTTGTGAGTTTCTAAAGCGTTTCTTACATCCAAACTCCCATATCTCGCGAACAGGTTGACCAATCCGCAAAATTCATGTTGCATCTGAAAGTAGAAACTCGCCCGATTACAACCGTATGCGTACCTTTTCCCTAGGCCGTTCTAGTTATTCGTTTCGAGCATCAGAACTGCGAAAATTTTGAGTTTCTCAAGCGTTTCTTACCTCCAAACTGCCATATCTCGCGAACGGATTGACCAATCCGCAAAATTTCTGTTGCATCTGAAAGTAGAAACCCGCCCGATTACAACGGTATGCGTAGTCTTCCCCTAGGCCGTTCTAGTTATTCGTCTCGAGCTTCAGAACTGCGAAAATTTTGAGTTTCTCAAGCGTTTCTTACCTCCAAACTGCCATATCTGGCGAACGGATTGACCAATCCGCAAAATTTCTGTTGCATCTGAAAGTAGAAACTCGCCCGATTACAACGGTATGTGTACTTTTCCCCTAGGCCGTTACAGTTATTCGTTTCGAGCATCAGAACTGCGAAAATTTTGTGTTTCTCAAGCGTTTCTTACCTCCAAACTGCCATATCTCGCGAAAGGATTGACCAATCCGCAAAATTTCTGTTGCATCTGAAAGTAGAAACACGCCCGATTACAACGGTATGAGTACTTTTCCCCTAGGCCGTTCTGGTTATTCGTTTCGAACATCAGAACTGCGAAGATTTTGGGTTTCTCAAGCGTTTGTTACCTCCAAACCGCCATATTTCGCGAAAGGATTGACCAATCCGCATAATATCTGTTGCATCTGAAAGTAGAAACTCGCCCGATTACAACGGTATGTGTACTTTTCCCCTAGGCCGTTCTAGTTATTCGTCTCGAGCATCAGAACTGCGAAACTTTTGAGTTTCTCAAGCGTTTCTTACTTCCAAACTGCCATATCTCGCGAACGGATTGACCAATCCGCAAAATTCCTGTTGCATCTGAAAGTAGAAACCCGCCCGATTACAACGGTATGTGTAGTCTTCCCCTAGGCCGTTCTAGTTATTCGTTTCGAGCATCAGAACTGTGAACATTTTGAGTTTCTCAACCGTTTCTTACCTCCAAACTGCCATATCTCGCGAACGGATTGACCAATCCGCAAAATTTCTGTTGCATCTGAAAGTAGAAGCTTGCCCTATTACAACGGTATGCGTACTTTTCCCGTAGGCCGTTCTAGTTATGCTTGTCGAGCACCAGAACTGCGAAAATTTTCAGTTTCTCAAGCGTTTCTTACTTACAAACTGCCACATCTCGCGAACCGATTGACCAATCCGCAAAATTTCTGTTGCATCTGTAAGTAGAAACTCGCCCGATTACGACGGTATGCGTACTTTTCCTCTAGGCGGTTCTAGTTATTCGTCTCGAGCATCAGAACTGCGAAAATTTTGAGTTTCTCAAGCGTTTCTTACCTCCAAACTGCCACATCTCGCGAACGGATTGACCAATCCGCAAAATTCATGTTGCATCTGAAAGTAGAAACTCGCCCGATTACAACGGTATGCGTACTTTTTCCCTAGGCCGTTCTAGTTATTCGTTTCGAGCATCAGAACTGCGAAAATCTTGAGTTTCTCAAGCGTTTCTTACCTCCAAACTGCCATATCTCGCGAACGGATTGACCAATCCGCAAAATTTCTGTTGCATCTGAAAGTAGAAACTCGCCCGATTACAACGGTAGGCGTACTTTTCCCCTAGGCCGTTCTAGTTATGCTTGTCGAGCATCATAACTGCGAAAATTGTGAGTTTCTCAAGCGTTTCTTACATCCAAACTCCCATATCTCCCGAACAGGTTGACCAATCCGCAAAATTCATGTTGCATCTGAAAGTAGAAACTCGCCCGATTACAACGGTATGCGTTCTTTTTCCCTAGGACGTTCTAGTTATTCGTTTCGAGCATCAGAACTGCGAAAATTTTGAGTTTCTCAAGCGTTTCTTACCTCCAAACTGCCACATCTCGCGAACGGATTGACCAATCCGCAAAATTCATGTTGCATCTGAAAGTAGAAACTCGCCCGATTACAACGGTATGCGTACTTTTTCCCTAGGCCGTTCTAGTTATTCGTCTCGAGCATCAGAACTGCGAAACTTTTGAGTTTCTCAAGCGTTCCTTACCTCCAAACTGCCATATCTCGCGAACGGATTGACCAATCCGCAAAATTTCTGTTGCATCTGAAAGTAGAAGCTCGCCCGATTACAACGGTATGCGTACTTTTCCCCTAGGCCGTTCTAGTTATGCTTGTCGAGCATCGGAACTGCGAAAATTGTGAGTTTCTCAAGCGTTTCTTACATCCAAACTCCCATATCTCGCGAACAGGTTGACCAATCCGCAAAATTCATGTTGCATCTGAAAGTAGAAACTCGCCCGATTACAACGGTATGCGTACTTTTTCCCTAGGCCGTTCTAGTTATTCGTTTCGAGCATCAGAACTGCGAAAATTTTGAGTTTCTCAAGCGTTTCTTACATCCAAACTGCCATATCTCGCGAACGGATTGACCAATCCACAAAATTTCTGTTGCATCTGAAAGTAGAAACCCGCCCGATTACAACGGTATGTGTAGTCTTCCCCTAGGCCGTTCTAGTTATTCGTCTCGAGCTTCAGAACTGTGAAAATTTTGAGTTTCTCAAGCGTTTCCTACCTCCAAACTGCCATATCTCGCGAACGGATTGTCCAATCCGCAAAATTTCTGTTGCAACTGAAAGTAGAAACTCGCCCGATTACAACGGTATGCGTACTTTTTCCCTAGGCCGTTCTAGTTATTCGTTTCGAGCATCAGAACTGCGAAAATTTTGAGTTTCTCAAGCGTTTCTTACCTCCAAACTGCCATATCTAGCGAACGGATTGACCAATCCGCAAAATTTCTGTTGCATCTGAAAGTAGAAACTCGCCCGATTACAACGGTATGTGTACTTTTCCCCTAGGCCGTTACAGTTATTCGTTTCGAGCACCAGAACTGCGAAAATTTTGAGTTTCTCAAGCGTTTCTTACCTACAAACTCCCATATCTCGCCAACAGATCGACCAATCCGCAAAATTCCTGTTGCATCTGAAAGTAGAAACTCGCCCGATTACAACGGTATGCGTACTTTTCCCCTAGGCCGTCCAAGTTATGCTTGTCGAGCATCAGAACTGCGAAAGTTGTGAGTTTCTAAAGCGTTTCTTACATCCAAACTCCCATATCTCGCGAACAGGTTGACCAATCCGCAAAATTCATGTTGCATCTGAAAGTAGAAACTCGCCCGATTACAACCGTATGCGTACCTTTTCCCTAGGCCGTTCTAGTTATTCGTTTCGAGCATCAGAACTGCGAAAATTTTGAGTTTCTCAAGCGTTTCTTACCTCCAAACTGCCATATCTCGCGAACGGATTGACCAATCCGCAAAATTTCTGTTGCATCTGAAAGTAGAAACCCGCCCGATTACAACGGTATGCGTAGTCTTCCCCTAGGCCGTTCTAGTTATTCGTCTCGAGCTTCAGAACTGCGAAAATTTTGAGTTTCTCAAGCGTTTCTTACCTCCAAACTGCCATATCTGGCGAACGGATTGACCAATCCGCAAAATTTCTGTTGCATCTGAAAGTAGAAACTCGCCCGATTACAACGGTATGTGTACTTTTCCCCTAGGCCGTTACAGTTATTCGTTTCGAGCATCAGAACTGCGAAAATTTTGTGTTTCTCAAGCGTTTCTTACCTCCAAACTGCCATATCTCGCGAAAGGATTGACCAATCCGCAAAATTTCTGTTGCATCTGAAAGTAGAAACACGCCCGATTACAACGGTATGAGTACTTTTCCCCTAGGCCGTTCTGGTTATTCGTTTCGAACATCAGAACTGCGAAGATTTTGGGTTTCTCAAGCGTTTGTTACCTCCAAACCGCCATATTTCGCGAAAGGATTGACCAATCCGCATAATATCTGTTGCATCTGAAAGTAGAAACTCGCCCGATTACAACGGTATGTGTACTTTTCCCCTAGGCCGTTCTAGTTATTCGTCTCGAGCAACTGCGAAACTTTTGAGTTTCTCAAGCGTTTCTTACTTCCAAACTGCCATATCTCGCGAACGGATTGACCAATCCGCAAAATTCCTGTGTGCATCTGAAAGTAGAAACCCGCCCGATTACAACGGTATGTGTAGTCTTCCCCTAGGCCGTTCTAGTTATTCGTTTTCGAGCATCAGAACTGTGAACATTTTGAGTTTCTCAACCGTTTCTTACCTCCAAACTGCCATATCTCGCGAACGGATTGACCAATCCGCAAAATTTCTGTTGCATCTGAAAGTAGAAGCTTGCCCTATTACAACGGTATGCGTACTTTTCCCGTAGGCCGTTCTAGTTATGCTTGTCGAGCACCAGAACTGCGAAAATTTTCAGTTTCTCAAGCGTTTCTTACTTACAAACTGCCACATCTCGCGAACCGATTGACCAATCCGCAAAATTTCTGTTGCATCTGTAAGTAGAAACTCGCCCGATTACGACGGTATGCGTACTTTTCCCCTAGGCGGTTCTAGTTATTCGTCTCGAGCATCAGAACTGCGAAAATTTTGAGTTTCTCAAGCGTTTCTTACCTCCAAACTGCCACATCTCGCGAACGGATTGACCAATCCGCAAAATTCATGTTGCATCTGAAAGTAGAAACTCGCCCGATTACAACGGTATGCGTACTTTTTCCCTAGGCCGTTCTAGTTATTCGTTTCGAGCATCAGAACTGCGAAAATCTTGAGTTTCTCAAGCGTTTCTTACCTCCAAACTGCCATATCTCGCGAACGGATTGACCAATCCGCAAAATTTCTGTTGCATCTGAAGTAGAAACCCGCCCGATAACAACGGTGTGTGTAGTGTTCCCTAGGCCGTTCTAGTTATTCGTCTCGAGCATCAGGACTGCGAAACATTTGAGTTTCTCAAGCGTTTCTTACCTCCAAACTGCCATATCTCGCGAACGGATTGTCCAATCCGCAAAATTTCTGTTGCATCTGAAAGTAGAAACCCGCCCGATTACAACGGTATGTGTAGTCTTCCCCTAGGCCGTTCTAGTTATTCGTCTCGAGCATCAGAACTGCGAAAATTTTGAGTTTCTCAAGCGTTTCTTACCTCCAAACTGCCATATCTCGCGAACGGATTGACCAATCCGCAAAATTTCTGTTGCATCTGAAAGTAGAAACCCGCCCGATTACAACGGTATGTGTAGTCTTCCCCTAGGCCGTTCTAGTTATTCGTCTCGAGCTTCAGAACTGCGAAAATTTTGAGTTTCTCAAGCGTTTCCTACCTCCAAACTGCCATATCTCGCGAACGGATTGACCAATCCGCAAAATTTCCTTTGCATCTGAAAGTAGAAACTCGCCCGATTACAACGGTATGCGTACTTTTCCCCTAGGCCGTTCTAGTTATGCTTGTTGAGCATCAGAACTGCGAAAATTTTGAGTTTCTCAAGCGTTTCTTACATCCAAACTCCATATCTCGCGAACAGATTGACCAATCCGCAAAATTCATGTTGCATCTGAAAGTAGAAACTCGCCCGATTACAACGGTATGCGTACTTTTTCCCTAGGCCGTTCTAGTTATTCGTTTCGAGCATCAGAACTGCGAAAATTTTGAGTTTCTCAAGCGTTTCTTACCTCCAAACTGCCATATCTGGCGAACGGATTGACCAATCCGCAAAATATCTGTTGCATCTGAAAGTAGGAACTCGCCCGATTACAACGGTATGTGTACTTTTCCCCTAGGCCGTTCTAGTTATCGTTTTCATCAGAACTGCGAAAATTTTGTGTTCTCAAGCGTTTCTTCAAACTGCCATATTCTCGAACGACCAATCTCTCAACATTGGAAGAAACAGAACCGCAAAATTTCTGTTTCGAATGTAGAAACTCCCCAACATATGAGTACTTTTTTATGAGTACCCTAGGCCGTTCTGGTTATTCGTTTCGAACATCAGAACTGCGAAGATTTTGGGTTTCTCAAGCGTTTGTTACCTCCAAACCGCCATATTTCGCGAAAGGATTGACCAATCCGCATAATTTCTGTTGCATCTGAAAGTAGAAACTCGCCGATTACAACGGTATGTGTACTTTTCCCCTAGGCCGTTCTAGTTATTCGTCTCGAGCATCAGAACTGCGAAAACTTTTTGAGTTTCTCAAGCGTTTCTTACCTCCAAACTGCCATATCTCGCGAACGGATTGACCAATCCGCAAAATTTCTGTTGCATCTGAAAGTAGAAACCCGCCCGATTACAACGGTATGTGTAGTCTTCCCCTAGGCCGTTCTAGTTATTCGTCTCGAGCGTCAGGACTGCGAAACTTTTGAGTTTCTCAAGCGTTTCTTACCTCCAAACTGCCATATCTCGCGAACGGATTGACCAATCCGCAAAATTTCTGTTGCATCTGAAAGTAGAAACTCGCCCGATTACAACGGTAGGCGTACTTTTCCCCTAGGCCGTTCTAGTTATGCTTGTCGAGCATCATAACTGCGAAAATTGTGAGTTTCTCAAGCGTTTCTTACATCCAAACTCCCATATCTCCCGAACAGGTTGACCAATCCGCAAAATTCATGTTGCATCTGAAAGTAGAAACTCGCCCGATTACAACGGTATGCGTTCTTTTTCCCTAGGACGTTCTAGTTATTCGTTTCGAGCATCAGAACTGCGAAAATTTTGAGTTTCTCAAGCGTTTCTTACCTCCAAACTGCCATATCTCACGAACGGATTGACCAATCCGCAAAATTTCTGTTGCATCTGAAAGTAGAAACCCGCCCGATTACAACGGGATGTGTAGTCTTCCCCTAGGCCGTTCTAGTTATTCGGCTCGAGCATCAGAACTGCGAAACTTTTGAGTTTCTCAAGCGTTTCTTACCTCCAAACTGCCATATCTCGCGAACGGATTGACCAATCCGCAAAATTTCTGTTGCATCTGAAAGTAGAAACTCGCCCGATTACAACGGTATGTGTACTTTTTCCCTAGGCCGTTCTAGTTATTCGTTTCGAGCATCAGAACTGCGAAAATTTTGAGTTTCTCAAGCGTTTCTTACCTCCAAACTGCCATATCTAGCGAACGGATTGACCAATCCGCAAAATTTCTGTTGCATCTGAAAGTAGAAACTCGCCCGATTACAACGGTATGTGTACTTTTCCCCTAGGCCGTTACAGTTATTCGTTTCGAGCACCAGAACTGCGAAAATTTTGAGTTTCTCAAGCGTTTCTTACCTACAAACTCCCATATCTCGCCAACAGATCGACCAATCCGCAAAATTCCTGTTGCATCTGAAAGTAGAAACTCGCCCGATTACAACGGTATGCGTACTTTTCCCCTAGGCCGTCCAAGTTATGCTTGTCGAGCATCAGAACTGCGAAAGTTGTGAGTTTCTCAAGCGTTTCTTACATCCAAACTCCCATATCTCGCGAACAGGTTGACCAATCCGCAAAATTCATGTTGCATCTGAAAGTAGAAACTCGCCCGATTACAACCGTATGCGTACCTTTTCCCTAGGCCGTTCTAGTTATTCGTTTCGAGCATCAGAACTGCGAAAATCTTGAGTTTCTCAAGCGTTTCTTACCTCCAAACTGCCATATCTCGCGAACGGATTGACCAATCCGCAAAATTTCTGTTGCATCTGAAAGTAGAAACCCGCCCGATTACAACGGTATGCGTAGTCTTCCCCTAGGCCGTTCTAGTTATTCGTCTCGAGCTTCAGAACTGCGAAAATTTTGAGTTTCTCAAGCGTTTCTTACCTCCAAACTGCCATATCTGGCGAACGGATTGACCAATCCGCAAAATTTCTGTTGCATCTGAAAGTAGAAACTCGCCCGATTACAACGGTATGTGTACTTTTCCCCTAGGCCGTTACAGTTATTCGTTTCGAGCATCAGAACTGCGAAAATTTTGTGTTTCTCAAGCGTTTCTTACCTCCAAACTGCCATATCTCGCGAAAGGATTGACCAATCCGCAAAATTTCTGTTGCATCTGAAAGTAGAAACACGCCCGATTACAACGGTATGAGTACTTTTCCCCTAGGCCGTTCTGGTTATTCGTTTCGAACATCAGAACTGCGAAGATTTTGGGTTTCTCAAGCGTTTGTTACCTCCAAACCGCCATATTTCGCGAAAGGATTGACCAATCCGCATAATATCTGTTGCATCTGAAAGTAGAAACTCGCCCGATTACAACGGTATGTGTACTTTTCCCCTAGGCCGTTCTAGTTATTCGTCTCGAGCATCAGAACTGCGAAACTTTTGAGTTTCTCAAGCGTTTCTTACTTCCAAACTGCCATATCTCGCGAACGGATTGACCAATCCGCAAAATTCCTGTTGCATCTGAAAGTAGAAACCCGCCCGATTACAACGGTATGTGTAGTCTTCCCCTAGGCCGTTCTAGTTATTCGTTTCGAGCATCAGAACTGTGAACATTTTGAGTTTCTCAACCGTTTCTTACCTCCAAACTGCCATATCTCGCGAACGGATTGACCAATCCGCAAAATTTCTGTTGCATCTGAAAGTAGAAGCTTGCCCTATTACAACGGTATGCGTACTTTTCCCGTAGGCCGTTCTAGTTATGCTTGTCGAGCACCAGAACTGCGAAAACTTTCAGTTTCTCAAGCGTTTCTTACTTACAAACTGCCACATCTCGCGAACCGATTGACCAATCCGCAAAATTTCTGTTGCATCTGTAAGTAGAAACTCGCCCGATTACGACGGTATGCGTACTTTTCCCCTAGGCGGTTCTAGTTATTCGTCTCGAGCATCAGAACTGCGAAAATTTTGAGTTTCTCAAGCGTTTCTTACCTCCAAACGGCCACATCTCGCGAACGGATTGACCAATCCGCAAAATTCATGTTGCATCTGAAAGTAGAAACTCGCCCGATTACAACGGTATGCGTACTTTTTCCCTAGGCCGTTCTAGTTATTCGTTTCGAGCATCAGAACTGCGAAAATCTTGAGTTTCTCAAGCGTTTCTTACCTCCAAACTGCCATATCTCGCGAACGGATTGACCAATCCGCAAAATTTCTGTTGCATCTGAAAGTAGAAACCCGCCCGATAACAACGGTGTGTGTAGTGTTCCCCTAGGCCGTTCTAGTTATTCGTCTCGAGCATCAGGACTGCGAAACATTTGAGTTTCTCAAGCGTTTCTTACCTCCAAACTGCCATATCTCGCGAACGGATTGTCCAATCCGCAAAATTTCTGTTGCATCTGAAAGTAGAAACCCGCCCGATTACAACGGTATGTGTAGTCTTCCCCTAGGCCGTTCTAGTTATTCGTCTCGAGCATCAGAACTGCGAAAATTTTGAGTTTCTCAAGCGTTTCTTACCTCCAAACTGCCATATCTCGCGAACGGATTGACCAATCCGCAAAATTTCTGTTTCATCTGAAAGTAGAAACCCGCCCGATTACAACGGTATGTGTAGTCTTCCCCTAGGCCGTTCTAGTTATTCGTCTCGAGCTTCAGAACTGCGAAAATTTTGAGTTTCTCAAGCGTTTCCTACCTCCAAACTGCCATATCTCGCGAACGGATTGACCAATCCGCAAAATTTCCTTTGCATCTGAAAGTAGAAACTCGCCCGATTACAACGGTATGCGTACTTTTCCCCTAGGCCGTTCTAGTTATGCTTGTTGAGCATCAGAACTGCGAAAATTTTGAGTTTCTCAAGCGTTTCTTACATCCAAACTCCCATATCTCGCGAACAGATTGACCAATCCGCAAAATTCATGTTGCATCTGAAAGTAGAAACTCGCCCGATTACAACGGTATGCGTACTTTTTCCCTAGGCCGTTCTAGTTATTCGTTTCGAGCATCAGAACTGCGAAAATTTTGAGTTTCTCAAGCGTTTCTTACCTCCAAACTGCCATATCTGGCGAACGGATTGACCAATCCGCAAAATATCTGTTGCATCTGAAAGTAGGAACTCGCCCGATTACAACGGTATGTGTACTTTTCCCCTAGGCCGTTCTAGTTATTCGTTTCGTTCATCAGAACTGCGAAAATTTTGTGTTTCTCAAGCGTTTCTTACCTCCAAACTGCCATATCTCTCGAACAGATTGACCAATCCGCAAAATTTCTGTGCATCTGAATGTAGAAACTCGCCCGATTACAACGGTATGAGTACTTTTCCCCTAGGCCGTTCTGGTTATTCGTTTCGAACATCAGAACTGCGAAGATTTTGGGTTTCTCAAGCGTTTGTTACCTCCAAACCGCCATATTTCGCGAAAGGATTGACCAATCCGCATAATTTCTGTTGCATCTGAAAGTAGAAACTCGCCCGATTACAACGGTATGTGTACTTTTCCCCTAGGCCGTTCTAGTTATTCGTCTCGAGCATCAGAACTGCGAAACTTTTGAGTTTCTCAAGCGTTTCTTACCTCCAAACTGCCATATCTCGCGAACGGATTGACCAATCCGCAAAATTTCTGTTGCATCTGAAAGTAGAAACCCGCCCGATTACAACGGTATGTGTAGTCTTCCCCTAGGCCGTTCTAGTTATTCGTCTCGAGCATCAGGACTGCGAAACTTTTGAGTTTCTCAAGCGTTTCTTACCTCCAAACTGCCATATCTCGCGAACGGATTGACCAATCCGCAAAATTTCTGTTGCATCTGAAAGTAGAAACTCGCCCGATTACAACGGTAGGCGTACTTTTCCCCTAGGCCGTTCTAGTTATGCTTGTCGAGCATCATAACTGCGAAAATTGTGAGTTTCTCAAGCGTTTCTTACATCCAAACTCCCATATCTCCCGAACAGGTTGACCAATCCGCAAAATTCATGTTGCATCTGAAAGTAGAAACTCGCCCGATTACAACGGTATGCGTTCTTTTTCCCTAGGACGTTCTAGTTATTCGTTTCGAGCATCAGAACTGCGAAAATTTTGAGTTTCTCAAGCGTTTCTTACCTCCAAACTGCCATATCTCACGAACGGATTGACCAATCCGCAAAATTTCTGTTGCATCTGAAAGTAGAAACCCGCCCGATTACAACGGGATGTGTAGTCTTCCCCTAGGCCGTTCTAGTTATTCGGCTCGAGCATCAGAACTGCGAAACTTTTGAGTTTCTCAAGCGTTTCTTACCTCCAAACTGCCATATCTCGCGAACGGATTGACCAATCCGCAAAATTTCTGTTGCATCTGAAAGTAGAAACTCGCCCGATTACAACGGTATGTGTACTTTTCCCCTAGGCCGTTACAGTTATTCGTTTCGAGCACCAGAACTGCGAAAATTTTGAGTTTCTCAAGCGTTTCTTACCTACAAACTCCCATATCTCGCCAACAGATCGACCAATCCGCAAAATTCCTGTTGCATCTGAAAGTAGAAACTCGCCCGATTACAACGGTATGCGTACTTTTCCCCTAGGCCGTCCAAGTTATGCTTGTCGAGCATCAGAACTGCGAAAATTGTGAGTTTCTCAAGCGTTTCTTACATCCAAACTCCCATATCTCGCGAACAGGTTGACCAATCCGCAAAATTCATGTTGCATCTGAAAGTAGAAACTCGCCCGATTACAACGGTATGTGTACTTTTCCCCTAGGCCGTTCTATTTATTCGTCTCGAGCATCAGAACTGCGAAACTTTTGAGTTTCTCAAGCGTTTCTTACCTCCAAACTGCCATATCTCGCGAACGGATTGACCAATCCGCAAAATTCCTGTTGCATCTAAAAGTAGAAACCCGCCCGATTACAACGGTATGTGTAGTCTTCCCCTAGGCCGTTCTAGTTATTCGTCTCGAGCATCAGAACTGCGAAAATTTTGAGTTTCTCAAGCGTTTCTTACCTCCAAACTGCCACATCTCGCGAACGGATTGACCAATCCGCAAAATTCATGTTGCATCTGAAAGTAGAAACTCGCCCTATTACAACGGTATGCGTACTTTTTCCGTAGGCCGTTCTAGTTATTCGTTTCGAGCATCAGAACTGCGAAAATTTTGAGTTTCTCAAGCGTTTCTTACCTCCAAACTGCCATATCTCGCGAACGGATTGACCAATCCGCAAAATTTCTGTTGCATCTGAAAGTAGAAACTCGCCCGATTACAACGGTATGCGTACTTTTCCCCTAGGCCGTTCTAGTTATGCTTGTCGAGCATCAGAACTGCGAAAATTGTGAGTTTCTCAAGCGTTTCTTACATCCAAACTCCCATATCTCCCGAACAGGTTGACCAATCCGCAAAATTCATGTTGCATCTGAAAGTAGAAACTCGCCCGATTACAACGGTATGCGTACTTTTTCCCTAGGACGTTCTAGTTATTCGTTTCGAGCATCAGAACTGCGAAAATTTTGAGTTTCTCAAGCGTTTCTTACCTCCAAACTGCCATATCTCGCGAACGGATTGACCAATCCGCAAAATTTCTGTTGCATCTGAAAATAGAAACCCGCCCGATTACAACGGTATGTGTAGTCTTCCCCTAGGCCGTTCTAGTTATTCGTCTCGAGCATCAGAACTGCGAAACTTTTGAGTTTCTCAAGCGTTTCTTACCTCCAAACTGCCATATCTCGCGAACGGATTGTCCAATCCGCAAAATTTCTGTTGCATCTGAAAGTAGAAACTCGCCCGATTACAACGGTAGGCGTACTTTTCCCCTAGGCCGTTCTAGTTATGCTTGTCGAGCATCATAACTGCGAAAATTGTGAGTTTCTCAAGCGTTTCTTACATCCAAACTCCCATATCTCCCGAACAGGTTGACCAATCCGCAAAATTCATGTTGCATCTGAAAGTAGAAACTCGCCCGATTACAACGGTATGCGTACTTTTTCCCTAGGACTTTGTAGTTATTCGTTTCGAGCATCAGAACTGCGAAAATGTTGTGTTTCTCAAGCGTTTCTTACCTCCAAACTGCCATATCTCGCGAACGGATTGACCAATCCGCAAAATTTCTGTTGCATCTGAAAGTAAAAACCCGCCCGATTACAACGGTGTGTGTAGTGTTCCCCTAGGCCGTTCTAGTTATTCGTCTCGAGCATCAGAACTGCGAAACATTTGAGTTTCTCAAGCGTTTCTCACCTCCAAACTGCCATATCTCGCGAACGGATTGACCAATCCGCAAAATTTCTGTTGCATCTGAAAGTAGAAACCCGTCCGATTACAACGGTATGTGTAGTCTTCCCCTAGGCCGTTCTAGTTATTCGTCTCGAGCATCAGAACTGCGAAACTTTTGAGTTTCTCAAGCGTTTCTTACCTCCAAACTGCCATATCTCGCGAACGGATTGACCAATCCGCAAAATTTCTGTTGCATCTGAAAGTAGAAACTCGCCCGATTACAACGGTATGCGTACTTTTCCCCTAGGCCGTTCTAGTTATGCTTGTCGAGCATCAGAACTGCGAAAATTGTGAGTTTCTCAAGCGTTTCTTACATCCAAACTCCCATATCTCCCGAACAGGTTGACCAATCCGCAAAATTCATGTTGCATCTGAAAGTAGAAACTCGCCCGATTACAACGGTATGCGTACTTTTCCCTAGGACGTTCTAGTTATTCGTTTCGAGCATCAGAACTGCGAAAATTTTGAGTTTCTCAAGCGTTTCTTACCTCCAAACTGCCATATCTCGCGAACGGATTGACCAATCCGCAAAATTTCTGTTGCATCTGAAAGTAGAAACCCGCCCGATTACAACGGTGTGTGTAGTGTTCCCTAGGCCGTTCTAGTTATTCGTCTCGAGCATCAGAACTGCGAAACATTTGAGTTTCTCAAGCGTTTCTTACCTCCAAACTGCCATATCTCGCGAACGGATTGTCCAATCCGCAAAATTTCTGTTGCATCTGAAAGTAGAAACCCGCCCGATTACAACGGTATGTGTAGTCTTCCCCTAGGCCGTTCTAGTTATTCGTCTCGAGCTTCAGAACTGCGAAAATTTTGAGTTTCTCAAGCGTTTCCTACATCCAAACTGCCATATCTCGCGAACGGATTGACCAATCCGCAAAATTTCTGTTGCATCTGAAAGTAGAAAACTCGCCCGATTACAACGGTATGCGTACTTTTCCCTAGGCCGTTCTAGTTATGCTTGTCGAGCATCAGAACTGCGAAAATTTTGAGTTTCTCAAGCGTTTCTTACATCCAAACTCCCATATCTCGCGAACAGATTGACCAATCCGCAAATTTCATGTTGCATCTGAAAGTAGAAACTCGCCCGATTACAACGGTATGCGTACTTTTTCCCTAGGCCGTTCTAGTTATTCGTTTCGAGCATCAGAACTGCGAAAATTTTGAGTTTCTCAAGCGTTTCTTACCTCCAAACTGCCATATCTGGCGAACGGATTGACCAATCCGCAAAATTTCTGTTGCATCTGAAAGTAGGAACTCGCCCGATTACAACGGTATGTGTACTTTTCCCCTAGGCCGTTCTAGTTATTCGTTTCGAGCATCAGAACTGCGAAAATTTTGTGTTTCTCAAGCGTTTTTTACCTCCAAACTGCCATATCTCGCGAGAGGATTGACCAATCCGCAAAATTTCTGTTGCATCTGAAAGTAGGAACTCGCCGATTACAACGGTATGTGTACTTTTCCCTAGGCCGTTCTAGTTATTCGTTTCGAGCATCAGAACTGCGAAAATTTTGTGTTTCTCAAGCGTTTTTTACCTCCAAACTGCCATATCTCGCGAGAGGATTGACCAATCCGCAAAATTCCTGTTGCATCTGAAAGTAGAAACTCGCCCGATTACAACGGTATGCGTACTTTTCCCCTAGGCCGTCCAAGTTATGCTTGTCGAGCATCAGAACTGCGAAAATTGTGAGTTTCTCAAGCGTTTCTTACATCCAAACTCCCATATCTCGCGAACAGGTTGACCAATCCGCAAAATTCATGTTGCATCTGAAAGTAGAAACTCGCCCGATTACAACGGTATGTGTACTTTTCCCCTAGGCCGTTCTATTTATTCGTCTCGAGCATCAGAACTGCGAAACTTTTGAGTTTCTCAAGCGTTTCTTACCTCCAAACTGCCATATCTCGGGAACGGATTGACCAATCCGCAAAATTCCTGTTGCATCTAAAAGTAGAAACCCGCCCGATTACAACGGTATGTGTAGTCTTCCCTAGGCCGTTCTAGTTATTCGTCTCGAGCATCAGAACTGCGAAAATTTTGAGTTTCTCAAGCGTTTCTTACCTCCAAACTGCCACATCTCGCGAACGGATTGACCAATCCGCAAAATTCATGTTGCATCTGAAAGTAGAAACTCGCCCTATTACAACGGTATGCGTACTTTTTCCGTAGGCCGTTCTAGTTATTCGTTTCGAGCATCAGAACTGCGAAAATTTTGAGTTTCTCAAGCGTTTCTTACCTCCAAACTGCCATATCTCGGGAACGGATTGACCAATCCGCAAAATTCCTGTTGCATCTAAAAGTAGAAACCCGCCGATTACAACGGTATGTGTAGTCTTCCCCTAGGCCGTTCTAGTTATTCGTCTCGAGCATCAGAACTGCGAAAATTTTGAGTTTCTCAAGCGTTTCTTACCTCCAAACTGCCACATCTCGCGAACGGATTGGCCAATCCGCAAATTTCTGTTGCATCTGAAAGTAGAAACTCGCCCGATTACAACGGTATGCGTACTTTTCCCCTAGGCCGTTCTAGTTATGCTTGTCGAGCATCAGAACTGCGAAAATTGTGAGTTTCTCAAGCGTTTCTTACCTCCAAACTGCCATATCTCGCGAACGGATTGACCAATCCGCAAAATTTCTGTTGCATCTGAAAGTAGAAACTCGCCCGATTACAACGGTATGTGTACTTTTCCCCTAGGCCGTTCTAGTTATTCGTCTCGAGCATCAGAACTGCGAAACTTTTGAGTTTCTCAAGCGTTTCTTACCTCCAAACTGCCATATCTCGCGAACGGATTGACCAATCCGCAAAATTCCTGTTGCATCTAAAAGTAGAAACCCGCCGATTACAACGGTATGTGTAGTCTTCCCCTAGGCCGTTCTAGTTATTCGTCTCGAGCATCAGAACTGCGAAACTTTTGAGTTTCTCAAGCGTTTCTTACCTACAAACTCCATATCTCGACAACAGATCGACCAATCCGCAAAATTCCTGTTGCATCTGAAAGTAGAAACTCGCCGATTACAACGGTATGCGTACTTTTCCCCTAGGCCGTCCAAGTTATGCTTGTCGAGCATCAGAACTGCGAAAATTGTGAGTTTCTCAAGCGTTTCTTACATCCAAACTCCCATATCTCGCGAACAGGTTGACCAATCCGCAAAATTCATGTTGCATCTGAAAGTAGAAACTCGCCCGATTACAACGGTATGTGTACTTTTCCCCTAGGCCGTTCTAGTTATTCGTCTCGAGCATCAGAACTGCGAAACTTTTGAGTTTCTCAAGCGTTTCTTACCTCCAAACTGACATATCTCGCGAACGGATTGACCAATCCGCAAAATTCCTGTTGCATCTAAAAGTAGAAACCCGCCCGATTACAACGGTATGTGTAGTCTTCCCCTAGGCCGTTCTAGTTATTCGTCTCGAGCATCAGAACTGCGAAAATTTTGAGTTTCTCAAGCGTTTCTTACCTCCAAACTGCCACATCTCGCGAACGGATTGACCAATCCGCAAAATTCATGTTGCATCTGAAAGTAGAAACTCGCCCTATTACAACGGTATGCGTACTTTTTCCCTAGGCCGTTCTAGTTATTCGTTTCGAGCATCAGAACTGCGAAAATTTTGAGTTTCTCAAGCGTTTCTTACCTCCAAACTGCCACATCTCGCGAACGGATTGACCAATCCGCAAAATTCATGTTGCATCTGAAAGTAGAAACTCGCCCTATTACAACGGTATGCGTACTTTTTCCTAGGCCGTTCTAGTTATTCGTTTCGAGCATCAGAACTGCGAAAATTTGGAGTTTCTCAAGCGTTTCTTACCTCCAAACTGCCATATCTCGCGAACGGATTGACCAATCCGCAAAATTCTGTTGCATCTAAAAGTAGAAACCCGCCCGATTACAACGGTATGTGTAGTCTTCCCCTAGGCCGTTCTAGTTATTCGTCTCGAGCATCAGAACTGCGAAACTTTTGAGTTTCTCAAGCGTTTCTTACCTACAAACTCCCATATCTCGACAACAGATCGACCAATCCGCAAAATTCCTGTTGCATCTGAAAGTAGAAACTCGCCCGATTACAACGGTATGCGTACTTTTCCCCTAGGCCGTCCAAGTTATGCTTGTCGAGCATCAGAACTGCGAAAATTGTGAGTTTCTCAAGCGTTTCTTACATCCAAACTCCATATCTCGCGAACGGAATGACCAATCCGCAAAATTTCTGTTGCATCTGAAAGTCGAAACTCGCCCGATTACAACGGTATGTGTACTTTTCCCCTAGGCCGTTCTAGTTATTCGTCTCGAGCATCAGAACTGCGAAACTTTTGAGTTTCTCAAGCGTTTCTTACCTCCAAACTGACATATCTCGCGAACGGATTGACCAATCCGCAAAATTCCTGTTGCATCTAAAAGTAGAAACCCGCCCGATTACAACGGTATGTGTAGTCTTCCCCTAGGCCGTTCTAGTTATTCGTCTCGAGCATCAGAACTGCGAAAATTTTGAGTTTCTCAAGCGTTTCTTACCTCCAAACTGCCACATCTCGCGAACGGATTGACCAATCCGCAAAATTCATGTTGCATCTGAAAGTAGAAACTCGCCCTATTACAACGGTATGCGTACTTTTTCCCTAGGCCGTTCTAGTTATTCGTTTCGAGCATCAGAACTGCGAAAATTTTGAGTTTCTCAAGCGTTTCTTACCTCCAAACTGCCACATCTCGCGAACGGATTGACCAATCCGCAAAATTCATGTTGCATCTGAAAGTAGAAACTCGCCCTATTACAACGGTATGCGTACTTTTTCCCTAGGCCGTTCTAGTTATTCGTTTCGAGCATCAGAACTGCGAAAATTTGGAGTTTCTCAAGCGTTTCTTACCTCCAAACTGCCATATCTCGCGAACGGATTGACCAATCCGCAAAATTTCTGTTGCATCCGAAAGTAGAAACCCGCCCGATTACAACGGTATGTGTAGTCTTCCCCTAGGCCGTTCTAGTTATTCGACTCGAGCATCAGAACTGCGAAACTTTTGAGTTTCTCAAGCGTTTCTTACCTCCAAACTGCCATATCTCGCGAACGGATTGACCAATCCGCAAAATTTCTGTTGCATCTGAAAGTAGAAACTCGCCCGATTACAACGGTAGGCGTACTTTTCCCCTAGGCCGTTCTAGTTATGCTTGTCGAGCATCATAACTGCGAAAATTGTGAGTTTCTCAAGCGTTTCTTACATCCAAACTCCCATATCTCCCGAACAGGTTGACCAATCCGCAAAATTCATGTTGCATCTGAAAGTAGAAACTCGCCCGATTACAACGGTATGCGTACTTTTTCCCTAGGACGTTCTAGTTATTCGTTTCGAGCATCAGAACTGCGAAAATTTTGAGTTTCTCAAGCGTTTCTTACCTCCAAACTGCCATATCTCGCGAACGGATTGACCAATCCGCAAAATTTCTGTTGCATCTGAAAGTAGAAACCCGCCCGATTACAACGGTGTGTGTAGTGTTCCCCTAGGCCGTTCTAGTTATTCGTCTCGAGCATCAGAACTGCGAAACATTTGAGTTTCTCAAGCGTTTCTTACCTCCAAACTGCCATATCTCGCGAACGGATTGTCCAATCCGCAAAATTTCTGTTGCATCTGAAAGTAGAAACCCGCCCGATCACAACGGTATGTGTAGTCTTCCCCTAGGCAGTTCTAGTTATTCGTCTCGAGCTTCAGAACTGCGAAAATTTTGAGTTTCTCAAGCGTTTCCTACATCCAAACTGCCATATCTCGCGAACGGATTGACCAATCCGCAAAATTTCTGTTGCATCTGAAAGTAGAAACTCGCCCGATTACAACGGTATGCGTACTTTTCCCCTAGGCCGTTCTAGTTATGCTTGTCGAGCATCAGAACTGCGAAAATTTTGAGTTTCTCAAGCGTTTCTTACATCCAAACTCCCATATCTCGCGAACAGATTGACCAATCCGCAAAATTCATGTTGCATCTGAAAGTAGAAACTCGCCCGATTACAACGGTATGCGTACTTTTTCCCTAGGCCGTTCTAGTTATTCGTTTCGAGCATCAGAACTGCGAAAATTTTGAGTTTCTCAAGCGTTTCTTACCTCCAAACCGCCATATTTCGCGAAAGGATTGACCAATCCGCATAATTTCTGTTGCATCTGAAAGTAGAAACTCGCCCGATTACAACGGTATGTGTATTTTTCCCCTAGGCCGTTCTAGTTATTCGTCTCGAGCATCAGAACTGCGAAACTTTTGAGTTTCTCAAGCGTTTCTTACCTCCAAACTGCCATATCTCGCGAAAGGATTGACCAATCCGCAAAATTCCTGTTGCATCTAAAAGTAGAAACCCGCCCGATTACAACGGTATGTGTAGTCTTCCCCTAGGCCGTTCTAGTTATTCGTCTCGAGCATCAGAACTGTGAAAATTTTGAGTTTCTCAAGCGTTTCTTACCTCCAAACTGCCACATCTCGCGAACGGATTGACCAATCCGCAAAATTCATGTTGCATCTGAAAGTAGAAACTCGCCCTATTACAACGGTATGCGTACTTTTTCCCTAGGCCGTTCTAGTTATTCGTTTCGAGCATCAGAACTGCGAAACTTTTGAGTTTCTCAAGCGTTTCTTACCTCCAAACTGCCATATCTCGCGAACGGATTGACCAATCCGCAAAATTTCTGTTGCATCTGAAAGTAGAAACTCGCCCGATTACAACGGTATGTGTACTTTTCCCCTAGGCCGTCCAAGTTATGCTTGTCGAGCATCAGAACTGCGAAAATTGTGAGTTTCTCAAGCGTTTCTTACATCCAAACTCCCATATCTCCCGAACAGGTTGACCAATCCGCAAAATTCATGTTGCATCTGAAAGTAGAAACTCGCCCGATTACAACGGTATGCGTACTTTTTCCCTAGGCCGTTCTAGTTATTCGTTTCGAGCATCAGAACTGCGAAAATTTGGAGTTTCTCAAGCGTTTCTTACCTCCAAACTGCCATATCTCGCGAACGGATTGTCCAATCCGCAAAATTTCTGTTGCATCTGAAAGCAGAAACCCGCCCGATTACAACGGTATGTGTAGTCTTCCCCTAGGCCGTTCTAGTTATTCGTCTCGAGCATCAGAACTGCGAAACTTTTGAGTTTCTCAAGCGTTTCTTACCTCCAAACTGCCATATATCGCGAACGGATTGACCAATCCGCAAAATTTCTGTTGCATCTGAAAGTAGAAACCCGCCCGATTACAACAGTGTGTGTAGTGTTCCCCTAGGCCGTTCTAGTTATTCGTCTCGAGCATCAGAACTGCGAAACATTTGAGTTTCTCAAGCGTTTCTTACCTCCAAACTGCCATATCTCGCGAACGGATTGTCCAATCCGCAAAATTTCTGTTGCATCTGAAAGTAGAAACCCGCCCGATTACAACGGTATGTGTAGTCTTCCCCTAGGCCGTTCTAGTTATTCGTCTCGAGCTTCAGAACTGCGAAAATTTTGAGTTTCTCAAGCGTTTCCTACATCCAAACTGCCATATCTCGCGAACGGATTGACCAATCCGCAAAATTTCTGTTGCATCTGAAAGTAGAAACTCGCCCGATTACAACGGTATGCGTACTTTTCCCCTAGGCCGTTCTAGTTATGCTTGACGAGCATCAGAACTGCGAAAATTTTGAGTTTCTCAAGCGTTTCTTACATCCAAACTCCCATATCTCGCGAACAGATTGACCAATCCGCAAAATTCATGTTGCATCTGAAAGTAGAAACTCGCCCGATTACAACGGTATGCGTACTTTTTCCCTAGGCCGTTCTAGTTATTCGTTTCGAGCATCAGAACTGCGAAAATTTTGAGTTTCTCAAGCGTTTCTTACCTCCAAACTGCCATATCTGGCGAACGGATTGACCAATCCGCAAAATTTCTGTTGCATCTGAAAGTAGGAACTCGCCCGATTACAACGGTATGTGTACTTTTCCCCTAGGCCGTTCTAGTTATTCGTTTCGAGCATCAGAACTGCGAAAATTTTGTGTTTCTCAAGCGTTTTTTACATCCAAACTGCCATATCTCGCGAGAGGATTGACCAATCCGCAAAATTTCTGTTGCATCTGAAAGTAGAAACTCGCCCGATTACAACGGTATGAGTACTTTTCCCTTAGGCCGTTCTGGTTATTCGTTTCGAACATCAGAACTGCGAAGATTTTGGGTTTCTCAAGCGTTTGTTACCTCCAAACCGCCATATTTCGCGAAAGGATTGACAAATCCGCATAATTTCTGTTGCATCTGAAAGTAGAAACTCGCCCGATTACAACGGTATGTGTACTTTTCCCCTAGGCCGTTCTAGTTATTCGTCTCGAGCATCAGAACTGCGAAACTTTTGAGTTTCTCAAGCGTTTCTTACCTCCAAACTGCCATATCTCGCGAACGGATTGACCAATCCGCAAAATTCCTGTTGCATCTAAAAGTAGAAACCCGCCCGATTACAACGGTATGTGTAGTCTTCCCCTAGGCCGTTCTAGTTATTCGTCTCGAGCATCAGAACTGTGAAAATTTTGAGTTTCTCAAGCGTTTCTTACCTCCAAACTGCCACATCTCGCGAACGGATTGACCAATCCGCAAAATTCATGTTGCATCTGAAAGTAGAAACTCGCCCTATTACAACGGTATGCGTACTTTTTCCCTAGGCCGTTCTAGTTATTCGTTTCGAGCATCAGAACTGCGAAAATTTGGAGTTTCTCAAGCGTTTCTTACCTCCAAACTGCCATATCTCGCGAACGGATTGACCAATCCGCAAAATTTCTGTTGCATCTGAAAGTAGAAACTCGCCCGATTACAACGGTATGAGTACTTTTCCCTTAGGCCGTTCTGGTTATTCGTTTCGAACATCAGAACTGCGAAGATTTTGGGTTTCTCAAGCGTTTGTTACCTCCAAACCGCCATATTTCGCGAAAGGATTGACAAATCCGCATAATTTCTGTTGCATCTGAAAGTAGAAACTCGCCCGATTACAACGGTATGCGTACTTTTCCCCTAGGCCGTTCTAGTTATGCTTGTCGAGCATCATAACTGCGAAAATTGTGAGTTTCTCAAGCGTTTCTTACATCCAAACTCCCATATCTCCCGAACAGGTTGACCAATCCGCAAAATTCATGTTGCATCTGAAAGTAGAAACTCGCCCGATTACAACGGTATGCGTACTTTTTCCCTAGGACGTTCTAGTTATTCGTTTCGAGCATCAGAACTGCGAAAATTTTGAGTTTCTCAAGCGTTTCTTACCTCCAAACTGCCATATCTCGCGAACGGATTGACCAATCCGCAAAATTTCTGTTGCATCTGAAAGTAGAAACCCGCCCGATTACAACGGTGTGTGTAGTGTTCCCCTAGGCCGTTCTAGTTATTCGTCTCGAGCATCAGAACTGCGAAACATTTGAGTTTCTCAAGCGTTTCTTACCTCCAAACTGCCATATCTCGCGAACGGATTGACCAATCCGCAAAATTTCTGTTGCATCTGAAAGTAGAAACCCGCCCGATTACAACGGTATGTGTAGTCTTCCCCTAGGCCGTTCTAGTTATTCGTCTCGAGCATCAGAACTGCGAAACATTTGAGTTTCTCAAGCGTTTCTTACCTCCAAACTGCCATATCTCGCGAACGGATTGACCAATCCGCAAAATTTCTGTTGCATCTGAAAGTAGAAACTCGCCCGATTACAACGGTATGCGTACTTTTCCCCTAGGCCGTTCTAGTTATGCTTGTCGAGCATCATAACTGCGAAAATTGTGAGTTTCTCAAGCGTTTCTTACATCCAAACTCCCATATCTCCCGAACAGGTTGACCAATCCGCAAAATTCATGTTGCATCTGAAAGTAGAAACTCGCCCGACTACAACGGTATGCGTACTTTTTCCCTAGGACGTTCTAGTTATTCGTTTCGAGCATCAGAACTGCGAAAATTTTGAGTTTCTCAAGCGTTTCTTACCTCCAAACTGCCATATCTCGCGAACGGATTGACCAATCCGCAAAATTTCTGTTGCATCTGAAAGTAGAAACCCGCCCGATTACAACGGTGTGTGTAGTGTTCCCCTAGGCCGTTCTAGTTATTCGTCTCGAGCATCAGAACTGCGAAACATTTGAGTTTCTCAAGCGTTTCTTACCTCCAAACTGCCATATCTCGCGAACGGATTGACCAATCCGCAAAATTTCTGTTGCATCTGAAAGTAGAAACCCGCCCGATTACAACGGTATGTGTAGTCTTCCCCTAGGCCGTTCTAGTTATTCGTCTCGAGCATCAGAACTGCGAAACATTTGAGTTTCTCAAGCGTTTCTTACCTCCAAACTGCCATATCTCGCGAACGGATTCACCAATCCGCAAAATTTCTGTTGCATCTGAAAGTAGAAACTCGCCCGATTACAACGGTATGTGTACTTTTCCCCTAGGCCGTTACAGTTATTCGTTTCGAGCACCAGAACTGCGAAAATTTTGAGTTTCTCAAGCGTTTCTTACCTACAAACTCCCATATCTCGACAACAGATCGACCAATCCGCAAAATTCCTGTTGCATCTGAAAGTAGAAACTCGCCCGATTACAACGGTATGCGTACTTTTCCCCTAGGCCGTCCAAGTTATGCTTGTCGAGCATCAGAACTGCGAAAATTGTGAGTTTCTCAAGCGTTTCTTACATCCAAACTCCCATATCTCGCGAACAGGTTGACCAATCCGCAAAATTCATGTTGCATCTGAAAGTAGAAACTCGCCCGATTACAACGGTATGTGTACTTTTCCCCTAGGCCGTTCTAGTTATTCGTCTCGAGCATCAGAACTGCGAAACTTTTGAGTTTCTCAAGCGTTTCTTACCTCCAAACTGACATATCTCGCGAACGGATTGACCAATCCGCAAAATTCCTGTTGCATCTAAAAGTAGAAACCCGGCCGATTACAACGGTATGTGTAGTCTTCCCCTAGGCCGTTCTAGTTATTCGTCTCGAGCATCAGAACTGCGAAAATTTTGAGTTTCTCAAGCGTTTCTTACCTCCAAACTGCCACATCTCGCGAACGGATTGACCAATCCGCAAAATTCATGTTGCATCTGAAAGTAGAAACTCGCCCTATTACAACGGTATGCGTACTTTTTCCCTAGGCCGTTCTAGTTATTCGTTTCGAGCATCAGAACTGCGAAAATTTGGAGTTTCTCAAGCGTTTCTTACCTCCAAACTGCCATATCTCGCGAACGGATTGACCAATCCGCAAAATTTCTGTTGCATCTGAAAGTAGAAACCCGCCCGATTACAACGGTATGTGTAGTCTTCCCCTAGGCCGTTCTAGTTATTCGACTCGAGCATCAGAACTGCGAAACTTTTGAGTTTCTCAAGCGTTTCTTACATCCAAACTGCCATATCTCGCGAACGGATTGACCAATCCGCAAAATTTCTGTTGCATCTGAAACTAGAAACTCGCCCGATTACAACGGTAGGCGTACTTTTCCCCTAGGCCGTTCTAGTTATGCTTGTCGAGCATCATAACTGCGAAAATTGTGAATTTCTCAAGCGTTTCTTACATCCAAACTCCCATATCTCCCGAACAGGTTGACCAATCCGCAAAATTCATGTTGCATCTGAAAGTAGAAACTCGCCCGATTACAACGGTATGCGTACTTTTTCCCTAGGACGTTCTAGTTATTCGTTTCGAGCATCAGAACTGCGAAAATTTTGAGTTTCTCAAGCGTTTCTTACCTCCAAACTGCCATATCTCGCGAACGGATTTACCAATCCGCAAAATTTCTGTTGCATCTGAAAGTAGAAACCCGCCCGATTACAACGGTGTGTGTAGTGTTCCCCTAGGCCGTTCTAGTTATTCGTCTCGAGCATCAGAACTGCGAAACATTTGAGTTTCTCAAGCGTTTCTTACCTCCAAACTGCCATATCTCGCGAACGGATTGTCCAATCCGCAAAATTTCTGTTGCATCTGAAAGTAGAAACCCGCCCGATTACAACGGTATGTGTAGTCTTCCCCTAGGCAGTTCTAGTTATTCGTCTCGAGCTTCAGAACTGCGAAAATTTTGAGTTTCTCAAGCGTTTCCTACATCCAAACTGCCATATCTCGCGAACGGATTGACCAATCCGCAAAATTTCTGTTGCATCTGAAAGTAGAAACTCGCCCGATTACAACGGTATGCGTACTTTTCCCCTAGGCCGTTCTAGTTATGCTTGTCGAGCATCAGAACTGCGAAAATTTTGAGTTTCTCAAGCGTTTCTTACATCCAAACTCCCATATCTCGCGAACAGATTGACCAATCCTCAAAATTCATGTTGCATCTGAAAGTAGAAACTCGCCCGATTACAACGGTATGAGTACTTTTCCCCTAGGCCGTTCTGGTTATTCGTTTCGAACATCAGAACTGCGAAGATTTTGGGTTTCTCAAGCGTTTGTTACCTCCAAACCGCCATATTTCGCGAAAGGATTGACCAATCCGCATAATTTCTGTTGCATCTGAAAGCAGAAACCCGCCCGATTACAACGGTATGTGTAGTCTTCCCCTAGGCCGTTCTAGTTATTCGTCTCGAGCATCAGAACTGCGAAACTTTTGAGTTTCTCAAGCGTTTCTTACCTCCAAACTGCCATATCTCGCGAACGGATTGACCAATCCGCAAAATTTCTGTTGCATCTGAAAGTAGAAACCCGCCCGATTACAACGGTATGTGTAGTCTTCCCCTAGGCAGTTCTAGTTATTCGTCTCGAGCTTCAGAACTGCGAAACTTTTGAGTTTCTCAAGCGTTTCTTACCTCCAAACTGCCATATCTCGCGAACGGATTGACCAATCCGCAAAATTCCTGTTGCATCTAAAAGTAGAAACCCGCCCGATTACAACGGTATGTGTAGTCTTCCCCTAGGCCGTTCTAGTTATTCGTCTCGAGCATCAGAACTGCGAAAATTTTGAGTTTCTCAAGCGTTTCTTACCTCCAAACTGCCTCATCTCGCGAACGGATTGACCAATCCGCAAAATTCATGTTGCATCTGAAAGTAGAAATCCGCCCTATTACAACGGTATGCGTACTTTTCCCCTAGGCCGTTCTAGTTATGCTTGTCGAGCATCAGAACTGCGAAAATTTTGAGTTTCTCAAGCGTTTCTTACATCCAAACTCCCATATCTCGCGAACAGATTGACCAATCCGCAAAATTCATGTTGCATCTGAAAGTAGAAACTCGCCCGATTACAACGGTATGCGTACTTTTTCCCTAGGCCGTTCTAGTTATTCGTTTCGAGCATCAGAACTGCGAAAATTTTGAGTTTCTCAAGCGTTTCTTACCTCCAAACTGCCATATCTGGCGAACGGATTGACCAATCCGCAAAATTTCTGTTGCATCTGAAAGTAGGAACTCGCCCGATTACAACGGTATGTGTACTTTTCCCCTAGGCCGTTCTAGTTATTCGTTTCGAGCATCAGAACTGCGAAAATTTTGTGTTTCTCAAGCGTTTCTTACATCCAAACTCCCATATCTCGCGAACAGATTGACCAATCCTCAAAATTCATGTTGCACCTGAAAGTAGAAACTCGCCCGATTACAACGGTATGAGTACTTTTCCCCTAGGCCGTTCTGGTTATTCGTTTCGAACATCAGAACTGCGAAGATTTTGGGTTTCTCAAGCGTTTGTTACCTCCAAACCGCCATATTTCGCGAAAGGATTGACCAATCCGCATAATTTCTGTTGCATCTGAAAGCAGAAACCCGCCCGATTACAACGGTATGTGTAGTCTTCCCCTAGGCCGTTCTAGTTATTCGTCTCGAGCATCAGAACTGCGAAACTTTTGAGTTTCTCAAGCGTTTCTTACCTCCAAACTGCCATATCTCGCGAACGGATTGACCAATCCGCAAAATTTCTGTTGCATCTGAAAGTAGAAACCCGCCCGATTACAACGGTATGTGTAGTCTTCCCCTAGGCAGTTCTAGTTATTCGTCTCGAGCTTCAGAACTGCGAAACTTTTGAGTTTCTCAAGCGTTTCTTACCTCCAAACTGCCATATCTCGCGAACGGATTGACCAATCCGCAAAATTTCTGTTGCATCTGAAAGTAGAAACTCGCCCGATTACAACGGTATGCGTACTTTTCCCCTAGGCCGTCCAAGTTATGCTTGTCGAGCATCAGAACTGCGAAAATTGTGAGTTTCTCAAGCGTTTCTTACATCCAAACTCCCATATCTCGCGAACAGGTTGACCAATCCGCAAAATTCATGTTGCATCTGAAAGTAGAAACTCGCCCGATTACAACGGTATGTGTACTTTTCCCCTAGGCCGTTCTAGTTATTCGTCTCGAGCATCAGAACTGCGAAACTTTTGAGTTTCTCAAGCGTTTCTTACCTCCAAACTGACATATCTCGCGAACGGATTGACCAATCCGCAAAATTCCTGTTGCATCTAAAAGTAGAAACCCGGCCGATTACAACGGTATGTGTAGTCTTCCCCTAGGCCGTTCTAGTTATTCGTCTCGAGCATCAGAACTGCGAAAATTTTGAGTTTCTCAAGCGTTTCTTACCTCCAAACTGCCACATCTCGCGAACGGATTGACCAATCCGCAAAATTCATGTTGCATCTGAAAGTAGAAACTCGCCCTATTACAACGGTATGCGTACTTTTTCCCTAGGCCGTTCTAGTTATTCGTTTCGAGCATCAGAACTGCGAAAATTTTGAGTTTCTCAAGCGTTTCTTACCTCCAAACTGCCATATCTCGCGAACGGATTGACCAATCCGCAAAATTTCTGTTGCATCTGAAAGTAGAAACCCGCCCGATTACAACGGTGTGTGTAGTGTTCCCCTAGACCGTTCTAGTTATTCGTCTCGAGCATCAGAACTGCGAAACATTTGAGTTTCTCAAGCGTTTCTTACCTCCAAACTGCCATATCTCGCGAACGGATTGTCCAATCCGCAAAATTTCTGTTGCATCTGAAAGTAGAAACCCGCCCGATTACAACGGTATGTGTAGTCTTCCCCTAGGCAGTTCTAGTTATTCGTCTCGAGCTTCAGAACTGCGAAAATTTTGAGTTTCTCAAGCGTTTCCTACATCCAAACTGCCATATCTCGCGAACGGATTGACCAATCCGCAAAATTTCTGTTGCATCTGAAAGTAGAAACTCGCCCGATTACAACGGTATGCGTACTTTTCCCGTAGGCCGTTCTAGTTATGCTTGTCGAGCATCAGAACTGCGAAAATTTTGAGTTTCTCAAGCGTTTCTTACATCCAAACTCCCATATATCGCGAACAGATTGACCAATCCTCAAAATTCATGTTGCATCTGAAAGTAGAAACTCGCCCGATTACAACGGTATGAGTACTTTTCCCCTAGGCCGTTCTGGTTATTCGTTTCGAACATCAGAACTGCGAAGATTTTGGGTTTCTCAAGCGTTTGTTACCTCCAAACCGCCATATTTCGCGAAAGGATTGACCAATCCGCATAATTTCTGTTGCATCTGAAAGCAGAAACCCGCCCGATTACAACGGTATGTGTAGTCTTCCCCTAGGCCGTTCTAGTTATTCGTCTCGAGCATCAGAACTGCGAAACTTTTGAGTTTCTCAAGCGTTTCTTACCTCCAAACTGCCATATCTCGCGAACGGATTGACCAATCCGCAAAATTTCTGTTGCATCTGAAAGTAGAAACCCGCCCGATTACAACGGTATGTGTAGTCTTCCCCTAGGCAGTTCTAGTTATTCGTCTCGAGCTTCAGAACTGCGAAACTTTTGAGTTTCTCAAGCGTTTCTTACCTCCAAACTGCCATATCTCGCGAACGGATTGACCAATCCGCAAAATTTCTGTTGCATCTGAAAGTAGAAACTCGCCCGATTACAACGGTATGCGTACTTTTCCCCTAGGCCGTCCAAGTTATGCTTGTCGAGCATCAGAACTGCGAAAATTGTGAGTTTCTCAAGCGTTTCTTACATCCAAACTCCCATATCTCGCGAACAGGTTGACCAATCCGCAAAATTCATGTTGCATCTGAAAGTAGAAACTCGCCCGATTACAACGGTATGTGTACTTTTCCCCTAGGCCGTTCTAGTTATTCGTCTCGAGCATCAGAACTGCGAAACTTTTGAGTTTCTCAAGCGTTTCTTACCTCCAAACTGACATATCTCGCGAACGGATTGACCAATCCGCAAAATTCCTGTTGCATCTAAAAGTAGAAACCCGCCCGATTACAACGGTATGTGTAGTCTTCCCCTAGGCCGTTCTAGTTATTCGTCTCGAGCATCAGAACTGCGAAAATTTTGAGTTTCTCAAGCGTTTCTTACCTCCAAACTGCCTCATCTCGCGAACGGATTGACCAATCCGCAAAATTCATGTTGCATCTGAAAGTAGAAACTCGCCCTATTATAACGGTATGCGTACTTTTCCCCTAGGCCGTTCTAGTTATGCTTGTCGAGCATCAGAACTGCGAAAATTTTGAGTTTCTCAAGCGTTTCTTACATCCAAACTCCCATATCTCGCGAACAGATTGACCAATCCGCAAAATTCATGTTGCATCTGAAAGTAGAAACTCGCCCGATTACAACGGTATGCGTACTTTTTCCCTAGGCCGTTCTAGTTATTCGTTTCGAGCATCAGAACTGCGAAAATTTTGAGTTTCTCAAGCGTTTCTTACCTCCAAACTGCCATATCTGGCGAACGGATTGACCAATCCGCAAAATTTCTGTTGCATCTGAAAGTAGGAACTCGCCCGATTACAACGGTATGTGTACTTTTCCCCTAGGCCGTTCTAGTTATTCGTTTCGAGCATCAGAACTGCGAAAATTTTGTGTTTCTCAAGCATTTCTTACATCCAAACTCCCATATCTCGCGAACAGATTGACCAATCCTCAAAATTCATGTTGCACCTGAAAGTAGAAACTCGCCCGATTACAACGGTATGAGTACTTTTCCCCTAGGCCGTTCTGGTTATTCGTTTCGAACATCAGAACTGCGAAGATTTTGGGTTTCTCAAGCGTTTGTTACCTCCAAACCGCCATATTTCGCGAAAGGATTGACCAATCCGCATAATTTCTGTTGCATCTGAAAGTAGAAACTCGCCCGATTACAACGGTATGTGTACTTTTCCCCTAGGCCGTTCTAGTTATTCGTCTCGAGCATCAGAACTGCGAAACTTTTGAGTTTCTCAAGCGTTTCTTACCTCCAAACTGCCATATCTCGCGAAAGGATTGACCAATCCGCAAAATTCCTGTTGCATCTAAAAGTAGAAACCCGCCCGATTACAACGGTATGTGTAGTCTTCCCCTAGGCCGTTCTAGTTATTCGTCTCGAGCATCAGAACTGTGAAAATTTTGAGTTTCTCAAGCGTTTCTTACCTCCAAACTGCCACATCTCGCGAACGGATTGACCAATCCGCAAAATTCATGTTGCATCTGAAAGTAGAAACTCGCCCTATAACAACGGTATGCGTACTTTTTCCCTAGGCCGTTCTAGTTATTCGTTTCGAGCATCAGAACTGCGAAAATTTGGAGTTTCTCAAGCGTTTCTTACCTCCAAACTGCCATATCTCGCGAACGGATTGTCCAATCCGCAAAATTTCTGTTGCATCTGAAAGCAGAAACCCGCCCGATTACAACGGTATGTGTAGTCTTCCCCTAGGCCGTTCTAGTTATTCGTCTCGAGCATCAGAACTGCGAAACTTTTGAGTTTCTCAAGCGTTTCTTACCTCCAAACTGCCATATCTCGCGAACGGATTGACCAATCCGCAAAATTTCTGTTGCATCTGAAAGTAGAAACTCGCCCGATTACAACGGTATGCGTACTTTTCCCCTAGGCCGTCCAAGTTATGCTTGTCGAGCATCAGAACTGCGAAAATTGTGAGTTTCTCAAGCGTTTCTTACATCCAAACTCCCATATCTCGCGAACAGGTTGACCAATCCGCAAAATTCATGTTGCATCTGAAAGTAGAAACTCGCCCGATTACAACGGTATGTGTACTTTTCCCCTAGGCCGTTCTAGTTATTCGTCTCGAGCATCAGAACTGCGAAACTTTTGAGTTTCTCAAGCGTTTCTTACCTCCAAACTGACATATCTCGCGAACGGATTGACCAATCCGCAAAATTCCTGTTGCATCTAAAAGTAGAAACCCGCCCGATTACAACGGTATGTGTAGTCTTCCCCTAGGCCGTTCTAGTTATTCGTCTCGAGCATCAGAACTGCGAAAATTTTGAGTTTCTCAAGCGTTTCTTACCTCCAAACTGCCTCATCTCGCGAACGGATTGACCAATCCGCAAAATTCATGTTGCATCTGAAAGTAGAAACTCGCCCTATTACAACGGTATGCGTACTTTTCCCCTAGGCCGTTCTAGTTATGCTTGTCGAGCATCAGAACTGCGAAAATTTTGAGTTTCTCAAGCGTTTCTTACATCCAAACTCCCATATCTCGCGAACAGATTGACCAATCCGCAAAATTCATGTTGCATCTGAAAGTAGAAACTCGCCCGATTACAACGGTATGCGTACTTTTTCCCTAGGCCGTTCTAGTTATTCGTTTCGAGCATCAGAACTGCGAAAATTTTGAGTTTCTCAAGCGTTTCTTACCTCCAAACTGCCATATCTGGCGAACGGATTGACCAATCCGCAAAATTTCTGTTGCATCTGAAAGTAGGAACTCGCCCGATTACAACGGTATGTGTACTTTTCCCCTAGGCCGTTCTAGTTATTCGTTTCGAGCATCAGAACTGCGAAAATTTTGTGTTTCTCAAGCGTTTCTTACATCCAAACTCCCATATCTCGCGAACAGATTGACCAATCCTCAAAATTCATGTTGCATCTGAAAGTAGAAACTCGCCCGATTACAACGGTATGAGTACTTTTCCCCTAGGCCGTTCTGGTTATTCGTTTCGAACATCAGAACTGCGAAGATTTTGGGTTTCTCAAGCGTTTGTTACCTCCAAACCGCCATATTTCGCGAAAGGATTGACCAATCCGCATAATTTCTGTTGCATCTGAAAGTAGAAACTCGCCCGATTACAACGGTATGCGTACTTTTTTTTTTTTTTTTTTTTTTTTTTTTTTTTTTTTCCCTAGGCCGTTCTAGTTCCGTTCGAGGAGGGGGACGAGACGGCGTCGGTCTCGTCCCTGGCGTCCGCGACCAGCGCCGCGGGCGTAAAGAGGCGCAGGACGGTGGAGGGGCGGAGGTCGGAGGAAGCTCCGTCCACGTCCGCTGCTCCACCGTTGCTCACGGTGAGCGACGGGGAGGAGGACCTCAGGGACGAGGATACGGCCCATGTATCGGCCCGTATTGCCTCGTCCCTGAGGTCTATTGGGAAGGTGGCCACCACCTCGCGAGGGCTGACTACAGCCTCCGCGAGGTCGGTTGGCCAGGCCGCGACGGAGGCGCGGAGGGCTCTCCAGGAGCTGGGACGCCGTGTCCCAGCTGCCTTGGAGTACACGAACGCCCAATTGAGGCAGCGTGTGGAGGCGCTGCAAGACGAGCTTGCGTGCTCGCGGAGGGAGACGGACGCCCTTAGGAGGCACCCTCATCCGGGGCCGACGGGCGAGTGCACGTGTGGGAGGGGGAAGGCGGGAGCTCCCCCCACACCAGCGACGTCCATGAGGAGCATCGAGCTCCTCATGGACGCCAAGATGGCGGCCATGATAGCCGTCATCCGCGGGGAAATCCGGGCGGCGCTTCGCCCCAAGGGCGGAGCGCCGGCGGGGCCGAGGACCGGGCCCGGGAAACAACCGGGGGGCGGGGGACCGCAGGGGGGGACCATCGCGGTTCCGGGCCCTGCGGCAAAGACGAAGGGCAAGGGTGCCGTGGTGGGCACAAATGCCTCCGCCGCCGCCCCCATCCGGTCCCTTGTGGACGGAGGTCCTGGGCCGAAAAGAAAAAAGGACGGCGAGGAGGGCGGCCCGGGTGCCGCCGCCTCCCCCGCCGGTTGCCCCGAAGAGGGACGGAAAGGCGGGGAAGGCGAAGCCCCGTCTGGGACGCCCCCCTTCAACGGCAGCAGTCATGCTGACCGTCCCGGAGGGGGGGGGGCGTCTCCTACGGGGAGGTGATGGCGGCGGCCAAGGAGAAGATATCCTTGGCCGCACTCGCCATCGAGTCGGTCCGCCCGAGATGGGCGGTGACGGGGGCGCTCATGCTGCGCGTGAGCGGCCCCGACAACGCAGCCAGGGCGGACCGACTGGCCGAAAAGCTGGGCGAGGCCTTGGCGCCCCGGGGTGTCAGGGTCGCCCGGCCCACAAAAAGCGCGGAGCTGCGCGTTTGTGGGCTGGACGACTCGGTCACCCGGGAGGAGGTGACCGGGACGCTGGCCCAAGCCGGTGGCTGCTCTGAGGGGGACATCCGGACCGGGGAGGTCCGGCGGTCCTCCTCCGGCCTGGGAGCGGTGTGGGCACGGTGCCCTCTTCCGGCTGCCCGGAAGTTAGAAGCAGTCGGGAGGATCGTGGTGGGGTGGGTGTCGGCGAGGATCGAGGTCCTCGCCCAACGCCCACTCCAGTGCTACCGCTGCCTGGAGACGGGCCATGTCAGGCAGCGGTGCACCTCCGCGGTGGACCGCAGCGGTGCTTGTTACCGCTGCGGTGCCGAAGGCCACCGCGCGAGCCACTGCGCGGCGGCCCCCAAGTGCCCGCTGTGTGCGGACATGGGGAGACCCGCCGCGCACCGAATAGGGGGGAAGCAGTGTACCCCCCCATCCCGACGAGGGCAGAGGAGGGGGGCGCCGGGGCCGCTCCCGGCGCCGGTGAGAGTAGCCCCAGCTGCGAGCGCCGCGGCGCCCGCGGACCTGGCCGCGACCGCCGCGACGGCCGCAAAGAAGGGGTCGGAGGCGGCGACGGCGTTGATGTCCGCGATGGAGGTGGACATTGGCCCCGCCGCCGTCCTCACGGAGGTGCCACCAGGGGGCGGTGAGGAGGCCATCAATTAATGGCTCCCCGCCTCCTCCTGCAGGCCAACCTCAACCACTGCCGCGCAGCGCAGGACCTAATGTGTCAGACGCTGGCGGAGTGGGGGGGTGGTCTGGCAGTCGCTGCCGAGCCGTACCGCGTCCCCGACCATCCGCATTGGATGGGGGATGCGGACGGCTTGGTCGCGGCTGTGTGGCAGGGCGGTGACGGGTCCCCTCCGTTCTCCTTACTGGAGAGCGGGGCGGGATTCGTCGCCGTCCAGTGGGGGGGAGTCGCCGTGGTGGGGTGCTACGTTTCGCCCAACTGCGGCCTTGCTGCCTTCGAGCAGTACTTGTCCGGGGTGGGGGCGTGCCTCACAAGGATTGCGCCCCGGCCGGTGCTGGTCCTGGGGGACTTCAATGCCTGGTCTGTGGCATGGGGGTCCCCCAGGACCAATCGAAGGGGCGAGGCTCTGGGCGACTGGGCGGCGGGCTTCGACCTCCGGTTGATTAACCGGGGGTCGGAGCTGACGTGCGTGCGGCGCGGGGGAGGGTCCATAGTGGATTTGACGTTTGGATCCCCCGGCGCCGCGCGTATGGTGTCCGGGTGGGACGTGGTGGTGGGGGAGGAGACATTATCGGACCACCGGTATATCCGCGTGGTCCTGACCGCCCCCGAGGCCGCCGCGGCCCCACACCGACACCTCCGCCCGGGAGCGGGTAGCGCCCCACCACGCAGATGGGCGCTTCGGCGCCTTGACAAGGACGTCCTGGTGGCAGCCGCTCTAGCCGAAACCTGGCCTCGACGGGAGACCAGGCTGCCCGACCTGGAGGGGGCCGTGGCTCGGCTCGGGAGCGCCGTCGCGCGCATTTGCGACGCGGCGATGCCCCGGGCCGGGCCGCGGTCTCCTCGTCGGGCGGTGTACTGGTGGTCGGGCGAAATCGGGGAATTGCGGACAGCATGCGTCCGGGCCCGACGCCAGTACACCCGCGCGCGTCGTCGGGCCGGACGGAACGGCGACGACGGCGCGCGGGCGGGGGCGGCGGAACTGTACGAGTCCTATCGCGCGGAAAAGAGGGCTTTGCAGGTCGCCATCAAACGGGCCAAGGCCCAGAGCTGGAAGGAGCTCCTCGAGACCCTCGAGCGGGATCCATGGGGGCGCCCATACCGGATAGTTCTGAATAAACTCCGGCCATGGGCTCCCCCGATCACCGAGGGTCTCGACCCCCAGCTCTTGAGGGACGTGGTCGACACGCTCTTCCCGATCGTGGGGGAGAGCGGGCCACGTCCCTCTGCGGACCCGACCACCTGGTCCGCCGAGCTGGGGGTCTCGGCTGGGGAGCTAGCCGCGGCCATCCGAAGACTCGGGGCGAAGGATACTGCCCCGGGTCCTTCGGGAGTGCCCGGCCGAGTCTGGGTCTTGGCCGCGGACGTCCTGGGTGACGGCCTCCGGGAGCTATTCGACCGCTGCCTGGAGGCGGGGCGATTCCCCTCCGCATGGAAGGTGGCCCGAATGGTCCTCCTCCAGAAAGAGGGTAGGCTCGCGGACTCTCCGTCCGCGTACCGGCCGATTTGCCTGCTCGACGATGTGGGCAAGCTCCTAGAAAGAGTCGTAGCGGCCCGCATCGTCGGGCACCTGTCGCGGGGTGGGCCCGGGCTGGCGGAGTGCCAGTTCGGGTTCCGGGAGGGCCGGTCGACGATCGACGCGATTCGACGCGTCCGGTCTCTCTCGGCCTCGGCGGTCTCCCGGGGTGGGGTGGCATTGGCGGTGTCCTTGGACATCGCCAATGCGTTTAACACCCTACCCTGGGAGGCGATTAGGCCGGGGCTTGAGGAACATCGAGTCCCCGCCTACCTTAGGGCAGTCGTCGAGGACTACCTCCGCGACAGGTGGATCGAGTATCCGGGCCGGTGCGGGACGGAGAGGAGAGCGGTGTACTCCGGGGTTCCACAGGGGTCGGTGTTAGGACCCCTGCTGTGGAACCTCGGGTACGACACCGTCCTGCGGGCCGAAGACCTCCCCGACGGCGTCAGCCTGACGTGTTACGCGGACGACACCTTGTTGTTGGCCGTCAGGGGGGACTGGAGGGGGGCTGTTCGGGCCGCCGAGGACGGTGCCCGGCGCGTCGTCTCCCGGATCAGGGGGATCGGTTTGGAGGTGGCTCTCCACAAAACCGAGGTACTCGGGATGTATAGACCCCGGGGAGAGCCGCCTCCCCCCCTGATCCGGGTGGGTGAGATAGACGTCGAGGTGGGGTCTCAGATGAAATATCTGGGACTTCACCTCGACAGCCACTGGCGCTTCGAGGGCCATTTCCGGGCCCTGGCCCCGCGGTTGGAGGGGATAGCTGGCGCTTTGGGCCGTATCCTCCCCAACCTGCGGGGCCCGAGTGACCGGGTTCGCCGCCTCTACGCGGGAATGGTCCACTGGGTGGCCCTATACGGGGCCCCCGTTTGGGCGGGCGACCTGGCCGCCTCCCGGCGTAGCAAGGTATTGCTGCGCCGGGTTCAAAGGCGGCTTGCACTTCGGATCGCCCGGGGGTACCGGACCGTTTCGTATGAGGCGGCGAGCGTCCTGTCAGGGCTACCCCCGGCGGACTTGATCGCGGGCGTGCATGCGGCTTTCTACGAGGGCCGCATGCGCGCCCGCGAGGATGGGGTGGTCCTGGCGGGATGCGAGGTGGAGGCCCTCAAGCGCCAGGCCCGGGAGTCTATGCTGCAGCTTTGGCAGCAGCGGCTGGCCGAGCCGTTGTTCGGCCAGAGGACTGTCGGGGCTATCCGGCCGGTCCTGTTTGAGTGGCTGGGTAGGCGCTTCGGCTCACTCACCTACCGGTTGGTGCAGGTGCTGTCCGGGCACGGATGCTTCGGACAGTACCTGTGCCGAATCGGTGTGGAAGAGGCGGCGCGCTGCTGGCACTGTCCAGCGGACGAGGACACGGCGCAACACACCCTCGAGGTGTGTCCAGCCTGGGGGGTGGAGCGCCGTGTCCTCACGACCGTGATTGGGGCGGATCTCTCGCTGCCGGGCGTGGTACGGGCCATGCTCGGCAGCGAGACGAAGTGGCGGGCCGTGGCCTCCTTCTGCGAGGAGGTAATCTCGCAGAAGGAGGCCGCGAGCCGCATTCGCGAGAGGGGGAGACTGCGAGAGAGGCCTCGTCCGAGGCCGGGGGCGGGTAGGCCTCCGGAAGGGCCGGGGAGGCCACCCTGGGAGCGGCGGGCGGGGGTACGTAGCCCTTGAGTCTCGTGCCACCGCCCGTCGCCTAAGGGTGGAGAAATAAGGGACGGCGACGCTCTCGAGGGCGGAGAGGCCAGAGCCGCCCTCGGGAGCGTACGAACCGGGGTGCAGCCGCGCCGACGGCGCGGTCCTAGAACCGTGCCTCCGGCCCGGCTATGGGGGCCGTGGGCTGTCGTGAGTGTGGGACTCACGGCCGCCCTCGGGCGGCCCCCGGGAGTGGGATGACGGAGCAGTGTGGCCCTGCTCCGCCGTCGGGCGCCAGAGCGCCGAGGAGAAAGCAGGGAAGGGAGGGTGAAGTACCCCCTCCCTTCCCTGGAACGGGAGGACACGGGCGCGAGAGCCCTGCACGGGGGAGCACCTGATGATATGATGTTTTCGGTCCCAGGTGCTCCCCCTGCATAGTGCGAGGATGGCCACCGTGGTGGGTTTTAGTGGGCAGGTCCCGCACCCGTTGGGTTTCCTTCCGGGCGCGGGGAATCCCACACTCCCCCCGCCCCTCCCCAGGCGGCGGGGGGGTCTTTCGAAGATTTCCCCCACGTATAAAAAAAAAAAAAAAAAAAAAAAAAAAGGCCGTTCTAGTTATTCGTTTCGAGCATCAGAACTGCGAAAATTTTGAGTTTCTCAAGCGTTTCTTACCTCCAAACTGCCATATCTGGCGAACGGATTGACCAATCCGCAAAATTTCTGTTGCATCTGAAAGTAGGAACTCGCCCGATTACAACGGTATGTGTACTTTTCCCCTAGGCCGTTCTAGTTATTCGTTTCGAGCATCAGAACTGGGAAAATTTTGTGTTTCTCAAGCGTTTCTTACCTCCAAACTGCCATATCTCGCGAAAGGATTGACCAATCCGCAAAATTTCTGTTGCATCTGAAAGTAGAAACTCGCCCGATTACAACGGTATGCGTACTTTTCCCCTAGGCCGTTCTAGTTATGCTTGTCGTGCATCAGAACTGCGAAAATTGTGAGTTTCTCAAGCGTTTCTTACATCCAAACTCCCATATCTCGCGAACAGGTTGACCAATCCGCAAAATTCATGTTGCATCTGAAAGTAGAAACTCGCCCGATTACAACGGTATGCGTACTTTTTCCCTAGGCCGTTCTAGTTATTCGTTTCGAGCATCAGAACTGCGAAAATTTTGAGTTTCTCAAGCGTTTCTTACCTCTAAACTGCCATATCTCGCGAACGGATTGACCAATCCGCAAAATTTCTGTTGCATCTGAAAGTAGAAACCCGCCCGATTACAACGGTATGTGTAGTCTTCCCCTAGGCCGTTCTAGTTATTCGTCTCGAGCATCAGAACTGCGAAACTTTTGAGTTTCTCAAGCGTTTCTTACCTCCAAACTGCCATATCTCGCGAACGGATTGTCCAATCCGCAAAATTTCTGTTGCATCTGAAAGTAGAAACCCGCCCGATTACAACGGTATGTGTAGTCTTCCCCTAGGCCGTTCTAGTTATTCGTCTCGAGCATCAGAGCTGCGAAACTTTTGAGTTTCTCAAGCGATTCTTACCTCCAAACTGCCATATCTCGCGAACGGATTGACCAATCCGCAAAATTTCTGTTGCATCTGAAAGTAGAAACTCGCCCGATTACAACGGTATGCGTACTTTTCCCCTAGGCCGTTCTAGTTATGCTTGTCGTGCATCAGAACTGCGAAAATTGTGAGTTTCTCAAGCGTTTCTTACCTCCAAACTGCCATATCTCGCGAACGTATTGTCCAATCCGCAAAATTTCTGTTGCATCTGAAAGTAGAAACCCGCCCGATTACAACGGTATGTGTACTTTTCCCCTAGGCCGTTCTAGTTATTCGTTTCGAGCATCAGAACTGCGAAAATTTTGTGTTTCTCAAGCGTTTCTTACCTCCAAACTGCCATATCTCGCGAAAGGATTGACCAATCCGCAAAATTTCTGTTGCATCTGAAAGTAGAAACTCGCCCGATTACAGCGGTATGAGTACTTTTCCCCTAGGCCGTTCTGGTTATTCGTTTCGAACATCAGAACTGCGAAAATTTTGAGTTTCTCAAGCGTTTCTTACCTCCAAACTGCCACATCTCGCGAACGGATTGACCAATCCGCAAAATTCATGTTGCATCTGAAAGTTGAAACTCGCCCTATTACAACGGTATGCGTACTTTTTCCCTAGGCCGTTCTAGTTATTCGTTTCGAGCATCAGAACTGCGAAAATTTGGAGTTTCTCAAGCGTTTCTTACCTCCAAACTGCCATATCTCGCGAACGGATTGTCCAATCCGCAAAATTTCTGTTGCATCTGAAAGTAGAAACCCGCCCGATTACAACGGTATGTGTAGTCTTCCCCTAGGCCGTTCTAGTTATTCGTCTCGAGCATCAGAACTGCGAAACTTTTGAGTTTCTCAAGCGTTTCTTACCTCCAAACTGCCATATCTCGCGAACGGATTGTCCAATCCGCAAAATTTCTGTTGCATCTGAAAGTAGAAACCCGCCCGATTACAACGGTATGTGTAGTCTTCCCCTAGGCTGTTCTAGTTATTCGTCTCGAGCATCAGAGCTGCGAAACTTTTGAGTTTCTCAAGCGATTCTTACCTCCAAACTGCCATATCTCGCGAACGGATTGACCAATCCGCAAAATTTCTGTTGCATCTGAAAGTAGAAACTCGCCCGATTACAACGGTATGCGTACTTTTCCCCTAGGCCGTTCTAGTTATGCTTGTCGTGCATCAGAACTGCGAAAATTGTGAGTTTCTCAAGCGTTTCTTACATCCAAACTCCCATATCTCGCGAACAGGTTGACCAATCCGCAAAATTCATGTTGCATCTGAAAGTAGAAACTCGCCCGATTACAACGGTGTGTGTAGTGTTCCCCTAGGCCGTTCTAGTTATTCGTCTCGAGCATCAGAACTGCGAAACATTTGAGTTTCTCAAGCGTTTCTTACCTCCAAACTGCCATATCTCGCGAACGTATTGTCCAATCCGCAAAATTTCTGTTGCATCTGAAAGTAGAAACCCGCCCGATTACAACGGTATGTGTACTTTTCCCCTAGGCCGTTCTAGTTATTCGTTTCGAGCATCAGAACTGCGAAAATTTTGTGTTTCTCAAGCGTTTCTTACCTCCAAACTGCCATATCTCGCGAAAGGATTGACCAATCCGCAAAATTTCTGTTGCATCTGAAAGTAGAAACTCGCCCGATTACAACGGTATGCGTACTTTTCCCCTAGGCCGTTCTAGTTATGCTTGTCGTGCATCAGAACTGCGAAAATTGTGAGTTTCTCAAGCGTTTCTTACCTCCAAACTGCCATATCTCGCGAAAGGATTGACCAATCCGCAAAATTTCTGTTGCATCTGAAAGTAGAAACTCGCCCGATTACAGCGGTATGAGTACTTTTCCCCTAGGCCGTTCTGGTTATTCGTTTCGAACATCAGAACTGCGAAAATTTTGAGTTTCTCAAGCGTTTCTTACCTCCAAACTGCCACATCTCGCGAACGGATTGACCAATCCGCAAAATTCATGTTGCATCTGAAAGTTGAAACTCGCCCTATTACAACGGTATGCGTACTTTTTCCCTAGGCCGTTCTAGTTATTCGTTTCGAGCATCAGAACTGCGAAAATTTGGAGTTTCTCAAGCGTTTCTTACCTCCAAACTGCCATATCTCGCGAACGGATTGTCCAATCCGCAAAATTTCTGTTGCATCTGAAAGTAGAAACCCGCCCGATTACAACGGTATGTGTAGTCTTCCCCTAGGCCGTTCTAGTTATTCGTCTCGAGCATCAGAACTGCGAAACTTTTGAGTTTCTCAAGCGTTTCTTACCTCCAAACTGCCATATCTCGCGAACGGATTGTCCAATCCGCAAAATTTCTGTTGCATCTGAAAGTAGAAACCCGCCCGATTACAACGGTATGTGTAGTCTTCCCCTAGGCCGTTCTAGTTATTCGTCTCGAGCATCAGAGCTGCGAAACTTTTGAGTTTCTCAAGCGATTCTTACCTCCAAACTGCCATATCTCGCGAACGGATTGACCAATCCACAAAATTTCTGTTGCATCTGAAAGTAGAAACCCGCCCGATTACAACGGTGTGTGTAGTGTTCCCCTAGGCCGTTCTAGTTATTCGTCTCGAGCATCAGAACTGCGAAACATTTGAGTTTCTCAAGCGTTTCTTACCTCCAAACTGCCATATCTCGCGAACGTATTGTCCAATCCGCAAAATTCATGTTGCATCTGAAAGTAGAAACTCGCCCGATTACAACGGTATGCGTACTTTTTCCCTAGGCCGTTCTAGTTATTCGTTTCGAGCATAAGAACTGCGAAAATTTTGAGTTTCTCAAGCGTTTCTTACCTCTAATCTGCCATATCTCGCGAACGGATTGACCAATCCGCAAAATTTCTGTTGCATCTGAAAGTAGAAACTCGCCCGATTACAACGGTATGACTACTTTTCCCCTAGGCCGTTCTGGTTATTCGTTTCGAACATCAGAACTGCGAAGATTTTGGGTTTCTCAAGCGTTTGTTACCTCCAAACCGCCATATTTCGCGAAAGGATTGACCAATCCGCATAATTTCTGTTGCATCCGAAAGTAGAAACTCGCCCGATTACAACGGTATGTGCACTTTTTCCCTAAGCCATTCTAGTTATTCGTCTCGAGCATCAGAACTGCGAAACTTTTGAGTTTCTCAAGCGTTTCTTACCTCCAAACTGCCATATCTCGCGAACGGATTGACCAATCCGCAAAATTCCTGTTGCATCTAAAAGTAGAAACCCGCCCGATTACAACGGTATGTGTAGTCTTCCCCTAGGCTGTTCTAGTTATTCGTCTCGAGCATCAGAACTGCGAAAATTTTGAGTTTCTCAAGCGTTTCTTACCTCCAAACTGCCATATATCGCGAACGGATTGTCCAATCCGCAAAATTTCTGTTGCATCTGAAAGTAGAAACCCGCCCGATTACAACGGTATGTGTAGTCTTCCCCTAGGCCGTTCTAGTTATTCGTCTCGAGCAACAGAACTGCGAAACTTTTGAGTTTCTCAAGCGTTTCTTACCTCCAAACTGCCATATATCGCGAACGGATTGTCCAATCCGCAAAATTTCTGTTGCATCTGAAAGTAGAAACCCGCCCGATTACAACGGTATGTGTAGTCTTCCCCTAGGCCGTTCTAGCTATTCGTCTCGAGCATCAGAGATGCGAAACTTTTGAGTTTCTAAAGCGTTTCTTACCTCCAAACTGCCATATCTCGCGAACGGATTGACCAATCCTCAAAATTTCTGTTGCATCTGAAAGTAGAAACTCGCCCGATTACAACGGTATGCGTATTTTTCCCCTAGGCCGTTCTAGTTATGCTTGTCGAGCATCAGAACTGCGAAAATTGTGAGTTTCTCAAGCGTTTCTTACATCCAAACTCCCATATCTCGCGAACAGATTGACCAATCCGCAAAATTCATGTTGCATCTGAAAGTAGAAACTCGCCCGATTACAACGGTATGCGTACTTTTTCCCTAGGCCGTTCTAGTTATTCGTTTCGAGCATCAGAACTGCGAAAATTTTGAGTTTCTCAAGCGTTTCTTACCTCCAAACTGCCATATCTGGCGAACGGATTGACCAATCCGCAAAATTTCTGTTGCATCTGAAAGTAGGAACTCGCCCGATTACAACGGTATGTGTACTTTTCCCCTAGGCCGTTCTAGTTATTCGTTTCGAGCACCAGAACTGCGAAAATTTTGTGTTTCTCAAGGGTTTCTTACATCCAAACTGCCATATCTCGCGAACAGATTGACCAATCCGCAAAATTCATGTTGCATCTGAAAGTAGAAACTCGCCCGATTACAACGGTATGCGTACTTTTTCCCTAGGCCGTTCTAGTTATTCGTTTCGAGCATCAGAACTGCGAAAATTTTGAGTTTCTCAAGCGTTCCTTACCTCTAAACTGCCATATCTCGCGAACGGATTGACCAATCCGCAAAATTTCTGTTGCATCTGAAAGTAGAAACCCGCCCGATTACAACGGTGTGTGTAGTGTTCCCCTAGGCCGTTCTAGTTACTCGTCTCGAGCATCAGAACTGCGAAACATTTGAGTTTCTCAAGCGTTTCTTACCTCCAAACTGCCATATCTCGCGAACGTATTGTCCAATCCGCAAAATTTCTGTTGCATCTGAAAGTAGAAACCCGCCCGATTACAACGGTATGTGTACTTTTCCCCTAGGCCGTTCTAGTTATTCGTTTCGAGCATCAGAACTGCGAAAATTTTGTGTTTCTCAAGCGTTTCTTACCTCCAAACTGCCATATCTCGCGAAAGGATTGACCAATCCGCAAAATTTCTGTTGCATCTGAAAGTAGAAACTCGCCCGATTACAACGGTATGAGTACTTTTCCCCTAGGCCGTTCTGGTTATTCGTTTCGAACATCAGAACTGCGAAGATTTTGGGTTTCTCAAGCGTTTGTTACCTCCAAACCGCCATATTTCGCGAAAGGATTGACCAATCCGCATAATTTCTGTTGCATCTGAGAGTAGAAACTCGCCCGATTACAACGGTATGTGTACTTTTCCCCTAGGCCGTTCTAGTTATTCGTCTCGAGCATCCGAACTGCGAAACTTTTGAGTTTCTCAAGCGTTTCTTACCTCCAAACTGCCACATCTCGCGAACGGATTGACCAATCCGCAAAATTCATGTTGCATCTGAAAGTAGAAACTCGCCCTATTACAACGGTTTGCGTACTTTTTCCCTAGGCCGTTCTAGTTATTCGTTTCGAGCATCAGAACTGCGAAAATTTGGAGTTTCTCATGCGTTTCTTACCTCCAAACTGCCATATCTCGCGAACGTATTGTCCAATCCGCAAAATTTCTGTTGCATCTGAAAGTAGAAACCCGCCCGATTACAACGGTATGTGTACTTTTCCCCTAGGCCGTTCTAGTTATTCGTTTCGAGCATCAGAACTGCGAAAATTTTGTGTTTCTCAAGCGTTTCTTACCTCCAAACTGCCATATCTCGCGAAAGGATTGACCAATCCGCAAAATTTCTGTTGCATCTGAAAGTAGAAACTCGCCCGATTACAACGGTATGAGTACTTTTCCCCTAGGCCGTTCTGGTTATTCGTTTCGAACATCAGAACTGCGAAGATTTTGGGTTTCTCAAGCGTTTGTTACTTCCAAACCGCCATATTTCGCGAAAGGATTGACCAATCCGCATAATTTCTGTTGCATCTGAGAGTGGAAACTCGCCCGATTACAACGGTATGTGTACTTTTCCCCTAGGCCGTTCTAGTTATTCGTCTCGAGCATCCGAACTGCGAAACTTTTGAGTTTCTCAAGCGTTTCTTACCTCCAAACTGCCACATCTCGCGAACGGATTGACCAATCCGCAAAATTCGTGTTGCATTTGAAAGTAGAAACTCGCCCTATTACAACGGTATGCGTACTTTTTTCCTAGGCCGTTCTAGTTATTCGTTTCGAGCATCAGAACTGCGAAACTTTTGAGTTTCTCAAGCGTTTCTTACCTCCAAACTGCCATATCTCGCGAACGGATTGTCCAATCCGCAAAATTTCTGTTGCATCTGAAAGTAGAAACCCGCCCGATTACAACGGTATGCGTACTTTTCCCCTAGGCCGTTCTAGTTATGCTTGTCGTGCATCAGAACTGCGAAAATTGTGAGTTTCTCAAGCGTTTCTTACATCCAAACTCCCATATCTCGCGAACAGGTTGACCAATCCGCAAAATTCATGTTGCATCTGAAAGTAGAAACTCGCCCGATTACAACGGTATGCGTACTTTTTCCCTAGGCCGTTCTAGTTATTCGTTTCGAGCATCAGAACTGCGAAAATTTTGAGTTTCTCAAGCGTTTCTTACCTCTAAACTGCCATATCTCGCGAAAGGATTGACCAATCCGCAAAATTTCTGTTGCATCTGAAAGTAGAAACTCGCCCGATTACAACGGTATGAGTACTTTTCCCCTAGGCCGTTCTAGTTATTCGTTTCGAGCATCAGAACTGCGAAAATTTTGTGTTTCTCAAGCGTTTCTTACCTCCAAACTGCCATATCTCGCGAAAGGATTGACCAATCCGCAAAATTTCTGTTGCATCTGAAAGTAGAAACTCGCCCGATTACAACGGTATGAGTACTTTTCCCCTAGGCCGTTCTAGTTATTCGTTTCGAGCATCAGAACTGCGAAAATTTTGTGTTTCTCAAGCGTTTCTTACCTCCAAACTGCCATATCTCGCGAAAGGATTGACCAATCCGCAAAATTTCTGTTGCATCTGAAAGTAGAAACTCGCCCGATTACAACGGTATGAGTACTTTTCCCCTAGGCCGTTCTGGTTATTCGTTTCGAACATAAGAACTGCGAAGATTTTGGGTTTCTCAAGCGTTTGTTACCTCCAAACCGCCATATTTCGCGAAAGGATTGACCAATCCGCATAATTTCTGTTGCATCTGAAAGTAGAAACTCGCCCGATTACAACGGTATGTGTACTTTTCCCCTAGGCCGTTCTAGTTATTCGTCTCGAGCATCAGAACTGCGAAACTTTTGAGTTTCTCAAGCGTTTCTTACCTCCAAACTGCCATATCTCGCGAACGGATTGACCAATCCGCAAAATTCCTGTTGCATCTAAAAGTAGAAACCCGCCCGATTACAACGGTATGTGTAGTCTTCCCCTAGGCTGTTCTAGTTATTCGTCTCGAGCATCAGAACTGCGAAAATTTTGAGTTTCTCAAGCGTTTCTTACCTCCAAACTGCCACATCTCGCGAACGGATTGACCAATCCGCAAAATTCATGTTGCATCTGAAAGTAGAAACTCGCCCTATTACAACGGTATGCGTACTTTTTCCCTAGGCCGTTCTAGTTATTCGTTTCGAGCATCAGAACTGCGAAAATTTGGAGTTTCTCAAGCGTTTCTTACCTCCAAACTGCCATATCTCGCGAACGGATTGTCCAATCTGCAAAATTTCTGTTGCATCTGAAAGTAGAAACCCGCCCGATTACAACGGTATGTGTAGTCTTCCCCTAGGCCGTTCTAGTTATTCGTCTCGAGCATCAGAACTGCGAAACTTTTGAGTTTCTCAAGCGTTTCTTACCTCCAAACTGCCATATCTCGCGAACGGATTGTCCAATCCGCAAAATTTCTGTTGCATCTGAAAGTAGAAACCCGCCCGATTACAACGGTATGCGTACTTTTCCCCTAGGCCGTTCTAGTTATGCTTGTCGTGCATCAGAACTGCGAAAATTGTGAGTTTCTCAAGCGTTTCTTACATCCAAACTCCCATATCTCGCGAACAGGTTGACCAATCCGCAAAATTCATGTTGCATCTGAAAGTAGAAACTCGCCCGATTACAACGGTATGCGTACTTTTTCCCTAGGCCGTTCTAGTTATTCGTTTCGAGCATCAGAACTGCGAAAATTTTGAGTTTCTCAAGCGTTTCTTACCTCTAAACTGCCATATCTCGCGAACGGATTGACCAATCCGCAAAATTTCTGTTGCATCTGAAAGTAGAAACCCGCCCGATTACAACGGTGTGTGTAGTGTTCCCCTAGGCCGTTCTAGTTATTCGTCTCGAGCATCAGAACTGCGAAACATTTGAGTTTCTCAAGCGTTTCTTACCTCCAAACTGCCATATCTGGCGAACGTATTGTCCAATCCGCAAAATTTCTGTTGCATCTGAAAGTAGAAACCCGCCCGATTACAACGGTATGTGTACTTTTCCCCTAGGCCGTTCTAGTTATTCGTTTCGAGCATCAGAACTTCGAAAATTTTGTGTTTCTCAAGCGTTTCTTACCTCCAAACTGCCATATCTCGCGAAAGGATTGACCAATCCGCAAAATTTCTGTTGCATCTGAAAGTAGAAACTCGCCCGATTACAACGGTATGAGTACTTTTCCCCTAGGCCGTTCTGGTTATTCGTTTCGAACATCAGAACTGCGAAGATTTTGGGTTTCTCAAGCGTTTGTTACCTCCAAACCGCCATATTTCGCGAAAGGTTTGACCAATCCGCATAATTTCTGTTGCATCTGAGAGTAGAAACTCGCCCGATTACAACGGTATGTGTACTTTTCCCCTAGGCCGTTCTAGTTATTCGTCTCGAGCATCCGAACTGCGAAACTTTTGAGTTTCTCAAGCGTTTCTTACCTCCAAACTGCCACATCTCGCGAACGGATTGACCAATCCGCAAAATTCATGTTGCATCTGAAAGTAGAAACTCGCCCGATTACAACGGTATGCGTACTTTTCCCCTAGGCCGTTCTAGTTATGCTTGTCGTGCATCAGAACTGCGAAAATTGTGAGTTTCACAAGCGTTTCTTACATCCAAACTCCCATATCTCGCGAACAGGTTGACCAATCCGCAAAATTCATGTTGCATCTGAAAGTAGAAACTCGCCCGATTACAACGGTATGCGTACTTTTTCCCTAGGCCGTTCTAGTTATTCGTTTCGAGCATCAGAACTGCGAAAATTTTGAGTTTCTCAAGCGTTTCTTACCTCTAAACTACCATATCTCGCGAACGGATTGACCAATCCGCAAAATTTCTGTTGCATCTGAAAGTAGAAACCTGCCCGATTACAACGGTGTGTGTAGTGTTCCCCTAGGCCGTTCTAGTTATTCGTCTCGAGCATCAGAACTGCGAAACATTTGAGTTTCTCAAGCGTTTCTTACCTCCAAACTGCCATATCTCGCGAACGTATTGTCCAATCCGCAAAATTTCTGTTGCATCTGAAAGTAGAAACCCGCCCGATTACAACGGTATGTGTACTTTTCCCCTAGGCCGTTCTAGTTATTCGTTTCGAGCATCAGAACTGCGAAAATTTTGTGTTTCTCAAGCGTTTCTTACCTCCAAACTGCCATATCTCGCGAAAGGATTGGCCAATCCGCAAAATTTCTGTTGCATCTGAAAGTAGAAACTCGCCCGATTACAACGGTATGAGTACTTTTCCCCTAGGCCGTTCTGGTTATTCGTTTCGAACATCAGCACTGCGAAGATTTTGGGTTTCTCAAGCGTTTGTTACCTCCAAACCGCCATATTTCGCGAAAGGATTGACCAATCCGCATAATTTCTGTTGCATCTGAGAGTAGAAACTCGCCCGATTACAACGGTATGTGTAGTCTTCCCCTAGGCCGTTCTAGCTATTCGTCTCGAGCATCAGAACTGCGAAACTTTTGAGTTTCTAAAGCGTTTCTTACTCCAAACTGCCACATCTCGCGAACGGATTGACCAATCCGCAAAATTCATGTTGCATCTGAAAGTAGAAACTCGCCCTATTACAACGGTATGCGTACTTTTTTCCTAGGCCGTTCTAGTTATTCGTTTCGAGCATCAGAACTGCGAAAATTTGGAGTTTCTCAAGCGTTTCTTACCTCCAAACTGCCATATCTCGCGAACGGATTGTCCAATCCGCAAAATTTCTGTTGCATCTGAAAGTAGAAACCCGCCCGATTACAACGGTATGTGTAGTCTTCCCCTAGGCCGTTCTGGTTATTCGTTTCGAACATCAGAACTGCGAAGATTTTGGGTTTCTCAAGCGTTTGTTACCTCCAAACCGCCATATTTCGCGAAAGGATTGACCAATCCGCATAATTTCTGTTGCATCTGAGAGTAGAAACTCGCCCGATTACAACGGTATGTGTACTTTTCCCCTAGGCCGTTCTGGTTATTCGTTTCGAACATCAGAACTGCGAAGATTTTGGGTTTCTCAAGCGTTTGTTACCTCCAAACCGCCATATTTCGCGAAAGGATTGACCAATCCGCATAATTTCTGTTGCATCTGAGAGTAGAAACTCGCCCGATTACAACGGTATGTGTACTTTTCCCCTAGGCCGTTCTAGTTATTCGTCTCGAGCATCCGAACTGCGAAACTTTTGAGTTTCTCAAGCGTTTCTTACCTCCAAACTGCCACATCTCGCGAACGGATTGACCAATCCGCAAAATTCATGTTGCATCTGAAAGTAGAAACTCGCCCTATTACAACGGTATGCGTACTTTTTCCCTAGGCCGTTCTAGTTATTCGTTTCGAGCATCAGAACTGCGAAAATTTGGAGTTTCTCAAGCGTTTCTTACCTCCAAACTGCCATATCTCGCGAACGTATTGTCCAATCCGCAAAATTTCTGTTGCATCTGAAAGTAGAAACCCGCCCGATTACAACGGTATGTGTACTTTTCCCCTAGGCCGTTCTGGTTATTCGTTTCGAACATCAGAACTGCGAAGATTTTGGGTTACTCAAGCGTTTGTTACCTCCAAACCGCCATATTTCGCGAAAGGATTGACCAATCCGCATAATTTCTGTTGCATCTGAGAGTAGAAACTCGCCCGATTACAACGGTATGTGTACTTTTCCCCTAGGCCGTTCTAGTTATTCGTCTCGAGCATCCGAACTGCGAAACTTTTGAGTTTCTCAAGCGTTTCTTACCTCCAAACTGCCACATCTCGCGAACGGATTGACCAATCCGCAAAATTCATGTTGCATCTGAAAGTAGAAACTCGCCCTATTACAACGGTATGCGTACTTTTTCCCTAGGCCGTTCTAGTTATTCGTTTCGAGCATCAGAACTGCGAAAATTTGGAGTTTCTCAAGCGTTTCTTACCTCCAAACTGCCATATCTCGCGAACGTATTGTCCAATCCGCAAAATTTCTGTTGCATCTGAAAGTAGAAACCCGCCCGATTACAACGGTATGTGTACTTTTCCCCTAGGCCGTTCTAGTTATTCGTTTCGAGCATCAGAACTGCGAAAATTTTGTGTTTCTCAAGCGTTTCTTACCCCCAAACTGCCATATCTCGCGAAAGGATTGACCAATCCGCAAAATTTCTGTTGCATCTGAAAGTAGAAACTCGCCCGATTACAACGGTATGAGTACTTTTCCCCTAGGCCGTTCTGGTTATTCGTTTCGAACATCAGAACTGCGAAGATTTTGGGTTTCTCAAGCGTTTGTTACCTCCAAACCGCCATATCTCGCGAAAGGATTGACCAATCCGCAAAATTTCTGTTGCATCTGAAAGTAGAAACTCGCCCGATTACAACGGTATGAGTACTTTTCCCCTAGGCCGTTCTGGTTATTCGTTTCGAACATCAGAACTGCGAAGATTTTGGGTTTCTCAAGCGTTTGTTACCTCCAAACCGCCATATTTCGCGAAAGGATTGACCAATCCGCAAAATTCGTGTTGCATCTGAAAGTAGAAACTCGCCCGATTACAACGGTATGTGTAGTCTTCCCCTAGGCCGTTCTAGTTATTCGTCTCGAGCAACAGAACTGCGAAACTTTTGAGTTTCTCAAGCGTTTCTTACCTCCAAACTGCCATATCTCGCGAACGGATTGACCAATCCGCAAAATTCCTGTTGCATCTAAAAGTAGAAACCCGCCCGATTACAACGGTATGTGTAGTCTTCCCCTAGGCCGTTCTAGTTATTCGTGTCGAGCATCAGAACTGCGAAAATTTTGAGTTTCTCAAGCGTTTCTTACCTCCAAACTGCCACATCTCGCGAACGGATTGACCAATCCGCAAAATTCATGTTGCATCTGAAAGTAGAAACTCGCCCTATTACAACGGTATGCGTACTTTTTCCCTAGGCCGTTCTAGTTATTCGTTTCGAGCATCAGAGCTGCGAAAATTTGGAGTTTCTCAAGCGTTTCTTACCTCCAAACTGCCATATCTCGCGAACGGATTGTCCAATCCGCAAAATTTCTGTTGCATCTGAAAGTAGAAACCCGCCCGATTACAACGGTATGTGTAGTCTTCCCCTAGGCCGTTCTAGTTATTCGTCTCGAGCATCAGAGCTGCGAAACTTTTGAGTTTCTCAAGCGATTCTTACCTCCAAACTGCCATACCTCGCGAACGGATTGACCAATCCGCAAAATTTCTGTTGCATCTGAAAGTAGAAACTCGCCCGATTACAACGGTATGCGTACTTTTCCCCTAGGCCGTTCTAGTTATGCTTGTCGTGCATCAGAACTGCGAAAATTGTGAGTTTCTCAAGCGTTTCTTACATCCAAACTGCCATATCTCGCGAACGGATTGACCAATCCGCAAAATTTCTGTTGCATCTGAAAGTAGAAACCCGCCCGATTACAACGGTATGTGTAGTCTTCCCCTAGGCCGTTCTAGTTATTCGTGTCGAGCATCAGAACTGCGAAAATTTTGTGTTTCTCAAGCGTTTCTTACCTCCAAACTGCCATATCTCGCGAAAGGATTTACCAATCCGCATAATTTCTGTTGCATCTGAGAGTAGAAACTCGCCCGATTACAACGGTATGTGTACTTTTCCCCTAGGCCGTTCTAGTTATTCGTCTCGAGCATCCGAACTGCGAAACTTTTGAGTTTCTCAAGCGTTTCTTACCTCCAAACTGCCACATCTCGCGAACGGATTGACCAATCCGCAAAATTCATGTTGCATCTGAAAGTAGAAACTCGCCCTATTACAACGGTATGCGTACTTTTTCCCTAGGCCGTTCTAGTTATTCGTTTCGAGCATCAGAACTGCGAAAATTTGGAGTTTCTCAAGCGTTTCTTACCTCCAAACTGCCATATCTCGCGAACAGATTGTCCAATCCGCAAAATTTCTGTTGCATCTGAAAGTAGAAACCCGCCCGATTACAACGGTATGTGTAGTCTTCCCCTAGGCCGTTCTAGTTATTCGTCTCGAGCAACAGAACTGCGAAACTTTTGAGTTTCTCAAGCGTTTCTTACCTCCAAACTGCCATATATCGCGAACGGATAGTCCAATCCGCAAAATTTCTGTTGCATCTGAAAGTAGAAACCCGCCCGATTACAACGGTATGTGTACTTTTCCCCTAGGCCGTTCTAGTTATTCGTTTCGAGCATCAGAACTGCGAAAATTTTGTGTTTCTCAAGCGTTTCTTACCTCCAAACTGCCATATCTCGCGAAAGGATTGGCCAATCCGCAAAATTTCTGTTGCATCTGAAAGTAGAAACTCGCCCGATTACAACGGTATGAGTACTTTTCCCCTAGGCCGTTCTGGTTATTCGTTTCGAACATCAGCACTGCGAAGATTTTGGGTTTCTCAAGCGTTTGTTACCTCCAAACCGCCATATTTCGCGAAAGGATTGACCAATCCGCATAATTTCTGTTGCATCTGAGAGTAGAAACTCGCCCGATTACAACGGTATGTGTAGTCTTCCCCTAGGCCGTTCTAGCTATTCGTCTCGAGCATCAGAACTGCGAAACTTTTGAGTTTCTAAAGCGTTTCTTACTCCAAACTGCCACATCTCGCGAACGGATTGACCAATCCGCAAAATTCATGTTGCATCTGAAAGTAGAAACTCGCCCTATTACAACGGTATGCGTACTTTTTTCCTAGGCCGTTCTAGTTATTCGTTTCGAGCATCAGAACTGCGAAAATTTGGAGTTTCTCAAGCGTTTCTTACCTCCAAACTGCCATATCTCGCGAACGGATTGTCCAATCCGCAAAATTTCTGTTGCATCTGAAAGTAGAAACCCGCCCGATTACAACGGTATGTGTAGTCTTCCCCTAGGCCGTTCTGGTTATTCGTTTCGAACATCAGAACTGCGAAGATTTTGGGTTTCTCAAGCGTTTGTTACCTCCAAACCGCCATATTTCGCGAAAGGATTGACCAATCCGCATAATTTCTGTTGCATCTGAGAGTAGAAACTCGCCCGATTACAACGGTATGCGTACTTTTCCCCTAGGCCGTTCTGGTTATTCGTTTCGAACATCAGAACTGCGAAGATTTTGGGTTTCTCAAGCGTTTGTTACCTCCAAACCGCCATATTTCGCGAAAGGATTGACCAATCCGCATAATTTCTGTTGCATCTGAGAGTAGAAACTCGCCCGATTACAACGGTATGTGTACTTTTCCCCTAGGCCGTTCTAGTTATTCGTCTCGAGCATCCGAACTGCGAAACTTTTGAGTTTCTCAAGCGTTTCTTACCTCCAAACTGCCACATCTCGCGAACGGATTGACCAATCCGCAAAATTCATGTTGCATCTGAAAGTAGAAACTCGCCCTATTACAACGGTATGCGTACTTTTTCCCTAGGCCGTTCTAGTTATTCGTTTCGAGCATCAGAACTGCGAAAATTTGGAGTTTCTCAAGCGTTTCTTACCTCCAAACTGCCATATCTCGCGAACGTATTGTCCAATCCGCAAAATTTCTGTTGCATCTGAAAGTAGAAACCCGCCCGATTACAACGGTATGTGTACTTTTCCCCTAGGCCGTTCTAGTTATTCGTTTCGAGCATCAGAACTGCGAAACTTTTGAGTTTCTCAAGCGTTTCTTACCTCCAAACTGCCATATCTCGCGAACGGATTGACCAATCCGCAAAATTCCTGTTGCATCTAAAAGTAGAAACCCGCCCGATTACAACGGTATGTGTAGTCTTCCCCTAGGCCGTTCTAGTTATTCGTGTCGAGCATCAGAACTGCGAAAATTTTGAGTTTCTCAAGCGTTTCTTACCTCCAAACTGCCACATCTCGCGAACGGATTGACCAATCCGCAAAATTCATGTTGCATCTGAAAGTAGAAACTCGCCCTATTACAACGGTATGCGTACTTTTTCCCTAGGCCGTTCTAGTTATTCGTTTCGAGCATCAGAACTGCGAAAATTTGGAGTTTCTCAAGCGTTTCTTACCTCCAAACTGCCATATCTCGCGAACGGATTGTCCAATCCGCAAAATTTCTGTTGCATCTGAAAGTAGAAACCCGCCCGATTACAACGGTATGTGTAGTCTTCCCCTAGGCCGTTCTAGTTATTCGTCTCGAGCATCAGAGCTGCGAAACTTTTGAGTTTCTCAAGCGATTCTTACCTCCAAACTGCCATACCTCGCGAACGGATTGACCAATCCGCAAAATTTCTGTTGCATCTGAAAGTAGAAACTCGCCCGATTACAACGGTATGCGTACTTTTCCCCTAGGCCGTTCTAGTTATGCTTGTCGTGCATCAGAACTGCGAAAATTGTGAGTTTCTCAAGCGTTTCTTACATCCAAACTGCCATATCTCGCGAACGGATTGACCAATCCGCAAAATTTCTGTTGCATCTGAAAGTAGAAACCCGCCCGATTACAACGGTATGTGTAGTCTTCCCCTAGGCCGTTCTAGTTATTCGTGTCGAGCATCAGAACTGCGAAAATTTTGTGTTTCTCAAGCGTTTCTTACCTCCAAACTGCCATATCTCGCGAAAGGATTTACCAATCCGCATAATTTCTGTTGCATCTGAGAGTAGAAACTCGCCCGATTACAACGGTATGTGTACTTTTCCCCTAGGCCGTTCTAGTTATTCGTCTCGAGCATCCGAACTGCGAAACTTTTGAGTTTCTCAAGCGTTTCTTACCTCCAAACTGCCACATCTCGCGAACGGATTGACCAATCCGCAAAATTCATGTTGCATCTGAAAGTAGAAACTCGCCCTATTACAACGGTATGCGTACTTTTTCCCTAGGCCGTTCTAGTTATTCGTTTCGAGCATCAGAACTGCGAAAATTTGGAGTTTCTCAAGCGTTTCTTACCTCCAAACTGCCATATCTCGCGAACAGATTGTCCAATCCGCAAAATTTCTGTTGCATCTGAAAGTAGAAACCCGCCCCATTACAACGGTATGTGTAGTCTTCCCCTAGGCCGTTCTAGTTATTCGTCTCGAGCAACAGAACTGCGAAACTTTTGAGTTTCTCAAGCGTTTCTTACCTCCAAACTGCCATATATCGCGAACGGATAGTCCAATCCGCAAAATTTCTGTTGCATCTGAAAGTAGAAACCCGCCCGATTACAACGGTATGTGTACTTTTCCCCTAGGCCGTTCTGGTTATTCGTTTCGAACATCAGCACTGCGAAGATTTTGGGTTTCTCAAGCGTTTGTTACCTCCAAACCGCCATATTTCGCGAAAGGATTGACCAATCCGCATAATTTCTGTTGCATCTGAGAGTAGAAACTCGCCCGATTACAACGGTATGTGTAGTCTTCCCCTAGGCCGTTCTAGCTATTCGTCTCGAGCATCAGAACTGCGAAACTTTTGAGTTTCTAAAGCGTTTCTTACTCCAAACTGCCACATCTCGCGAACGGATTGACCAATCCGCAAAATTCATGTTGCATCTGAAAGTAGAAACTCGCCCTATTACAACGGTATGCGTACTTTTTTCCTAGGCCGTTCTAGTTATTCGTTTCGAGCATCAGAACTGCGAAAATTTGGAGTTTCTCAAGCGTTTCTTACCTCCAAACTGCCATATCTCGCGAACGGATTGTCCAATCCGCAAAATTTCTGTTGCATCTGAAAGTAGAAACCCGCCCGATTACAACGGTATGTGTAGTCTTCCCCTAGGCCGTTCTGGTTATTCGTTTCGAACATCAGAACTGCGAAGATTTTGGGTTTCTCAAGCGTTTGTTACCTCCAAACCGCCATATTTCGCGAAAGGATTGACCAATCCGCATAATTTCTGTTGCATCTGAGAGTAGAAACTCGCCCGATTACAACGGTATGTGTACTTTTCCCCTAGGCCGTTCTGGTTATTCGTTTCGAACATCAGAACTGCGAAGATTTTGGGTTTCTCAAGCGTTTGTTACCTCCAAACCGCCATATTTCGCGAAAGGATTGACCAATCCGCATAATTTCTGTTGCATCTGAGAGTAGAAACTCGCCCGATTACAACGGTATGTGTACTTTTCCCCTAGGCCGTTCTAGTTATTCGTCTCGAGCATCCGAACTGCGAAACTTTTGAGTTTCTCAAGCGTTTCTTACCTCCAAACTGCCACATCTCGCGAACGGATTGACCAATCCGCAAAATTCATGTTGCATCTGAAAGTAGAAACTCGCCCTATTACAACGGTATGCGTACTTTTTCCCTAGGCCGTTCTAGTTATTCGTTTCGAGCATCAGAACTGCGAAAATTTGGAGTTTCTCAAGCGTTTCTTACCTCCAAACTGCCATATCTCGCGAACGTATTGTCCAATCCGCAAAATTTCTGTTGCATCTGAAAGTAGAAACCCGCCCGATTACAACGGTATGTGTACTTTTCCCCTAGGCCGTTCTAGTTATTCGTTTCGAGCATCAGAACTGCGAAAATTTTGTGTTTCTCAAGCGTTTCTTACCCCCAAACTGCCATATCTCGCGAAAGGATTGACCAATCCGCAAAATTTCTGTTGCATCTGAAAGTAGAAACTCGCCCGATTACAACGGTATGAGTACTTTTCCCCTAGGCCGTTCTGGTTATTCGTTTCGAACATCAGAACTGCGAAGATTTTGGGTTTCTCAAGCGTTTGTTACCTCCAAACCGCCATATCTCGCGAAAGGTTTGACCAATCCGCAAAATTTCTGTTGCATCTGAAAGTAGAAACTCGCCCGATTACAACGGTATGAGTACTTTTCCCCTAGGCCGTTCTGGTTATTCGTTTCGAACATCAGAACTGCGAAGATTTTGGGTTTCTCAAGCGTTTGTTACCTCCAAACCGCCATATTTCGCGAAAGGATTGACCAATCCGCAAAATTCGTGTTGCATCTGAAAGTAGAAACTCGCCCGATTACAACGGTATGTGTAGTCTTCCCCTAGGCCGTTCTAGTTATTCGTCTCGAGCAACAGAACTGCGAAACTTTTGAGTTTCTCAAGCGTTTCTTACATCCAAACTGCCATATATCGCGAACGGATTGTCCAATCCGCAAAATTTCTGTTGCATCTGAAAGTAGAAACCCGCCCGATTACAACGGTATGTGTAGTCTTCCCCTAGGCCGTTCTAGCTATTCGTCTCGAGCATCAGAGATGCGAAACTTTTGAGTTTCTAAAGCGTTTCTTACCTCCAAACTGCCATATCTCGCGAACGGATTGGCCAATCCGCAAAATTTCTGTTGCATCTGAAAGTAGGAACTCGCCCGATTACAACGGTATGTGTACTTTTCCCCTAGGCCGTTCTAGTTATTCGTTTCGAACATAAGAAATGCGAAGATTTTGGCTTTCTCAAGCGTTTGTTACCTCCAAACCGCCATATTTCGCGAAAGGATTGACCAATCCGCATAATTTCTGTTGCATCTGAAAGTAGAAACTCGCCCGATTACAACGGTATGTGTACTTTTCCCCTAGGCCGTCCTAGTTATTCGTCTCGAGCATCAGAACTGCGAAACTTTTGAGTTTCTCAAGCGTTTCTTACCTCCAAACTGCCATATCTCGCGAACGGATTGACCAATCCGCAAAATTCCTGTTGCATCTAAAAGTAGAAACCCGCCCGATTACAACGGTATGTGTAGTCTTCCCCTAGGCCGTTCTAGTTATTCGTGTCGAGCATCAGAACTGCGAAAATTTTGAGTTTCTCAAGCGTTTCTTACCTCCAAACTGCCATATCTCGCGAACGGATTGTCCAATCCGCAAAATTTCTGTTGCATCTGAAAGTAGAAACCCGCCCGATTACAACGGTATGTGTAGTCTTCCCCTAGGCCGTTCTAGTTATTCGTCTCGAGCATCAGAGCTGCGAAACTTTTGAGTTTCTCAAGCGATTCTTACCTCCAAACTGCCATACCTCGCGAACGGATTGACCAATCCGCAAAATTTCTGTTGCATCTGAAAGTAGAAACTCGCCCGATTACAACGGTATGCGTACTTTTCCCCTAGGCCGTTCTAGTTATGCTTGTCGTGCATCAGAACTGCGAAAATTGTGAGTTTCTCAAGCGTTTCTTACATCCAAACTCCCATATCTCGCGAACAGGTTGACCAATCCGCAAAATTCATGTTGCATCTGAAAGTAGAAACTCGCCCAATTACAACGGTATGCGTACTTTTTCCCTAGGCCGTTCTAGTTATTCGTTTCGAGCATAAGAACTGCGAAAATTTTGAGTTTCTCAAGCGTTTCTTACCTCTAAACTGCCATATCTCGCGAACGGATTGACCAATCCGCAAAATTTCTGTTGCATCTGAAAGTAGAAACCCGCCCGATTACAACGGTGTGTGTAGTGTTCCCCTAGGCCGTTCTAGTTATTCGTCTCGAGCATCAGAACTGTGAAACATTTGAGTTTCTCAAGCGTTTCTTACCTCCAAACTGCCATATCTCGCGAACGTATTGTCCAATCCGCAAAATTTGTGTTGCATCTGAAAGTAGAAACCCGCCCTATTACAACGGTATGTGTACTTTTCCCCTAGGCCGTTCTAGTTATTCGTTTCGAACATCAGAACTGCGAAAATTTTGTGTTTCTCAAGCGTTTCTTACCTCCAAACTGCCATATCTCGCGAAAGGATTTACCAATCCGCATAATTTCTGTTGCATCTGAGAGTAGAAACTCGCCCGATTACAACGGTATGTGTACTTTTCCCCTAGGCCGTTCTAGTTATTCGTCTCGAGCATCCGAACTGCGAAACTTTTGAGATTCTCAAGCGTTTCTTACCTCCAAACTGCCACATCTCGCGAACGGATTGACCAATCCGCAAAATTCATGTTGCATCTGAAAGTAGAAACTCGCCCTATTACAACGGTATGCGTACTTTTTCCCTAGGCCGTTCTAGTTATTCGTTTCGAGCATCAGAACTGCGAAAATTTGGAGTTTCTCAAGCGTTTCTTACCTCCAAACTGCCATATCTCGCGAACGGATTGTCCAATCCGCAAAATTTCTGTTGCATCTGAAAGTAGAAACCCGCCCCATTACAACGGTATGTGTAGTCTTCCCCTAGGCCGTTCTAGTTATTCGTCTCGAGCAACAGAACTGCGAAACTTTTGAGTTTCTCAAGCGTTTCTTACCTCCAAACTGCCATATATCGCGAACGGATAGTCCAATCCGCAAAATTTCTGTTGCATCTGAAAGTAGAAACCCGCCCGATTACAACGGTATGTGTAGTCTTCCCCTAGGCCGTTCTAGTTATTCGTCTCGAGCATCAGAGCTGCGAAACTTTTGAGTTTCTCAAGCGTTTCTTACCTCCAAACTGCCATATCTCGCGAATGGATTGACCAATCCGCAAAATTTCTGTTGCATCTGAAAGTAGAAACTCGCCCGATTACAACGGTATGCGTATTTTTCCCCTAGGCCGTTCTAGTTATGCTTGTCGAGCATCAGAACTGCGAAAATTGTGAGTTTCTCAAGCGTTTCTTACATCCAAACTCCCATATCTCGCGAACAGGTTGACCAATCCGCAAAATTCATGTTGCATCTGAAAGTAGAAACTCGCCCGATTACGACGGTATGTGTACTTTTCCCCTAGGCCGTTCCAGTTATTCGTTTCGAGCATCAGAACTCTGAACATTTTGAGTTTCTCAACCGTTTCTTTCCTCCAAACTGCCATATCTCGCGAACGGATTGACCAATCCGCAAAATTTCTGTTGCATCTGAAAGTAGAAGCTCGCCCTATTACAACTGTGTGCGTACTTTTCCCCTAGGCCGTTCTAGTTATGCTTGTCGAGCATCAGAACTGCGAACATTTTGAGTTTCTCAAGCGTTTCTTACCTGCAAACTGCCATATCTCGCGAACGGATTCACCAATCCGCAAAATTTCTGTGGCATCTGAAAGTAGAAACTCGCTAAATTACAACGGTATGTGTACTTTTCCCCTAGGCCATTCTAGTTATTCGTCTCGAGCAACAGAACTGCGAAACTTTTGAGTTTCTCAAGCGTTCCTTACCTCCAAACTGCCATATATCGCGAACGGATTGCCCAATCCGCAAAATTTCTGTTGCATCTGAAAGTAGAAACCCGCCCGATTACAACGGTATGTGTAGTCTTCCCCTAGGCCGTTCTAGCTATTCGTCTCGAGCATCAGAGCTGCGAAACTTTTGAGTTTCTAAAGCGTTTCTTACCTCCAAACTGCCATATCTCGCGAACGGATTGACCAATACGCAAAATTTCTGTTGCATCTGAAAGTAGAAACTCGCCCGATTACAACGGTATGCGTATTTTTCCCCTAGGCCGTTCTAGTTATGCTTGTCGAGCATCAGAACTGCGAAAATTGTGAGTTTCTCAAGCGTTTCTTACATCCAAACTCCCATATCTCGCGAACAGATTGACCAATCCGCAAAATTCATGTTGCATCTGAAAGTAGAAACTCGCCCGATTACAACGGTATGCGTACTTTTTCCCTAGGCCGTTCTAGTTATTCGTTTCGAGCATCAGAACTGCGAAAATTTTGAGTTTCTCAAGCGTTTCTTACCTCCAAACTGCCATATCTGGCGAACGGATTGACCAATCCGCAAAATTTCTGTTGCATCTGAAAGTAGGAACTCGCCCGATTACAACGGTATGTGTACTTTTCCCCTAGGCCGTTCTAGTTATTCGTTTCGAGCATCAGAACTGCGAAAATTTTGTGTTTCTCAAGGGTTTCTTACCTCCAAACTGCCATATCTCGCGAAAGGATTGACCAATCCGCAAAATTTCTGTTGCATCTGAAAGTAGAAACTCGCCCGATTACAACGGTATGAGTACTTTTCCCCTAGGCCGTTATGGTTATTCGTTTCGAACATAAGAACTGCGAAGATTTTGGCTTTCTCAAGCGTTTGTTACCTCCAAACCGCCATATTTCGCGAAAGGATTGACCAATCCGCATAATTTCATCTGAAAGTAGAAACCCGCCCGATTACAACGGTATGTGTAGTCTTCCCCTAGGCCGTTCTAGCTATTCGTCTCGAGCATCAGAGCTGCGAAACTTTTGAGTTTCTAAAGCGTTTCTTACCTCCAAACTGCCATATCTCGCGAACGGATTGACCAATCCGCAAAATTTCTGTTGCATCTGAAAGTAGAAACTCGCCCGATTGCAACGGTATGCGTATTTTTCCCCTAGGCCGTTCTAGTTATGCTTGTCGAGCATCAGAACTGCGAAAATTGTGAGTTTCTCAAGCGTTTCTTACATCCAAACTCCCATATCTCGCGAACAGATTGACCAATCCGCAAAATTCATGTTGCATCTGAAAGTAGAAACTCGCCCGATTACAACGGTATGCGTACTTTTTCCCTAGGCCGTTCTAGTTATTCGTTTCGAGCATCAGAACTGCGAAAATTTTGAGTTTCTCAAGCGTTTCTTACCTCCAAACTGCCATATCTGGCGAACGGATTGACCAATCCGCAAAATTTCTGTTGCATCTGAAAGTAGGAACTCGCCCGATTACAACGGTATGTGTACTTTTCCCCTAGGCCGTTCTAGTTATTCGTTTCGAGCATCAGAACTGCGAAAATTTTGTGTTTCTCAAGGGTTTCTTACCTCCAAACTGCCATATCTCGCGAAAGGATTGACCAATCCGCAAAATTTCTGTTGCATCTGAAAGTAGAAACTCGCCCGATTACAACGGTATGAGTACTTTTCCCCTAGGCCGTTCTGGTTATTCGTTTCGAACATAAGAACTGCGAAGATTTTGGCTTTCTCAAGCGTTTGTTACCTCCAAACCGCCATATTTCGCGAAAGGATTGACCAATCCGCATAATTTCTGTTGCATCTGAAAGTAGAAACCCGCCCGATTACAACGGTATGTGTAGTCTTCCCCTAGGCCGTTCTAGTTTTTCGTGTCGAGCATCAGAACTGCGAAAATTTTGAGTTTCTCAAGCGTTTCTTACCTCCAAACTGCCACATCTCGCGAACGGATTGACCAATCCGCAAAATTCATGTTGCATCTGAAAGTAGAAACTCGCCCTATTACAACGGTATGCGTACTTTTTCCCTAGGCCGTTCTAGTTATTCGTTTCGAGCATCAGAACTGCGAAAATTTGGAGTTTCTCAAGCGTTTCTTACCTCCAAACTGCCATATCTCGCGAACGGATTGTCCAATCCGCAAAATTTCTGTTGCATCTGAAAGTAGAAACCCGCCCGATTACAACGGTATGTGTAGTCTTCCCCTAGGCCGTTCTAGTTATTCGTCTCGAGCATCAGAACTGCGAAACTTTTGAGTTTCTCAAGCGTTTCTTACCTCCAAACTGCCATATCTCGCGAACGGATTGTCCAATCCGCAAAACTTCTGTTGCATCTGAAAGTAGAAACCCGCCCGATTACAACGGTATGTGTAGTCTTCCCCTAGGCCGTTCTAGTTATTCGTCTCGAGCATCAGAGCTGCGAAACTTTTGAGTTTCTCAAGCGATTCTTACCTCCAAACTGCCATATCTCGCGAACGGATTGACCAATCCGCAAAATTTCTGTTGCATCTGAAAGTAGAAACTCGCCCGATTACAACGGTATGCGTACTTTTCCCCTAGGCCGTTCTAGTTATGCTTGTCGTGCATCAGAACTGCGAAAATTGTGAGTTTCTCAAGCGTTTCTTACATCCAAACTCCAATATCTCGCGAACAGGTTGACCAATCCGCAAAATTCATGTTGCATCTGAAAGTAGAAACTCGCCCGATTACAACGGTATGCGTACTTTTTCCCTAGGCCGTTCTAGTTATTCGTTTCGAGCATCAGAACTGCGAAAATTTTGAGTTTCTCAAGCGTTTCTTACCTCTAAACTGCCATATCTCGCGAACGGATTGACCAATCCGCAAAATTTCTGTTGCATCTGAAAGTAGAAACCCGCCCGATTACAACGGTGTGTGTAGTGTTCCCCTAGGCCGTTCTAGTTATTCGTCTCGAGCATCAGAACTGCGAAACATTTGAGTTTCTCAAGCGTTTCTTACCTCCAAACTGCCATATCTCGCGAACGTATTGTCCAATCCGCAAAATTTCTGTTGCATCTGAAAGTAGAAACCCGCCCGATTACAACGGTATGTGTACTTTTCCCCTAGGCCGTTCTAGTTATTCGTTTCGAGCATCAGAACTGCGAAAATTTTGTGTTTCTCAAGCGTTTCTTACCTCCAAACTGCCATATCTCGCGAAAGGATTGACCAATCCGCAAAATTTCTGTTGCATCTGAAAGTAGAAACTCGCCCGATTACAACGGTATGAGTACTTTTCCCCTAGGCCGTTCTGGTTATTCGTTTCGAACATCAGAACTGCGAAGATTTTGGGTTTCTCAAGCGTTTGTTACCTCCAAACCGCCATATTTCGCGAAAGGATTGACCAATCCGCATAATTTCTGTTGCATCTGAGAGTAGAAACTCGCCCGATTACAACGGTATGTGTACTTTTCCCCTAGGCCGTTCTAGTTATTCGTCTCGAGCATCCGAACTGCGAAACTTTTGAGTTTCTCAAGCGTTTCTTACCTCCAAACTGCCACATCTCGCGAACGGATTGACCAATCCGCAAAATTCATGTTGCATCTGAAAGTAGAAACTCGCCCGATTACGACGGTATGTGTACTTTTACCCTAGGCCGTTCTAGTTATGCTTGTCGAGCATCAGAACTGCGAACATTTTGAGTTTCACAAGCGTTTCTTACCTGCAAACTGCCATATCTCGCGAACGGAATCACCAATCCGCAAAATTTCTGTGGCATCTGAAAGTAGAAACTCGCCCAATTACAACGGTATGTGTACTTTTTCCCTAGGCCATTCTAGTTATTCGTTTCGAGCATCAGGACTGCGAAAATTTTGAGTTTCTCAAGCGTTTCTTACCTCCAAACTGCCACATCTCGCGAAAGGATTGTCCAATCCGCAAAATTTCTGTTGCATCTGGAAGTAGAAACAAGCCCGATTACGACGGTATGCGTACTTTTCCCCGAGGCCGTTCCAGTTATTCGTTTCGAGCATCAGAACTGCGAAAATTTTGAGTTTCTCAACCGCTTCTTACATCCAAACTGCCATATCTGGCGAAAGGATTGACCAATCCGCAAAATTTCTGTTGCATCTGAAAGTAGAAACTCGCCCGATTACAACGGTATGCGTACCTTTCCCGTAGGCCGTTCTTGTTATTCGTTTCGAGCATCAGAACTGCGAATATTTTGAGTTTCACAAGCGTTTCTTACCTGCAAACTGCCATATCTCGCGAACGGAATCACCAATCCGCAAAATTTCTGTGGCATCTGAAAGTAGAAACTCGCCCAATTACAACGGTATGTGTACTTTTCCCCTAGGCCATTCTAGTTATTCGTTTCGAGCATCAGAACTGCGAAAATTTATAGTTTCTCAAGCGTTTCTTACTTACAAACTGCCACATCTCGCGAACGGATTGACCAATCCGCGAAATTTCTGTTGCATCTGAAAGTAGAAACAAGCCCGATTACGACGGTATGCGTACTTTTCCCCGAGGCCGTTCCAGTTATTCGTGTCGAGCATCAGAACTGCGAAAATTTTGAATTTCTCAACCGCTTCTTACCTCCAAACTGCCATATCTGGCGAAAGGATTGACCAATCCGCAAAATTTCTGTTGCATCTGAAAGTAGAAACTCGCCCGATTACAACGGTATGCGTACCTTTCCCGTAGGCCGTTCTTGTTATTCGTTTCGAGCATCAGAACTGCAAATATTTTGAGTTTCTCAAGCGTTTCTTACATACAAACTGCCACATCTCGCGAACGGATTGACCAATCCGCAAAATTTCTGTGGCATCTGAAAGTAGAAACTCGCCCAATTACAACGGTATGTGTACTTTTCCCCTAGGCCATTCTAGTTATTCGTTTCGAGCATCAGAACTGCGAAAATTTATAGTTTCTCAAGCGTTTCTTACTTACAAACTGCCACATCTCGCGAACGGATTGACCAATCCGCGAAATTTCTGTTGCATCTGAAAGTAGAAACAAGCCCGATTACGACGGTATGCGTACTTTTCCCCGAGGCCGTTCCAGTTATTCGTGTCGAGCATCAGAACTGCGAAAATTTTGAATTTCTCAACCGCTTCTTACCTCCAAACTGCCATATCTGGCGAAAGGATTGACCAATCCGCAAAATTTCTGTTGCATCTGAAAGTAGAAACTCGCCCGATTACAACGGTATGCGTACCTTTCCCGTAGGCCGTTCTTGTTATTCGTTTCGAGCATCAGAACTGCAAATATTTTGAGTTTCTCAAGCGTTTCTTACATACAAACTGCCACATCTCGCGAACGGATTGACCAATCCGCAAAATTTCTGTGGCATCTGAAAGTAGAAACTCGCCCAATTACAACGGTATGTGTACTTTTCCCCTAGGCCATTCTAGTTATTCGTTTCGAGCATCAGAACTTCGAAAATTTTGAGTTTCTCGAGCGTTTCTTACCTCCAAACTGCCATATCTCGCGCACGGATTGACCAATCCGCAAAATTTCTGTTGCATCTGAAAGTAGAAACTCGCCCGATTACTACGGTATGTGTACTTTTCCCCTAGGCCGTTCCAGTTATTCGTTTCGAGCATCAGAACTGCGAAAATTTTGAGTTTCTCAACCGCTTCTTACCTCCAAACTGCCATATCTGGCGAAAGGATTGACCAATCCGCAAAATTTCTGTTGCATCTGAAAGTAGAAGCTCGCCCTATTACAAAGGTATGCGTACTTTTCCCGTTGGCCGTTCTAGTTATTCGTTTCGAGCATCAGAACTGCGAAAATTTTGAGTTTCTCAAGCGTTTCTTACCTCCAAACTGCCACATCTCGCGAACGGATTGTCCAATCCGCAAAATTTCTGTTGCATCTGAAAGTAGAAACTCGCCCGATGACAACGGTATGCGTACTTTTCCCCTAGGCCGTTCTTGTTATTCGTTTCCAGCATCAGAACTGCGAAAATTTCTAGTTTCTCAAGCGTTTCTTACTTACAAACTGCCACATCTCGCGAATGGATTGACCAATCCGCAAAATTTCTGTTGCATCTGAAAGCAGAAACTCGCCCGATTACAACGGTTTACGTACTTTTCCCCTGGTCCGTTCTAGTGATGCTTGTCGAGCACCAGAACTGCGAAAATTTTGAGTTCCTCAAGCGTTTCTTACATACAAACTGCCACATCTCGCGGACGGATTGACCAATCCGCAAAATTTCTGTGGCATCTGAAAGTAGAAACTCGCGCAATTACAACGGTATGTGTACTTTTCCCCTAGGCCTTTCTAGTTATTCGTTTCGAGCATCAGAACATCGAAAATTTTGAGTTTCTCGAGCGTTTCTTACCTCCAAACTGCCATATCTCGCGCACGGATTGACCAATCCGCAAAGTTTCTGTTGCATCTGAAAGTAGAAACTCGCCCGATTACAACGGTATGTGTACTTTTCCCCTAGGCCGTTCCAGTTAATCGTTTCGAGCATCAGAACTGCGAAAATTTTTAGTTTCTCAAGCGTTTCTTACTTACAAACTGCCACATCTCGCGAACGGATTGACCAATCCGCAAAATTTCTGTAGCATCTGAAAGTAGCAACTCGCCCGATTACGACGGTATGTGTACTTTTCCCCTAGGCCATTCTAGTTATTCGTTTCGAGCATCAGAACTTCGAAAATTTTGAGTTTCTCGAGCGTTTCTTACCTCCAAACTGCCATATCTCGCGCACGGATTGACCAATCCGCAAAATTTCTGTTGCATCTGAAAGTAGAAACTCGCCCGATTACAACAGTAAGTGTACTTTTCCCCTAGGCCGTTCCAGTTATTCGTTTCGAGCATCAGAACTGCGAAAATTTTGAGTTTCTCAACCGCTTCTTACCTCCAAACTGCCATATCTGGCGAAAGGATTCACCAATCCGCAAAATTTCTGTTGCATCTGAAAGTAGAAACTTGCCCGAGTACAACGGTATGTGTACTTTTCCCCTAGGCCGTTCCAGTTATTCGTTTCGAGCATCAGAACTGCGAAAATTTTGAGTTCCTCAACCGCTTCTTACCTCCAAACTGCCATATCTGGCGAAAGGATTGACCAATCCGCAAAATTTCTGTTGCATCTGAAAGTAGAAACTCGCCCGATTACAACGGTATGCGTACCTCTCCCCTAGGCCGTTCTTGTTATTCGTTTCGAGCATCAGAACTGCGAATATTTTGAGTTTCTCAAGCGTTTCTTACATACAAACTGCCACATATCGCGAACGGATTGACCAATCCGCAAAATTTCTGTGGCATCTGAATGTAGAAACTCGCCCAATTACAACGGAATGTGTACTTTTCCCCTAGGCCATTCTAGTTATTCGTTTCGAGCATCAGAACTGTGAACATTTTGAGTTTCTCAACCGTTTCTTACCTCCAAACTGCCATATCTCGCGAACGGATTGACCGATCTGCAAAATTTCTGTTGCATCTGAAAGTAGAAACTCGCCCGATTACAACGGTATGCGTACTTTTCCCCTAGGCCGTTCTAGTTATGCTTGTCTTTCATCAGAACTGCAAAAATTTTGAGTTTCTCAAGCGTTTCTTATCTCCAAACTCCCATATCTCGCGAACGGATTGACCGATCCGCAAAATTTCTGTTGCATCTGAAAGTAGAAGCTCGCCCTATTACAAAGGTATGCGTACTTTTCCCGTTGGCCGTTCTAGTTATTCGTTTCGAGCATCAGAACTGCGAAAATTTTGAGTTTCTCAAGCGTTTCTTACCTCCAAACTGCCACATCTCGCGAACGGATTGTCCAATCCGCAAAATTTCTGTTGCATCTGAAAGTAGAAACTCGCCCGATTACAACGGTGTTCGTACTTTTCCCCTAGGCCGTTCTAGTTATTCGTTTCGAGCATCAGAACTGCGAAAATTTTTAGTTTCCCAAGCGTTTCTTACTTACAAACTGCCACATCTTGCGAACGGATTGACCAATCCGCAAAATTTCTGTTGCATCTGAAAGTAGAAACTCGCCCGATTACAACGGTATGCGTACCTTTCCCGTAGGCCGTTCTTGTTATTCGTTTCGAGCATCAGAACTGCAAATATTTTGAGTTTCTCAAGCGTTTCTTACATACAAACTGCCACATCTCGCGAACGGATTGACCAATCCGCAAAATTTCTGTGGCATCTGAAAGTAGAAACTCGCCCAATTACAACGGTATGTGTACTTTTCCCCTAGGCCATTCTAGTTATTCGTTTCGAGCATCAGAACTTCGAAAATTTTGAGTTTCTCGAGCGTTTCTTACCTCCAAACTGCCATATCTCGCGCACGGATTGACCAATCCGCAAAATTTCTGTTGCATCTGAAAGTAGAAACTCGCCCGATTACTACGGTATGTGTACTTTTCCCCTAGGCCGTTCCAGTTATTCGTTTCGAGCATCAGAACTGCGAAAATTTTGAGTTTCTCAACCGCTTCTTACCTCCAAACTGCCATATCTGGCGGAAGGATTGACCAATCCGCAAAATTTCTGTTGCATCTGAAAGTAGAAGCTCGCCCTATTACAAAGGTATGCGTACTTTTCCCGTTGGCCGTTCTAGTTATTCGTTTCGAGCATCAGAACTGCGAAAATTTTGAGTTTCTCAAGCGTTTCTTACCTCCAAACTGCCACATCTCGCGAACGGATTGTCCAATCCGCAAAATTTCTGTTGCATCTGAAAGTAGAAACTCGCCCGATTACAACGGTGTGCGTACTTTTCTCCTAGGCCGTTCTTGTTATTCGTTTCAGCATCAGAACTGCGAAAATTTCTAGTTTCTCAAGCGTTTCTTACTTACAAACTGCCACATCTCGCGAATGGATTGACCAATCCGCAAAATTTCTGTTGCATCTGAAAGCAGAAACTCGCCCGATTACAACGGTTTACGTACTTTTCCCCTAGTCCGTTCTAGTGATGCTTGTCGAGCACCAGAACTGCGAAAATTTTGAGTTTCTCAAGCGTTTCTTACATACAAACTGCCACATGTCGCGGACGGATTGACCAATCCGCAAAATTTCTGTGGCATCTGAAAGTAGAAACTCGCGCAATTACAACGGTATGTGTACTTTTCCCCTAGGCCTTTCTAGTTATTCGTTTCGAGCATCAGAACATCGAAAATTTTGAGTTTCTCAAGTGTTTCTTACTTCCAAACTCCCATATATCGTGAACGGATTGACCAATCCGCAAAATTTCTGTTGCATCTGAAAGCAGAAACCCGCCCGAATACAAAGGTAAGCGTACTTTTCCCGTTGGCCGTTCTAGTTATTCGTTTCGAGCATCAGGACTGCGAAAATTTTTAGTTTCTCAAGCGTTTCTTACTTACAAACTGCCACATCTCGCGAACGGATTGACCAATCCGCAAAATTTCTGTTGCATCTGAAAGTAGAAACTCGCCCGATTACGACGGTATGCGTACTTTTCCCCTAGGCCGTTCCAGTTATTCGTTTCGAGCATCAGAACTGCGAAAATTTTGAGTTTCTCAACCGCTTCTTACCTCCAAACTGCCATATCTGGCGAAAGGATTGACCAATCCGCAAAATTTCTGTTGCATCTGAAAGTAGAAACTCGCCCGATTACAACGGTATGCGTACCTCTCCCCTAGGCCGTTCTTGTTATTCGTTTCGAGCATCAGAACTGCGAATATTTTGAGTTTCTCAAGCGTTTCTTACATACAAACTGCCACATATCGCGAACGGATTGACCAATCCGCAAAATTTCTGTGGCATCTGAATGTAGAAACTCGCCCAATTACAACGGAATGTGTACTTTTCCCCTAGGCCATTCTAGTTATTCGTTTCGAGCATCAGAACTGTGAACATTTTGAGTTTCTCAACCGTTTCTTACCTCCAAACTGCCATATCTCGCGAACGGATTGACCGATCCGCAAAATTTCTGTTGCATCTGAAAGTAGAAACTCGCCCGATTACAACGGTATGCGTACTTTTCCCCTAGGCCGTTCTAGTTATGCTTGTCGAGCATCAGAACTGCAAAAATTTTGAGTTTCTCAAGCGTTTCTTATCTCCAAACTCCCATATCTCGCGAACGGATTGACCGATCCGCAAAATTTCTGTTGCATCTGAAAGTAGAAACTCGCCCGATTACAACGGTATGTGTACTTTTCCCGTAGGCCGTTCTAGTTATTCGTTTCGAGCATCAGAACTGCGAAAATTTTTAGTTTCTCCAGCGTTTCTTACTTACGAACTGCCACATCTCGCGAACGGATTGACCAATCCGCAAAATTTCTGTTGCATCTGAAAGTAGAAACACGCCCGATTACGACGGTATGCGTACTTTTCCCCTAGGCCGTTCCAGTTATTCGTTTCGAGCATCAGAACTTCGAAAATTTTGAGTTTCTCGAGCGTTTCTTACCTCCAAACTGCCATATCTCGCGCACGGATTGACCAATCCGCAAAATTTCTGTTGCATCTGAAAGTAGAAACTCGCCCGATTACTACGGTATGTGTACTTTTCCCCTAGGCCGTTCCAGTTATTCGTTTCGAGCATCAGAACTGCGAAAATTTTGAGTTTCTCAACCGCTTCTTACCTCCAAACTGCCATATCTGGCGAAAGGATTGACCAATCCGCAAAATTTCTGTTGCATCTGAAAGTAGAAGCTCGCCCTATTACAAAGGTATGCGTACTTTTCCCGTTGGCCGTTCTAGTTATTCGTTTCGAGCATCAGAACTGCGAAAATTTTGAGTTTCTCAAGCGTTTCTTACCTCCAAACCGCCACATCTCGCGAACGGATTGTCCAATCCGCAAAATTTCTGTTGCATCTGAAAGTAGAAACTCGCCCGATTACAACGGTGTGCGTACTTTTCTCCTAGGCCGTTCTTGTTATTCGTTTCCAGCATCAGAACTGCGAAAATTTCTAGTTTCTCAAGCGTTTCTTACTTACAAACTGCCACATCTCGCGAATGGATTGACCAATCCGCAAAATTTCTGTTGCATCTGAAAGCAGAAACTCGCCCGATTACAACGGTTTACGTACTTTTCCCCTAGTCCGTTCTAGTGATGCTTGTCGAGCACCAGAACTGCGAAAATTTTGAGTTTCTCAAGCGTTTCTTACATACAAACTGCCACATGTCGCGGACGGATTGACCAATCCGCAAAATTTCTGTGGCATCTGAAAGTAGAAACTCGCGCAATTACAACGGTATGTGTACTTTTCCCCTAGGCCTTTCTAGTTATTCGTTTCGAGCATCAGAACATCGAAAATTTTGAGTTTCTCGAGCGTTTCTTACCTCCAAACTGCCATATCTCGCGCACGGATTGACCAATCCGCAAAGTTTCTGTTGCATCTGAAAGTAGAAACTCGCCCGATTACAACGGTATGTGTACTTTTCCCCTAGGCCGTTCCAGTTATTCGTTTCGAGCATCAGAACTGCGAAAATTTTGAGTTTCTCAACCGCTTCTTACTTCCAAACTGCCATATCTGGCGAAAGGATTGACCAATCCGCAAAATTTCTGTTGCATCTGAAAGTAGAAGCTCGCCCTATTACAACGGTATGCGTACTTTTCCCCTAGTCCGTTCTAGTTATGCTTGTCGAGCACCAGAACTGCGAAAATTTTGAGTTTCTCAAGTGTTTCTTACTTCCAAACTCCCATATATCGTGAACGGATTGACCAATCCGCAAAATTTCTGTTGCATCTGAAAGCAGAAACCCGCCCGAATACAAAGGTATGCGTACTTTTCCCGTTGGCCGTTCTAGTTATTCGTTTCGAGCATCAGGACTGCGAAAATTTTTAGTTTCTCAAGCGTTTCTTACTTACAAACTGCCACATCTCGCGAACGGATTGACCAATCCGCAAAATTTCTGTTGCATCTGAAAGTAGAAACTCGCCCGATTACGACGGTATGCGTACTTTTCCCCTAGGCCGTTCCAGTTATTCGTTTCGAGCATCAGAACTGCGAAAATTTTGAGTTTCTCAACCGCTTCTTACCTCCAAACTGCCATATCTGGCGAAAGGATTGACCAATCCGCAAAATTTCTGTTGCATCTGAAAGTAGAAACTCGCCCGATTACAACGGTATGCGTACCTCTCCCCTAGGCCGTTCTTGTTATTCGTTTCGAGCATCAGAACTGCGAATATTTTGAGTTTCTCAAGCGTTTCTTACATACAAACTGCCACATATCGCGAACGGATTGACCAATCCGCAAAATTTCTGTGGCATCTGAATGTAGAAACTCGCCCAATTACAACGGAATGTGTACTTTTCCCCTAGGCCATTCTAGTTATTCGTTTCGAGCATCAGAACTGTGAACATTTTGAGTTTCTCAACCGTTTCTTACCTCCAAACTGCCATATCTCGCGAACGGATTGACCGATCCGCAAAATTTCTGTTGCATCTGAAAGTAGAAACTCGCCCGATTACAACGGTATGCGTACTTTTCCCCTAGGCCGTTCTAGTTATGCTTGTCGAGCATCAGAACTGCAAAAATTTTGAGTTTCTCAAGCGTTTCTTATCTCCAAACTCCCATATCTCGCGAACGGATTGACCGATCCGCAAAATTTCTGTTGCATCTGAAAGTAGAAACTCGCCCGATTACAACGGTATGTGTACTTTTCCCGTAGGCCGTTCTAGTTATTCGTTTCGAGCATCAGAACTGCGAAAATTTTTAGTTTCTCCAGCGTTTCTTACTTACGAACTGCCACATCTCGCGAACGGATTGACCAATCCGCAAAATTTCTGTTGCATCTGAAAGTAGAAACACGCCCGATTACGACGGTATGCGTACTTTTCCCCTAGGCCGTTCCAGTTATTCGTTTCGAGCATCAGAACTGCGAACATTTTGAGTTTCTCAACCGCTTCTTACCTCCAAACTGCCATATCTGGCGAAAGGATTGACCAATCCGCAAAATTTCTGTTGCATCTGAAAGTAGAAACTCGCCCGATTACAACGGTAGGCGTACTTTTCCCCTAGGCCGTTCTAGTTATGCTTGTCGAGCATCAGAACTGCAAAAATTTTGAGTTTCTCAAGCGTTTCTTATCTCCAAACTCCCATATCTCGCGAACGGATTGACCGATCCTCAAAATTTCTGTTGCATCTGAAAGTAGAAACTCGCCCGAATACAACGGTATGTGTACTTTTCCCCTAGGCCGTTCCAGTTATTCGTTTCGAGCATCAGAGCTGCGAAAATTTTGAGTTTCTCAAGCGTTTCTTACATCCAAACTGCCATATCTCGCGAAAGGATTGACCAATCCGCAAAATTTCTGTTGCATCTGAAAGTAGAAACTCGCCCGATTACAACGGTTTGAGTACTTTTCCCCTAGGCCGTTCTGGTTATTCGTTTCGAGCATCAGAACTACGAAAATTTTGTGTTTCTTAAGCGTTTCTTACCTCCAAACTGCCATATCTCGCGAAAGGATTCACCAATCCGCATAATTTCTGTTGCATCTGAAAGTAGAAACTCGCCCGATTACAACGGTATGTGTACTTTTCCCCTAGGCCGTTCCAGTTATTCGTTTCGAGCATCAGAACTGCGAAAATTTTGAGTTTCTCAAGCGTTTCTTACCTCCAAACTGCCATATCTCGCGAACGGATTCACCAATCCGCAAAATTTCTGTTGCATCTGAAAGTAGAAACTCGCCCGATTACAACGGTTTGTGTACTTTTCCTCTAGGCCGTTCCAGTTATTCGTTTCGAGCATCCGAACTGCGAAAATTTTGAGTTTCTCAACCGTTTCTTACATCCAAACTGCCATATCTGGCGAACGGATTGACCAATCCGCAAAATTTCTGTTGCATCTGAAAGTAGAATCTCGCCCGATTTCAACAGTATGAGTACTTTTCCCCTAGGCCGTTCTACTTATGCTTGTCGAGCCACAGAACTGCGAAAATTTTGAGTTTCTCAAGCGTTTCTTACCTCCAAACTGCCACATCTCGCGAACGGATTGACCAATCCGCAAAATTTCTGTGGCATCTGAAAGTAGAAACTCGCCCAATTACAACGGTATGTGTACTTTTCCCCTAGGCCATCCTAGTTATTCGTTTCGAGCATCAGAACTGCGAAAATTTTGAGTTTCTCGAGCGTTTCCTACCTCCAAACTGCCATATCTCGCGCACGGATTGACCAATCCGCAAAATTTCTGTTGCATCTGAAAGTAGAAACTCGCCCGATCACAACGGTAGGAGTACATTTCCCCTAGGCCGTTCTAGTTATGCTTGTCGAGCATCAGAACTGTGAACATTTTGAGTTTCTCAACCGTTTCTTACCTCCAAACTACCATATCTCGCGAACGGATTGACCGTTCCGCAAAATTTCTGTTGCATCTGAAAGTAGAAACTCGCCCGATTACAACGGTGTGTGTACTTTTCGCCTAGGCCATTCTAGTTATTCGTTTCGAGCATCAGAACTGCGAAAATTTTGAGTTTCTCGAGCGTTTCTTACCTCCAAACTGCCATATCTCGCGCACGGATTGACCAATCCGCAAAATTTCTGTTGCATCTGAAAGTAGAAACTCGTCCGATTACAACGGTATGTGTACTTTTCCCCTAGGCCGTTCCAGCTATTCGTTTCGAGCATCAGAACTGCGAAAATGTTGAGTTTCTCAACCGCTTCTTACCTCCGAACTGCCATATCTGGCGAACGGATGGACCAATCCGCAAAATTTCTGCTGCATCTGAAAGCAAAAACTCACCCGATTACAACGGTATGCGTACTTTTCCCCTAGGCCGTTCTAGTTATTCGTTTCGAGCATCAGAACTGCGAAAATTTTGAGTTTGTCAAGCGTTTCTTACACACAAACTGCCATATCTGGCGAACGGATTGACCAATCCGCAAAATTTCTGTTGCATCTGAAAGTACAAACTCGCCCGATTACAACGGTATGCGTACTTTTCCCCTAGGCCATTCTAATTATGCTTGTCGAGCATCAGAACTGCGAAAATTTTGAGTTTCTTAAGCGTTTCTTACCTCCAAACTGCCATATCTCGCGAACGGATTGACCAATCCGCAAAATTTCTGTGGCATCTGAAAGTAGAAACTCGCCCAATTACAACGGTATGTGTACTTTTCCCCTAGGCCATTCTAGTTATTCGTTTCGAGCATCAGAACTGCGAAAATTTTGAGTTTCTCGAGCGTTTCTTACCTCCAAACTGCCATATCTCGCGCACGGATTGACCAATCCGCAAAATTTCTGTTGCATCTGAAAGTAGAAACTCGCTCGATTACAACGGTATGTGTACTTTTCCCCTAGGCCGTTCCAGTTATTCGCTTCGAGCATCAGAACTGCGAAAATGTTGAGTTTCTCATCCGCTTCTTACCTCCAAACTGCCATATCTGGCGAACGGATGGACCAATCCGCAAAATTTCTGTTGCATCTGAAAGCAGAATCTCGCCCGATTACAACGGTATGCGTACTTTTCCCCTAGGCCGTTCTAGTTATTCGTTTCGAGCATCAGAACTGCGAAAATTTTGAGTTTCTCAAGCGTTTCTTACCTCCAAACTGCCATATCTCGCGAAAGGATTGACCAATCCGCAAAATTTCTGTTGCATCTGAAAGTAGAAACTCGCCCGATTACAACGGTATGCGTACTTTTGCCCTAGGCCGTTCTAGTTATGCTTGTCGAGCATCAGAACTGCGAAAATTTTGAGTTTCTCAAGCGTTTCTTACCTACAAACGGCCATATCTGGCGAACGGATTGACCAATCCGCAAAATTTCTGTTGCATCTGAAAGTAGAAACTCGCCCGATTACAACGGTATGCGTACTTTTCCCCTAGGCCATTCTAGTTATGCTTGTCGAGCATCAGAACTGCGAAAATTTTGAGTTTCTTAAGCGTTTCTTACCTCCAAACTGCCATATCTCGCGAACGGATTGACCAATCCGCAAAATTTGTGTTGCATCTGAAAGTAGAAACTCGCCCGATTACAACGGTATGCGTACTTTTCCCCTAGGCCGTTCTAGTTATTCGTTTCGAGCATCAGAACTGCGAAAATTTTGAGTTTCTGAAGCGTTTCTTATCTACAAACTGCCATATCTGGCGAACGGATTGACCAATCCGCAAAATTTCTGTTGCATCTGAAAGTAGAAACTCGCCCGATTACAACGGTATGCGTACTTTTCCCCTAGGCCATTCTAGTTATGCTTGTCGAGCATCAGAACTGCGAAAATTTCGAGTTTCTTAAGCGTATCTTACCTCCAAACTGCCATATCTCGCGCACGGATTGACCAATCCGCAAAATTTCTGTTGCATCTGAAAGTAGAAACTCGCCCGATTACAACGGTATGTGTACTTTTCCCCTAGGCCGTTCCAGTTATTCGTTTCGAGCATCAGAACTGCGAAAATGTTGTGTTTCTCAAGCGTTTCTTACCTCCAAACTGCCATATCTCGCGAAAGGATTGACCAATCCGCAAAATTTCTGTTGCATCTGAAAGTAGACACTCGCCCGATTACAACGGTATGCGTACTTTTCCCCTAGGCCGTTCTAGTTATGCTTGTCGAGCATCAGAACTGCGAAAATTTTGAGGTTCTCAAGCGTTTCTTACCTACAAACTGCCATATCTGGCGAACGGATTGACCAATCCGCAAAATTTCTGATGCATCTGAAAGCAGAAACTCGCCCGATTACAACGGTATGCGTACTTTTCCCCTGGGCCGTTCTAGTTACTCGTTTCGAGCATCAGAACTGCGAAAATTTTGAGTTTCTCAAGCGTTTCTTACCTCCAAACTGCCATATCTCGCGAAAGGATTGACCAATCCGCAAAATTTCTGTTGCATCTGAAAGTATACACTCGCCCGATTACAACGGTATGCGTACTGTTCCCCTAGGCCGTTCTAGTTATTCGTTTCGAGCATCAGAACTGCGAAAATTTTGAGTTTCTCGAGCGTTTCTTACCTCAAAACTGCCATATCTCGCCCACGGATTGACCAATCCGCAAAATTTCTGTTGCATCTGAAAGTAGAAACTCGCCCGATTACAACGTTATGTGTACTTTTCCCCTAGGCCGTTCCAGTTATTCGTTTCGAGCATCAGAACTGCGAAAATGTTGAGTTTCTCAACCGCTTCTTACCTCCAAACTGCCCTAGCTCGCGAACGGATTGTCCAATCCGCAAAATTTCTGCTGCATCTGAAAGTAGAAACTCGCCCGATTACAACGATATGAGTACTTTTCCCCTAGGCCGTTCTGGTTATTCGTTTCGAGCATCAGAACTGCGAAAATTTTGGGTTTCGCAAGCGTTTCTTACCTCCAAACTGCCATATCTCGCGAACGGATTGAACAATCCGCAAAATTTCTGTTGCATCTGAAAGTAGAAACTCGCCCGATTACAACGGTATGTGTACTTTTCCCCTAGGCCGTTCCAGTTATTCGTTTCGAGCATCAGAACTGCGAAAATGTTGAGTTTCTCAACCGCTTCTTACCTCCAAACTGCCATATCTGGCGAACGGATGGACCAATCCGCAACATTTCTGTTGTATCTGAAAGCAGAAACTCGCCCGATTACAACGGTATGCGTACTTTTCCCCTAGGCCGTTCTAGTTATTCGTTTCGAGCATCAGAACTGCGAAAATTTTTAGTTTCTCAAGCGTTTCTTACCTCCAAACCGCCATATCTCGCGAAAGGTTTGACCAATCCGCAAAATTTCTGTTGCATCTGAAAGTAGACACTCGCCCGATTACAACGGTGTGTGTAGTCTTCCCCTCGGTCGTTCTAGTTATTCGTTTCGAGAATCAGAACTGCGAATATTTTGAGTTTCTCAGGCGTTTCTTACATACAGACTGCCATATCTCGCGAACGGATTGACCAATCCGCAAAATTTCTGTGGCATCTGAAAGAAGAAACTCGCCCAATTACAACGGTATGTGTACTTTTCCCCTAGGCCATTCTAGTTATTCGTTTCGTGCATCAAAACTGCGAAAATTTTGAGTTTCTCGAGCGTTTCTTACCTCCAAACTGCCATATCTCGCGCACGGATTGACCAATCCGCAAAATTTCTGTTGCATCTGAAAGTAGAAACTCGCCCGATTACAACGGTATGTGCACTTTTCCCCTAGGCCGTTCCAGTTATTCGTTTCGAGCATCAGAACTGCGAAAATGTTGAGTTTCTCAACCGCTTCTTACCTCCAAACTGCCATATCTGGCGAACGGATTGACCAATCCGCAAAATTTCTGTTGCATCTGAAAGTAGAAACTCGCCCGATTACAACGGTATGCGTACTTTTCCCCTAGGCCGTTCTAGTTATGCTTGTCGAGCATCAGAACTGCGAAAATTTTGAGTTTCTTAAGCGTTTCTTACCTCCAAACTGCCATATCTCGCGAACGGATTGACCAATCCGCAAAATTTCTGTTGCATCTGAAAGTAGACACTCGCCCGATTACAACGGTATGCGTACTTTTCCCCTAGGCCGTTCTAGTTATGCTTGTCGAGCATCAGAACTGCGAAAATTTTGAGTTTCTCAAGCGTTTCTTACCTCCAAACTGCCATATCTCGCGAAAGGATTGACCAATCCCCAAAATTTCTGTTGCATCTGAAAGTAGACACTCGCCCGATTACAACGGTATGCGTACTTTTCCCCTAGGCCGTTCTAGTTATGCTTGTCGAGCATCAGAACTGCGAAAATTTTGAGTTTCTCAAGCGTTTCTTACCTACAAACTGCCATATCTGGCGAACGGATTGACCAATCCGCAAAATTTCTGTTGCATCTGAAAGCAGAAACTCGCCCGATTACAACGGTATGCGTACTTTTCCCCTAGGCCGTTCTAGTTATTCGTTTCGAGCATCAGAACTGCGAAAATTTTGAGTTTCTCAAGCGTTTCTTACCTCCAAACTGCCATATCTCGCGAAAGGATTGACCAATCCGCAAAATTTCTGCTGCATCTGAAAGTAGAAACTCGCCCGATTACAAAGATATGAGTACTTTTCCCCTAGGCCGTTCTGGTTATTCGTTTCGAGCATCAGAACTGCGAATATTTTGAGTTTCTCAAGCGTTTCTTACATACAAACTGCCACATCTCGCGAACGGATTGACAAATCCGCAAAATTTCTGTGGCATCTGAAAATAGAAACTCGCCCAATTACAACGGTATGTGTACTTTTCCCCTAGGCCATTCTAGTTATTCGTTTCGAGCATCAGAACTGCGAAAATTTTGAGTTTCTCGAGCGTTTCTTACATCAAAACTGCCATATCTCGCCCACGGATTGACCAATCCGCAAAATTTCTGTTGCATCTGAAAGTAGAAACTCGCCCGATTACAACGGTATGTGTACTTTTCCCCTAGGCCGTTCCAGTTATTCGTTTCGAGCATCAGAACTGCGAAAATGTTGAGTTTCTCAACCGCTTCTTACCTCCAAACAGTCATATCTGGCGAACGGATGGACCAATCCGCAAAATTTCTGTTACATCTGAAAGCAGAAACTCGCCCGATTACAACGGTATGCGTACTTTTCCCCTAGGCCGTTCTAGTTATTCGTTTCGAGCATCAGAACTGCGAAAATTTTGAGTTTCTCAAGCGTTTCTTACCTCCAAACTGCCATGTCTCGCGAAAGGATTGACCAATCCGCAAAATTTCTGCTGCATCTGAAAGTAGAAACTCGCCCGATTACAACCATATGAGTACTTTTCCCCTAGGCCGTTCTGGTTATTCGTTTCGAGCATCAGAACTGCGAACATTTTGGGTTTCTCAAGCGTTTCTTACCTCCAAACTGCCATATCTCGCGAACGGATTGAACAATCCGCAAAATTTCTGTTGCATCTGAAAGTAGAAACTCGCCCGATCACAACGGTATGAGTACATTTCCCCTAGGCCGTTCTAGTTATGCTTGTCGAGCATCAGAACTGTGAACATTTTCAGTTTCTCAACGGTTTCTTACCTCCAAACTACCATATCTCGCGAACGGATTGACCGATCCGCAAAATTTCTGTTGCATCTGAAAGTAGAAACTCGCCCGATTACAAAGGTATGTGTACTTTTCCCCTAGGCCGTTCCAGTTATTCGTTTCGAGCATCAGAACTGCGAAAATTTTGAGTTTCTCAACCGTTTCTTACGTCCAAACTGCCCTAGCTCGCGAACGGATTGACCAATCCGCAAAATTGCTGTTGCATCTGAAAGTAGACACTCGCCCGATTACAACGGTATGCGTACTTTTCCCCTATGCCGTTCTAGTTATTCGTTTCGAGCATCAGAACTGCGAATATTTTGAGTTTCTCAAGCGTTTCTTACCTACAAACTGCCATATCTGGCGAACGGATTGACCAATCCTCAAAATTTCTGTTGCATCTGAAAGTAGAAACCCGCCCGATTACAACGGTATGCGTACTTTTCCCCTAGGCCATTCTAGTTATGCTTGTCGAGCATCAGAACTGCGAAAATTTTGAGTTTCTTAAGCGTTTCTTACCTCCAAACTGCCATATCTCGCGAACGGATTGACCAATCCGCAAAATTTCTGTGGCATCTGAAAGTAGAAACTCCCCCAATTACAACGGTATATGTACTTTTCCCCTAGGCCATTCTAGTTATTCGTTTCGAGCATCAGAACTGCGAAAATTTTGAGTTTCTCGAGCGTTTCTTACCTCCAAACTGCCATATCTCGCGCACGGATTGACCAATCCGCAAAATTTCTGTGGCATCTGAAAATAGAAACTCGCCCAATTACAACGGTATTTGTACTTTTCCCCTAGGCCATTCTTGTTATTCGTTTCGAGCATCAGAACTGCGAAAATTTTGAGTTTCTCGAGCGTTTCTTACCTCAAAACTGCCATATCTCGCCCACGGATTGACCAATCCGCAAAATTTCTGTTGCATCTGAAAGTAGAAACTCGCCCGATTACAACGGTATGTGTACTTTTCCCCTAGGCCGTTCCAGTTATTCGTTTCGAGCATCAGAACTGCGAAAATGTTGAGTTTCTCAACCGCTTCTTACCTCCAAACTGCCATATCTGGCGAACGGATGGACCAATCCGCAAAATTTCTGTTGCATCTGAACGCAGAAACTCGCCCGATTACAACGGTATGCGTACTTTTCCCCTAGGCCGTTCTAGTTATTCGTTTCGAGCATCAGAACTGCGAAAATTTTGAGTTTCTCAACCGTTTCTTACCTCCAAACTGCCCTAGCTCGCGAACGGATTGACCAATCCGCAAAATTGCTGTTGCATCTGAAAGTAGACACTCGCCCGATTACAACGGTATGCGTACTTTTCCCCTATGCCGTTCTAGTTATTCGTTTCGAGCATCAGAACTGCGAATATTTTGAGTTTCTCAAGCGTTTCTTACCTACAAACTGCCATATCTGGCGAACGGATTGACCAATCCTCAAAATTTCTGTTGCATCTGAAAGTAGAAACCCGCCTGATTACAACGGTATGCGTACTTTTCCCCTAGGCCATTCTAGTTATGCTTGTCGAGCATCAGAACTGCGAAAATTTTGAGTTTCTTAAGCGTTTCTTACCTCCAAACTGCCATATCTCGCGAACGGATTGACCAATCCGCAAAATTTCTGTGGCATCTGAAAGTAGAAACTCCCCCAATTACAACGGTATGTGTACTTTTCCCCTAGGCCATTCTAGTTATTCGTTTCGAGCATCAGAACTGCGAAAATTTTGAGTTTCTCGAGCGTTTCTTACCTCCAAACTGCCATATCTCGCGCACGGATTGACCAATCCGCAAAATTTCTGTGGCATCTGAAAATAGAAACTCGCCCAATTACAACGGTATTTGTACTTTTCCCCTAGGCCATTCTTGTTATTCGTTTCGAGCATCAGAACTGCGAAAATTTTGAGTTTCTCGAGCGTTTCTTACCTCAAAACTGCCATATCTCGCCCACGGATTGACCAATCCGCAAAATTTCTGTTGCATCTGAAAGTAGAAACTCGCCCGATTACAACGGTATGTGTACTTTTCCCCTAGGCCGTTCCAGTTATTCGTTTCGAGCATCAGAACTGCGAAAATGTTGAGTTTCTCAACCGCTTCTTACCTCCAAACTGCCATATCTGGCGAACGGATGGACCAATCCGCAAAATTTCTGTTGCATCTGAACGCAGAAACTCGCCCGATTACAACGGTATGCGTACTTTTCCCCTAGGTCGTTCTAGTTATTCGTTTCGAGCATCAGAACTGCGAAAATTTTGAGTTTCTCAACCGTTTCTTACCTCCAAACTGCCCTAGCTCGCGAACGGATTGACCAATCCGCAAAATTGCTGTTGCATCTGAAAGTAGACACTCGCCCGATTACAACGGTATGCGTACTTTTCCCCTATGCCGTTCTAGTTATTCGTTTCGAGCATCAGAACTGCGAATATTTTGAGTTTCTCAAGCGTTTCTTACCTACAAACTGCCATATCTGGCGAACGGATTGACCAATCCGCAAAATTTCTGTTGCATCTGAAAGTAGAAACTCGCCCGATTACAACGGTATGCGTACTTTTCCCCTAGGCCATTCTAGTTATGCTTGTCGAGCATCAGAACTGCGAAAATTTTGAGTTTCTTAAGCGTTTCTTACCTCCAAACTGCCATATCTCGCGAACGGATTGACCAATCCGCAAAATTTCAGTGGCATCTGAAAGTAGAAACTCCCCCAATTACAACGGTATGTGTACTTTTCCCCTAGGCCATTCTAGTTATTCGTTTCGAGCATCAGAACTGCGAAAATTTTGAGTTTCTCGAGCGTTTCTTACCTCCAAACTGCCATATCTCGCGCACGGATTGACCAATCCGCAAAATTTCTGTGGCATCTGAAAATAGAAACTCGCCCGATTACAACGGTATGTGTACTTTTCCCCTAGGCCGTTCCAGTTATTCGTTTCGAGCATCAGAACTGCGAAAATGTTGAGTTTCTCAACCGCTTCTTACCTCCAAACTGCCATATCTGGCGAACGGATGGACCAATCCGCAAAATTTCTGTTGCATCTGAACGCAGACACTCGCCCGATTACAACGGTATGCGTACTTTTCCCCTAGGCCGTTCTAGTTATTCGTTTCGAGCATCAGAACTGCGAAAATTTTGAGTTTCTCAAGCGTTTCTTACCTCCAAACTGCCATATCTCGCGAAAGGATTGACCAATCCCCAAAATTTCTGCTGCATCTGAAAGTAGAAACTCGCCCGATTACAACGATATGAGTACTTTTCCCCTAGGCCGTTCTGGTTATTCGTTTCGAGCATCAGAACTGCGAAAATTTTGGGTTTCTCAAGCGTTTCTTACCTCCAAACTGCCATATCTCGCGAACGGATTGAACAATCCGCAAAATTTCTGTTGCATCTGAAAGTAGAAACTCGCCCGATTACAACGGTATGAGTACATTTCCCCTAGGCCGTTCTAGTTATGCTTGTCGAGCATCAGAACTGTGAACATTTTGAGTTTCTCAACCGTTTCTTACCTCCAAACTACCATATCTCGCGCACGGATTGACCAATCCGCAAAATTTCTGTTGCATCTGAAAGTAGAAACTCGCCCGATTACAACGGTATGTGTACTTTTGCCCTAGGCCGTTCCAGCTATTCGTTTCGAGCATCAGAACTGCGAAAATGTTGAGTTTCTCAACCGCTTCTTACCTCCAAACTGCCATATCTGGCGAACGGATGGACCAATCCGCAAAATTTCTGCTGCATCTGAAAGCAAAAACTCGCCCGATTACAACGGTATGCGTACTTTTCCCCTAGGCCGTTCTAGTTATTCGTTTCGAGCATCAGAACTGCGAAAATTTTGAGTTTCTCAAGCGTTTCTTACCTCCAAACTGCCATATCTCGCGAAAGGATTGACCAATCCGCAAAATTTCTGTTGCATCTGAAAGTAGACAGTCGCCCGATTACAACGGTATGCGTACTTTTTCCCTAGGCCATTCTAGTTATTCGTTTCGAGCATCAGAACTGCGAAAATTTTGAGTTTCTCGAGCGTTTCTTACCTCCAAACTGCCATATCTCGCGCACGGATTGACCAATCCGCAAAATTTCTGTTGCATCTGAAAGTAGAAACTCGCCCGATTACAACGGTATGTGTACTTTTCCCCTAGGCCGTTCCAGTTATTCGTTTCGAGCATCAGAACTGCGAAAATGTTGAGTTTCTCAACCGCTTCTTACCTCCAAACTGCCATATCTGGCGAACGGATGGACCAATCCGCAAAATTTCTGTTGCATCAGAAAGCAGAAACTCGCCCGATTACAACGGTATGCGTACTTTTCCCTTAGGCCGTTCTAGTTATTCGTTTCGAGCATCAGAACTGCGAAAATTTTGAGTTTCTCAAGCGTTTCTTACCTCAAAACTGCCATATCTCGCGAAAGGATTGTGCAATCCGCAAAATTTCTGTTGCATCTGAAAGTTGACACTCGCCCGATTACAACGGTATGCGTACTTTTCCCCTAGGCCGTTCTAGTTATTCGTTTCGAGCATCAGAACTGCGAATATTTTGAGTTTCTCAAGCGTTTCTTACATACAAACTGCCACATCTCGCGAACGGATTGACCAATCCGCAAAATTTCTGTTGCATCTGAAAGTAGACACTCGCCCGATTACAACGGTTTGCGTACTTTTCCCCTAGGCCGTTCTAGTTATTCGTTTCGAGCATCAGAACTGCGAAAATTTTGGGTTTCTCAAGCGTTTCTTACCTCCAAACTGCCATATCTCGCGAACGGATTGAACAATCCGCAAAATTTCTGTCGCATCTGAAAGTAGAAACTCGCCCGATTAGAACGGTATGTGTACTTTCCCCCTAGGCCGTTCCAGTTATTCGTTTCGAGCATCAGAACTGCGAAAATGTTGAGTTTCTCAACCGCTTCTTACCTCCAAACTGCCATATCTGGCGAACGGATGGACCAATCCGCAAAATTTCTGTTGCATCTGAAAGCAGAAAATCGCCCGATTACAACGGTAGGCGTACTTTTTCCCTAGGCCGTTCTAGTTATTCGTTCCGAGCATCAGAACTGCGAAAATTTTGAGTTTCTCAAGCGTTTCTTACCTCCAAACTGCCATATCTCGCGAACGGATTGACCAATCCGCAAAATTTCTGTTGCATCTGAAAGTAGAAACCCGCCCGATCACAACGGTATGAGTACATTTCCCCTAGGCCGTTCTAGTTATGCTTGTCGAGCATCAGAACTGCGAAAATTTTGAGTTTCTCAAGCGTTTCTTACCTCCAAACTGCCATATCTCGCGCACGGATTGACCAATCCGCAAAATTTCTGTTGCATCTGAAAGTAGAAACTCGCCCGATTACAACGGTATGCGTACTTTTCCCCTAGGCCGTTCTAGTTATGCTTGTCGAGCATCAGAACTGCGAAAATTTTGAGTTTCTCAAGCGTTTCTTACCTCCAAACTGCCATATCTCGCGAACGGATTGACCAATACGCAAAATTTCTGTTGCATCTGAAAGTAGAAACCCGCCCGATTACAACGGTGTGTGTAGTCTTCCCCTCGGCCGTTCTAGTTATTCGTTTCGAGAATCAGAACTGCGAATATTTTGAGTTTCTCAAGCGTTTCTTACATACAAACTGCCATATCTCGCGAACGGATTGACCAATCCGCAAAATTTCTGTGGCATCTGAAAGTAGAAACTCGCCCAATTACAACGGTATGTGTACTTTTCCCCTAGGCCATTCTAGTTATTCGTTTCGAGCATCAAAACTGCGAAAATTTTGAGTTTCTCGAGCGTTTCTTACCTCCAAACTGCCATATCTCGCGCACGGATTGACCAATCCGCAAAATTTCTGTTGCATCTGAAAGTAGAAACCCGCCCGATTACAACGGTATGTGTAGTCTTCCCCTAGGCCGTTCTAGTTATTCGTCTCGAGCATCAGAACTGCGAAAATTTTGAGTTTCTCAAGCGTTTCCTACCTCCAAACTGCCATATCTCGCGAACGGATTGACCAATCCGCAAAATTTCTGTTGCATCTGAAAGTAGAAACCCGCCCGATTACAACGGTATGTGTACTTTTCCCCTAGGCCGTTCTAGTTATTCGTTTCGAGCATCAGAACTGCGAAAATTTTGAGTTTCTCAAGCGTTTCTTACCTCCAAACTGCCATATCTCGCGAAAGAATTGACCAATCCGCAAAATTTCTGTTGCATCTGAAAGTAGAAACCCGCCCGATTACAACGATATGAGTACTTTTCCCCTAGCCCGTTCTGGTTATTCGTTTCGAGCATCAGAACTGCGAAAATTTTGGGTTTCTCAAGCGTTTCTTACCTCCAAACTGCCATATCTCGAGAAAGGATTGACCAATCCGCAAAATTTCTGTCGCATCTGAAAGTAGAAACTCGCCCGATCACAACGGTATGAGTACATTTCCCCTAGGCCGTTCCAGTTATGCTTGTCGAGCATCAGAACTGTGAACATTTTGAGCTTCTCAACCGTTTCTTACATCCAAACTGCCATATCTCGCGAACGGATTGACCGATTGGCAAAATTTCCGTTGCATCTGAAAGTACAAACTCGCGCGATTACAACGGTATGTGTACTTTTCCCCTAGGCCGTTCCAGTTATTCGTTTCGAGCATCAGAACTGCGAAAATTTTGAGTTCCTCAACCGTTTCTTACATCCAACCTGCCATATCTCGCGAACGGATTGACTAATCCGCAAAATTTCTGTTGCATCTGAAAGTAGAAACCCGCCCGATCAAAACGGTATGAGTACATTTCCCCTAGGCCGTTCTAGTTATGCTTGTCGAGCATCAGAACTGTGAACATTTTGAGTTTCTCAACCGTTTCTTACCTCCAAACTACCATATCTCGCGAACGGATTGACCGATCCGCAAAATTTCTGTTGCATCTGAAAGTAGAAACTCGCCCGATTACAAAGGTATGTGTACTTTTCCCCTAGGCCGTTCCAGTTATTCGTTTCGAGCATCAGAACTGCGAAAATTTTGAGTTTCTCAACCGTTTCTTACCTCCAAACTGCCCTATCTCGCGAACGGATTGACCAATCCGCAAAATTTCTGTTGCATCTGAAAGTAGAAACTCGCCCGATTACAACGGTATGCGTACTTTTCCCCTAGGCCGTTCTAGTTATGCTTGTCGAGCATCAGAACTGCGAAAATTTTGAGTTTCTCAAGCGTTTCTTACCTCCAAACTGCCATATCTCGCGAACGGATTGACCAATACGCAAAATTTCTGTTGCATCTGAAAGTAGGAACCCGCCCGATTACAACGGTGTGTGTAGTCTTCCCCTAGGCCATTCTAGTTATTCATTTCGAGCATCAAAACTGCGAAAATTTTGAGTTTCTCGAGCGTTTCTTACCTCCAAACTGCCATATCTCGCGCACGGATTGACCAATCCGCAAAATTTCTATTGCATCTGAAAGTAGAAACTCGCCCGATTACAACGGTATGTGCACTTTTCCCCTAGGTCGTTCCAGTTATTCGTTTCGAGCATCAGAACTGCGAAAATGTTGACTTTCTCAACCGCTTCTTACCTCCAAACTGCCATATCTGGCGAACGGATGGACCAATCCGCAAAATTTCTGTTGCATCTGAAAGCAGAAACTCGCCCGATAACAACGATATGTGTACTTTTCCCCTAGGCCGTTCTAGTTATTCGTTTCGAGCATCAGAACTGCGAAAATTTTGAGTTTCTCAAGCGTTTCTTACCTCCAAACTGCTATATCTCGCGAAAGGATTGACCAATCCGCAAAATTTCTGTTGCATCTGAAAGTAGAAACTCGCCCGATTACAACGGTATGTGCACTTTTCCCCTAGGCCGTTCCAGTTATTCGTTTCGAGCATCAGAACTGCGAAAATGTTGAGTTTCTCAACCGCTTCTTACCTCCAAACTGCCATATCTCGCGAACGGATTGACCAATCCGCAAAATTTCTGTTGCATCTGAAAGTAGAAACTCGCCCGATCACAACGGTATGAGTACATTTCCCCTAGGCCGTTCCAGTTATTCGTTTCGAGCATCAGAACTGTGAACATTTTGAGCTTCTCAACCGTTTCTTACATCCAAACTGCCATATCTCGCGAAAGGATTGACCAATCCGCAAAATTTCTGTTGCATCTGAAAGTAGAAACTCGCCCGATTACAACGATATGAGTACTTTTCCCCTAGCCCGTTCTGGTTATTCGTTTCGAGCATCAGAACTGCGAAAATTTTGGGTTTCTCAAGCGTTTCTTACCTCCAAACTGCCATATCTCGAGAACGGATTGACCAATCCGCAAAATTTCTGTTGCATCTGAAAGTAGAAACTCGCCCGATCACAACGGTATGAGTACATTTCCCCGAGGCCGTTCTAGTTATGCTTGTCGAGCATCAGAACTGTGAACATTTTGAGCTTCTCAACCGTTTCTTACCTCCAAACTGCCCTATCTCGCGAACGGATTGACCAAACCGCAAAATTTCTGTTGCATCTGAAAGTAGAAACTGGCCCGATTACAACGGTATGCGTACTTTTCCTCTAGGCCGTTCTAGTTATGCTTGTCGAGCATCAGAACTGCGAAAATTTTGAGTTTCTCAAGCGTTTCTTACCTCCAAACTGCCCTATCTCGCGAACGGATTGACCAATCCGCAAAATTTCTGTTGCATCTGAAAGTAGAAACTCGCCCGATTACAACGGTATGCGTACTTTTCCCCTAGGCCGTTCTAGTTATGCTTGTCGAGCATCAGAACTGCGAAAATTTTGAGTTTCTCAAGCGTTTCTTACCTACAAACTGCCATATCTCGCGAACGGATTGACCAATCCGCAAAATTTCTGTTGCATCTGAAAGTAGAAACCCGCCCGATTACAACGGTGTTTGTAGTCTTCCCCTAGGCCGTTCTAGTTATTCGTCTCGAGCATCAGAACTGCGAAACATTTGAGTTTCTCAAGCGTATCTTACCTCCAAACTGCCATATCTCGCGAACGGATTGACCAATCCGCAAAATTTCTGTTGCATCTGAAAGTAGAAACCCGCCCGATTACAACGGTATGTGTAGTCTTCCCCTAGGCCGTTCTAGTTATTGGTCTCGAGCATCAGAACTGCGAAAATTTTGAGTTTCTCAAGCGTTTCTTACCTCCAAACTGCCATATCTCGCGAAAGGATTGACGAATCCGCAAAATTTCTGTTGCATCTGAAAGTAGAAACTCGCCCGATTACAACGATATGAGTACTTTTCCCCTAGCCCGTTCTGGTTATTCGTTTCGAGCATCAGAACTGCGAAAATTTTGGGTTTCTCAAGCGTTTCTTACCTCCAAGCTGCCATATCTCGCGAAAGGATTGACCAATCCGCAAAATTTCTGTTGCATCTGAAAGTAGAAACTCGCCCGATTACAACGGTATGCGTACTTTTTCCCTAGGCCGTTCTAGTTATTCGTTTCGAGCATCAGAACTGCGAAAATTTTGAGTTTCTCAAGCGTTTCTTACATCCAAACTGCCATATCTCGCGAACGGATTGACCAATCCGCAAAATTTCTGTTGCATCTGAAAGTAGAAACCCGCCCGATTACAACGGTATGTGTAGTCTTCCCCTAGGCCGTTCTAGTTATTCGTCTCGAGCATCAGAACTGCGAAACATTTGACTTTCTCAAGCGTATCTTACCTCCAAACTGCCATATCTCGCGAACGGATTGACCAATCCGCAAAATTTCTGTTGCATCTGAAAGTAGAAACCCGCCCGATTACAACGGTATGTGTAGTCTTCCCCTAGGCCGTTCTAGTTATTGGTCTCGAGCATCAGAACTGCGAAAATTTTGAGTTTCTCAAGCATTTCTTACCTCCAAACTGCCATATCTCGCGAAAGGATTGAACAATCCGCAAAATTTCTGTTGCATCTGAAAGTAGAAACTCGCCCGATTACAACGATATGAGTACTTTTCCCCTAGCCCGTTCTGGTTATTCGTTTCGAGCATCAGAACTGCGAAAATTTTGGGTTTCTCAAGCGTTTCTTACCTCCAAACTGCCATATCTCGAGAACGGATTGACCAATCCGCAAAATTTCTGTTGCATCTGAAAGTAGAATCTCGTCCGATCACAACGGTATGAGTACATTTCCCCGAGGCCGTTCTAGTTATGCTTGTCGAGCATCAGAACTGTGAACATTTTGAGCTTCTCAACCGTTTCTTACCTCCAAACTGCCCTATCTCGCGAACGGATTGACCAATCCGCAAAATTTCTGTTGCATCTGAAAGTAGAAACTGGCCCGATTACAACGGTATGCGTACTTTTCCCCTAGGCCGTTCTAGTTATGCTTGTCGAGCATCAGAACTGCGAAAATTTTGAGTTTCTCAAGCGTTTCTTACCTCCAAACTGCCATATCTCGCGAACGGATTGACCAATCCGCAAAATTTCTGTTGCACCTGAAAGTAGAAACCCGCCCGATTACAACGGTGTTTGTAGTCTTCCCCTAGGCCGTTCTAGTTATTCGTCTCGAGCATCAGAACTGCGAAACATTTGAGTTTCTCAAGCGTATCTTACCTCCAAACTGCCATATCTCGCGAACGGATTGACCAATCCGCAAAATTTCTGTTGCATCTGAAAGTAGAAACCCGCCCGATTACAACGGTATGTGTAGTCTTCCCCTAGGCCGTTCTAGTTATTGGTCTCGAGCATCAGAACTGCGAAAATTTTGAGTTTCTCAAGCGTTTCTTACCTCCAAACTGCCATATCTCGCGAAAGGATTGACCAATCCTCAAAATTTCTGTTGCATCTGAAAGTAGAAACTCGCCCGATTACAACGGTATGCGTACTTTTTCCCTAGGCCGTTCTAGTTATTCGTTTCGAGCATCAGAACTGCGAAAATTTTGAGTTTCTCAAGCGTTTCTTACCTCCAAACTGCCATATCTCGCGAACGGATTGACCAATCCGCAAAATTTCTGTTGCATCTGAAAGTAGAATCCCGCCCGATTACAACGGTATGTGTAGTCTTCCCCTAGGCCGTTCTAGTTATTGGTCTCGAGCATCAGAACTGCGAAAATTTTGAGTTTCTCAAGCGTTTCTTACCTCCAAACTGCCACATCTCGCGAAAGGATTGACCAATCCGCAAAATTTCTGTTGCATCTGAAAGTAGAAACTCGCCCGATTACAACGATATGAGTACTTTTCCCCTAGCCCGTTCTGGTTATTCGTTTCGAGCATCAGAACTGCGAAAATTTTGGGTTTCTCAAGCGTTTCTTACCTCCAAACTGCCATATCTCGAGAACGGATTGACCAATCCGCAAAATTTCTGTTGCATCTGAAAGTAGAATCTCGCCCGATCACAACGGTATGAGTACATTTCCCCGAGGCCGTTCTAGTTATGCTTGTCGAGCATCAGAACTGTGAACATTTTGAGCTTCTCAACCGTTTCTTACATCCAAACTGCCATATCTCGCGAACGGATTGACCGATTGGCAAAATTTCCGTTGCATCTGAAAGTACAAACTCGCGCGATTACAACGGTATGTGTACTTTTCCCCTAGGCCGTTCCAGTTATTCGTTTCGAGCATCAGAACTGCGAAAATTTTGAGTTTCTCAACCGTTTCTTACCTCCAAACTGCCATATCTCGCGAACGGATTGACCAATCCGCAAAATTTCTGTTGCATCAGAAAGTAGAAACTCGCCCGATTACAACGATATGAGTACTTTTCGCCTAGGCCGTTCTGGTTATTCGTTTCGAGCATCAGAACTGCGAAAATTTTGGGTTTCTCAAGCGTTTCTTACCTCCAAGCTGCCATATCTCGCGAACGGATTGACCGATCCGCAAAATTTCTGTTGCATCTGAAGGTATAAACTCGCCCGATTACAACGGTATGTGTACTTTTCCCCTAGGCCGTTCCAGTTATTCGTTTCGAGCATCAGAACTGCGAAAATTTTGTGTTTCTCAACCGTTTCTTACCTCCAAACTGCCCTATCTCGCGAACGGATTGACCAATCCGCAAAATTTCTGTTGCATCTGAAAGTAGAAACCCGCCCGATTACAACGGTATGTGTAGTCTTCCCCTAGGCCGTTCTAGTTATTGGTCTCGAGCATCAGAACTTCGAAAATTTTGAGTTTCTCAAGCGTTTCTTACCTCCAAACTGCCATATCTCGCGAAAGGATTGACCAATCCGCAAAATTTCTGTTGCATCTGAAAGTAGAAACTCGCCCGATTAAAACGGTATGAGTACTTTTCCCCTAGCCCGTTCTGGTTATTCTTTTCGAGCATCAGAACTGCGAAAATTTTGGGTTTCTCAAGCGTTTCTTACCTCCAAACTGCCATATCTCGAGAACGGATTGACCAATCCGCAAAATTTCTGTTGCATCTGAAAGTAGAATCTCGCCCGATCACAACGGTATGTGTACATTTCCCCGAGGCCGTTCTAGTTATGCTTGTCGAGCATCAGAACTGTGAACATTTTGAGCTTCTCAACCGTTTCTTACATCCAAACTGCCATATCTCGCGAACGGATTGACCGATCCGCAAAATTTCTGTTGCATCTGAAAGTACAAACTCGCTCGATTACAACGGTATGTGTACTTTTCCCCTAGGCCGTTCTAGTTATTCGTTTCGAGCATCAGAACTGCGAAGATTTTGAGTTTCTCAAGCGTTTCGTACCTCCAAACTGCCATATCTCGCGAACGGATTGACCAATCCGCAAAATTTCTGTTGCATCTGAGAGTAGAAACCCGCCCGATTACAACGGTGAGTGTAGTCTTCCCCTAGGCCGTTCTAGTTATTCGTCTCGAGCATCAGAACTGCGAAACATTTGAGTTTCTCAAGCGTATCTTACCTCCAAACTGCCATATCTCGCGAACGGATTGACCAATCCGCAAAATTTCTGTTGCATCTGAAAGTAGAAACCCGCCCGATTACAACGGTATGTGTAGTCTTCCCCTAGGCCGTTCTAGTTATTGGTCTCGAGCATCAGAACTGCGAAAATTTTGAGTTTCTCAAGCGTTTCTTACCTCCAAACTGCCATATCTCGCGAATGCATTGACCAATCCGCAAAATTTCTGTTGCATCTGAAAGTAGAAACCCGCCCGATTACAACGGTATGTGTAGTCTTCCCCTAGGCCGTTCTAGTTATTCGTTTCGAGCATCAGAACTGCGAAAATTTTTGGTTTCTCAAGCGTTTCTTATCTCCAAACTGCCATATCTCGAGAACGGATTGACCAATCCGCAAAATTTCTGTTGCATCTGAAAGTAGAATCTCGCCCGATCACAACGGTATGAGTACATTTCCCCGAGGCCGTTCTAGTTATGCTTGTCGAGCATCAGAACTGTGAACATTTTGAGCTTCTCAACCGTTTCTTACATCCAAACTGCCATATCTCGCGAACGGATTGACCGATTGGCAAAATTTCCGTTGCATCTGAAAGTACAAACTCGCGCGATTACAACGGTATGTGTACTTTTCCCCTAGGCCGTTCCAGTTATTCGTTTCGAGCATCAGAACTGCGAAAATTTTGAGTTTGTCAACCGTTTCTTACATCCAAACTGCCATATCTCGCGAACGGATTGACCAATCCGCAAAATTTCTGTTGCATCAGAAAGTAGAAACTCGCCCGATTACAACGATATGAGTACTTTTCCCCTAGGCCGTTCTGGTTATTCGTTTCGAGCATCAGAACTGCGAAAATTTTGAGTTTCTCAACCGTTTCTTACCTCCAAACTGCCCTATCTCGCGAACGGATTGACCAATCCGCAAAATTTCTGTTGCATCTGAAAGTGGAAACGCGCCCGATTACAACGGTATGTGTAGTCTTCCCCTAGGCCGTTCTAGTTATTCGTCTCGAGCATCAGAACTGCGAAGCTTTTGAGTTTCTCAAGCGTTTCTTAACTTCAAACTGCCATATCTCGCGAACGGATTGACCGATCCGCAAAATTTCTGTTGCATCTGAAAGTAGAAACTCGCCCGATTACAACGGTATGTGTACTTTTCCCCTAGGCCGATACAGTTATTCCTTTCGAGCATCAGAACTGCGAAAATTTTGAGTTTCTCAACCGTTTCTTACCTCCAAACTGCCATATCTCGCGAACGGATTGACCAATCCGCAAAATTTCTGTTGCATCTGAAAGTAGAAACCCGCCCGATTACAACCGTATGTGTAGTCTTCCCCTAGGGCGTTCTAGTTATTGGTCTCGAGCATCAGAACTGCGAAAATTTTGAGTTTCTCAACCGTTTCTTACCTCCAAACTGCCATATCTCGCGAAAGGATTGACCAATCCGCAAAATTTCTGTTGCATCTGAAAGTAGAATCTCGCCCGATCACAACGGTATGAGTACATTTCCCCGAGGCCGTTATAGTTATGCTTGTCGAGCATCAGAACTGTGAACATTTTGAGCTTCTCAACCGTTTCTTACATCCAAACTGCCATATCTCGCGAACGGATTGACCGATCCGCAAAATTTCTGTTGCATCTGAAAGTACAAACTCGCCCGATTACAACGGTATGTGTACTTTTCCCCTAGGCCGATCCAGTTATTCCTTTCAAGCATCAGAACTGCGAAAATTTTGAGTTTCTCAACCGTTTCTTACATCCAAACTGCCCTATCTCGCGAACGGATTGACCAATCCGCAAAATTTCTGTTGCATCTGAAAGTAGAAACTCGCCCGATTACAACGGTATGCCTACTTTTCCCCTAGGCCGTTCTAGTCATGCTTGTCGAGCATCAGAACTGCGAAAATTTTGAGTTTCTCAAGCGTTTCTTACCTACAAACTCCCATATCACGCGAACAGATTGACCAATCCGCAAAATTCCTGTTGCATCTGAAAGTAGAAACTCGCCCGATTACAACGGTATGCGTACTTTTCCCCTAGGCCGTTCTAGTTATGCTTGTCGAGCATCAGAACTGCGAAAATTTTGAGTTTCTCAAGCGTTTCTTACCTCCAAACTGCCATATCTCGCGAACGGATTGACCAATCCGAAAAATTTCTGTTGCACCTGAAAGTAGAAACCCGCCCGATTACAACGGTATGTGTAGTCTTCCCCTAGGCCGTTCTAGTTATTCGTCTCGAGCATCAGAACTGCGAAACATTTGAGTTTCTCAAGCGTTTCTTACCTCCAAACTGCCATATCTCGCGAAAGGATTGACCAATCCGCAAAATTTCTGTTGCATCTGAAAGTAGAATCTCGCCCGATCACAACGGTATGAGTACATTTCCCCGAGGCCGTTCTAGTTATGCTTGTCGAGCATCAGAACTGTGAACATTTTGAGCTTCTCAACCGTTTCTTACCTCCAAACTGCCCTATCTCGCGAACGGATTGACCAAACCGCAAAATTTCTGTTGCATCTGAAAGTAGAAACTGGCCCGATTACAACGGTATGCGTACTTTTCCCCTAGGCCGTTCTAGTTATGCTTGTCGAGCATCAGAACTGCGAAAATTTTGAGTTTCTCAAGCGTTTCTTACCTCCAATCTGCCCTATCTCGCGAACGGATTGACCAATCCGCAAAATTTCTGTTGCATCTGAAAGTAGAAACTCGCCCGATTACAACGATATGAGTACTTTTCCCCTAGCCCGTTCTGGTTATTCGTTTCGAGCATCAGAACTGCGAAAATTTTGGGTTTCTCAAGCGTTTCTTACCTCCAAGCTGCCATATCTCGCGAAAGGATTGACCAATCCGCAAAATTTCTGTTGCATCTGAAAGTAGAAACTCGCCCGATTACAACGGTATGCGTACTTTTTCCCTAGGCCGTTCTAGTTATTCGTTTCGAGCATCAGAACTGCGAAAATTTTGAGTTTCTCAAGCGTTTCTTACCTCCAAACTGCCATATCTCGCGAACGGATTGACCAATCCGCAAAATTTCTGTTGCATCTGAAAGTAGAAACCCGCCCGATTACAACGGTATGTGTAGTCTTCCCCTAGGCCGTTCTAGTTATTGGTCTCGAGCATCAGAACTGCGAAAATTTTGAGTTTCTCAAGCGTTTCTTACCTACAAACTCCCATTTCTCGCGAACAGATTGACCAATCCGCAAAATTCCTGTTGCATCTGAAAGTAGAAACTCGCCCGATTACAACGGTATGCGTACTTTTTCCCTAGGCCGTTCTAGTTATTCGTTTCGAGCATCAGAACTGCGAAAATTTTGAGTTTCTCAAGCGTTTCTTACCTCCAAACTGCCATATCTCGCGAACGGATTGACCAATCCGCAAAATTTCTGTTGCATCTGAAAGTAGAAACCCGCCCGATTACAACGGTGTGTGTAGTCTTCCCCTAGGCCGTTCTAGTTATTCGTCTCGAGCATCAGAACTGCGAAACATTTGACTTTCTCAAGCGTATCTTACCTCCAAACTGCCATATCTCGCGAACGGATTGACCAATCCGCAAAATTTCTGTTGCATCTGAAAGTAGAAACCCGCCCGATTACAACGGTATGTGTAGTCTTCCCCTAGGCCGTTCTAGTTATTGGTCTCGAGCATCAGAACTGCGAAAATTTTGAGTTTCTCAAGCATTTCTTACCTCCAAACTGCCATATCTCGCGAAAGGATTGAACAATCCGCAAAATTTCTGTTGCATCTGAAAGTAGAAACTCGCCCGATTACAACGATATGAGTACTTTTCCCCTGGCCCGTTCTGGTTATTCGTTTCGAGCATCAGAACTGCGAAAATTTTGGGTTTCTCAAGCGTTTCTTACCTCCAAACTGCCATATCTCGAGAACGGATTGACCAATCCGCAAAACTTCTGTTGCATCTGAAAGTAGAATCTCGTCCGATCACAACGGTATGAGTACATTTCCCCGAGGCCGTTCTAGTTATGCTTGTCGAGCATCAGAACTGTGAACATTTTGAGCTTCTCAACCGTTTCTTACCTCCAAACTGCCCTATCTCGCGAACGGATTGACCAATCCGCAAAATTTCTGTTGCATCTGAAAGTAGAAACTGGCCCGATTACAACGGTATGCGTACTTTTCCCCTAGGCCGTTCTAGTTATGCTTGTCGAGCATCAGAACTGCGAAAATTTTGAGTTTCTCAAGCGTTTCTTACCTCCAAACTGCCATATCTCGCGAACGGATTGACCAATCCGCAAAATTTCTGTTGCACCTGAAAGTAGAAACCCGCCCGATTACAACGGTGTTTGTAGTCTTCCCCTAGGCCGTTCTAGTTATTCGTCTCGAGCATCAGAACTGCGAAACATTTGAGTTTCTCAAGCGTATCTTACCTCCAAACTGCCATATCTCGCGAACGGATTGACCAATCCGCAAAATTTCTGTTGCATCTGAAAGTAGAAACCCGCCCGATTACAACGGTATGTGTAGTCTTCCCCTAGGCCGTTCTAGTTATTGGTCTCGAGCATCAGAACTGCGAAAATTTTGAGTTTCTCAAGCGTTTCTTACCTCCAAACTGCCATATCTCGCGAAAGGATTGACCAATCCTCAAAATTTCTGTTGCATCTGAAAGTAGAAACTCGCCCGATTACAACGGTATGCGTACTTTTTCCCTAGGCCGTTCTAGTTATTCGTTTCGAGCATCAGAACTGCGAAAATTTTGAGTTTCTCAAGCGTTTCTTACCTCCAAACTGCCATATCTCGCGAACGGATTGACCAATCCGCAAAATTTCTGTTGCATCTGAAAGTAGAATCCCGCCCGATTACAACGGTATGTGTAGTCTTCCCCTAGGCCGTTCTAGTTATTGGTCTCGAGCATCAGAACTGCGAAAATTTTGAGTTTCTCAAGCGTTTCTTACCTCCAAACTGCCATATCTCGCGAAAGGATTGACCAATCCGCAAAATTTCTGTTGCATCTGAAAGTAGAAACTCGCCCGATTACAACGATATGAGTACTTTTCCCCTAGCCCGTTCTGGTTATTCGTTTCGAGCATCAGAACTGCGAAAATTTTGGGTTTCTCAAGCGTTTCTTACCTCCAAACTGCCATATCTCGAGAACGGATTGACCAATCCGCAAAATTTCTGTTGCATCTGAAAGTAGAATCTCGCCCGATCACAACGGTATGAGTACATTTCCCCGAGGCCGTTCTAGTTATGCTTGTCGAGCATCAGAACTGTGAACATTTTGAGCTTCTCAACCGTTTCTTACATCCAAACTGCCATATCTCGCGAACGGATTGACCGATTGGCAAAATTTCCGTTGCATCTGAAAGTACAAACTCGCGCGATTACAACGGTATGTGTACTTTTCCCCTAGGCCGTTCCAGTTATTCGTTTCGAGCATCAGAACTGCGAAAATTTTGAGTTTCTCAACCGTTTCTTACCTCCAAACTGCCATATCTCGCGAACGGATTGACCAATCCGCAAAATTTCTGTTGCATCAGAAAGTAGAAACTCGCCCGATTACAACGATATGAGTACTTTTCGCCTAGGCCGTTCTGGTTATTCGTTTCGAGCATCAGAACTGCGAAAATTTTGGGTTTCTCAAGCGTTTCTTACCTCCAAGCTGCCATATCTCGCGAACGGATTGACCGATCCGCAAAATTTCTGTTGCATCTGAAGGTACAAACTCGCCCGATTACAACGGTATGTGTACTTTTCCCCTAGGCCGTTCCAGTTATTCGTTTCGAGCATCAGAACTGCGAAAATTTTGTGTTTCTCAACCGTTTCTTACCTCCAAACTGCCCTATCTCGCGAACGGATTGACCAATCCGCAAAATTTCTGTTGCATCTGAAAGTAGAAACCCGCCCGATTACAACGGTATGTGTAGTCTTCCCCTAGGCCGTTCTAGTTATTGGTCTCGAGCATCAGAACTTCGAAAATTTTGAGTTTCTCAAGCGTTTCTTACCTCCAAACTGCCATATCTCGCGAATGCATTGACCAATCCGCAAAATTTCTGTTGCATCTGAAAGTAGAAACTCGCCCGATTAAAACGGTATGAGTACTTTTCCCCTAGCCCGTTCTGGTTATTCTTTTCGAGCATCAGAACTGCGAAAATTTTGGGTTTCTCAAGCGTTTCTTACCTCCAAACTGCCATATCTCGAGAACGGATTGACCAATCCGCAAAATTTCTGTTGCATCTGAAAGTAGAATCTCGCCCGATCACAACGGTATGAGTACATTTCCCCGAGGCCGTTCTAGTTATGCTTGTCGAGCATCAGAACTGTGAACATTTTGAGCTTCTCAACCGTTTCTTACATCCAAACTGCCATATCTCGCGAACGGATTGACCGATCCGCAAAATTTCTGTTGCATCTGAAAGTACAAACTCGCTCGATTACAACGGTATGTGTACTTTTCCCCTAGGCCGTTCTAGTTATTCGTTTCGAGCATCAGAACTGCGAAGATTTTGAGTTTCTCAAGCGTTTCGTACCTCCAAACTGCCATATCTCGCGAACGGATTGACCAATCCGCAAAATTTCTGTTGCATCTGAGAGTAGAAACCCGCCCGATTACAACGGTGAGTGTAGTCTTCCCCTAGGCCGTTCTAGTTATTCGTCTCGAGCATCAGAACTGCGAAACATTTGAGTTTCTCAAGCGTATCTTACCTCCAAACTGCCATATCTCGCGAACGGATTGACCAATCCGCAAAATTTCTGTTGCATCTGAAAGTAGAAACCCGCCCGATTACAACGGTATGTGTAGTCTTCCCCTAGGCCGTTCTAGTTATTGGTCTCGAGCATCAGAACTGCGAAAATTTTGAGTTTCTCAAGCGTTTCTTACCTCCAAACTGCCATATCTCGCGAATGCATTGACCAATCCGCAAAATTTCTGTTGCATCTGAAAGTAGAAACCCGCCCGATTACAACGGTATGTGTAGTCTTCCCCTAGGCCGTTCTAGTTATTCGTTTCGAGCATCAGAACTGCGAAAATTTTTGGTTTCTCAAGCGTTTCTTATCTCCAAACTGCCATATCTCGAGAACGGATTGACCAATCCGCAAAATTTCTGTTGCATCTGAAAGTAGAATCTCGCCCGATCACAACGGTATGAGTACATTTCCCCGAGGCCGTTCTAGTTATGCTTGTCGAGCATCAGAACTGTGAACATTTTGAGCTTCTCAACCGTTTCTTACATCCAAACTGCCATATCTCGCGAACGGATTGACCGATTGGCAAAATTTCCGTTGCATCTGAAAGTACAAACTCGCGCGATTACAACGGTATGTGTACTTTTCCCCTAGGCCGTTCCAGTTATTCGTTTCGAGCATCAGAACTGCGAAAATTTTGAGTTTCTCAACCGTTTCTTACATCCAAACTGCCATATCTCGCGAACGGATTGACCAATCCGCAAAATTTCTGTTGCATCAGAAAGTAGAAACTCGCCCGATTACAACGATATGAGTACTTTTCCCCTAGGCCGTTCTGGTTATTCGTTTCGAGCATCAGAACTGCGAAAATTTTGAGTTTCTCAACCGTTTCTTACCTCCAAACTGCCCTATCTCGCGAACGGATTGACCAATCCGCAAAATTTCTGTTGCATCTGAAAGTGGAAACGCGCCCGATTACAACGGTATGTGTAGTCTTCCCCTAGGCCGTTCTAGTTATTCGTCTCGAGCATCAGAACTGCGAAACTTTTGAGTTTCTCAAGCGTTTCTTAACTTCAAACTGCCATATCTCGCGAACGGATTGACCGATCCGCAAAATTTCTGTTGCATCTGAAAGTAGAAACTCGCCCGATTACAACGGTATGTGTACTTTTCCCCTAGGCCGATACAGTTATTCCTTTCGAGCATCAGAACTGCGAAAATTTTGAGTTTCTCAACCGTTTCTTACCTCCAAACTGCCATATCTCGCGAACGGATTGACCAATCCGCAAAATTTCTGTTGCATCTGAAAGTAGAAACCCGCCCGATTACAACCGTATGTGTAGTCTTCCCCTAGGGCGTTCTAGTTATTGGTCTCGAGCATCAGAACTGCGAAAATTTTGAGTTTCTCAAGCGTTTCTTACCTCCAAACTGCCATATCTCGCGAAAGGATTGACCAATCCGCAAAATTTCTGTTGCATCTGAAAGTAGAATCTCGCCCGATCACAACGGTATGAGTACATTTCCCCGAGGCCGTTATAGTTATGCTTGTCGAGCATCAGAACTGTGAACATTTTGAGCTTCTCAACCGTTTCTTACATCCAAACTGCCATATCTCGCGAACGGATTGACCGATCCGCAAAATTTCTGTTGCATCTGAAAGTACAAACTCGCCCGATTACAACGGTATGTGTACTTTTCCCCTAGGCCGATCCAGTTATTCCTTTCAAGCATCAGAACTGCGAAAATTTTGAGTTTCTCAACCGTTTCTTACCTCCAAACTGCCCTATCTCGCGAACGGATTGACCAATCCGCAAAATTTCTGTTGCATCTGAAAGTAGAAACTCGCCCGATTACAACGGTGTGCCTACTTTTCCCCTAGGCCGTTCTAGTCATGCTTGTCGAGCATCAGAACTGCGAAAATTTTGAGTTTCTCAAGCGTTTCTTACCTACAAACTCCCATATCACGCGAACAGATTGACCAATCCGCAAAATTCCTGTTGCATCTGAAAGTAGAAACTCGCCCGATTACAACGGTATGCGTACTTTTCCCCTAGGCCGTTCTAGTTATGCTTGTCGAGCATCAGAACTGCGAAAATTTTGAGTTTCTCAAGCGTTTCTTACCTCCAAACTGCCATATCTCGCGAACGGATTGACCAATCCGAAAAATTTCTGTTGCACCTGAAAGTAGAAACCCGCCCGATTACAACGGTATGTGTAGTCTTCCCCTAGGCCGTTCTAGTTATTCGTCTCGAGCATCAGAACTGCGAAACATTTGAGTTTCTCAAGCGTTTCTTACCTCCAAACTGCCATATCTCGCGAAAGGATTGACCAATCCGCAAAATTTCTGTTGCACCTGAAAGTAGAAACCCGCCCGATTACAACGGTGAGTGTAGTCTTCCCCCAGGTCGTTCTAGTTATTCGTCTCGAGCATCAGAACTGCGAAACATTTGAGTTTCTCAAGCGTTTCTTACCTCCAAACTGCCATATCTCGCGAACGGATTGACCAATCCGCAAAATTTCTGTTGCACCTGAAAGTAGAAACCCGCCCGATTACAACGGTGTGTGTAGTCTTCCCCTAGGCCGTTCTAGTTATTCGTCTCGAGCATCAGAACTGCGAAAATTTTGAGTTTCTCAAGCGTTTCCTACCTCCAAACTGCCATATCTCGCGAACTGATTGACCAATCCCCAAAATTTCTGTTGCATCTGAAAGTAGAAACTCGCCCGATTACAACGGTATGCGTACTTTTCCCCAAGGCCGTTCTAGTTATGCTTGTCGAGCATCAGAACTGCGAAAATTTTGAGTTTCTCAAGCGTTTCTTACCTCCAAACTGCCATATCTGGCGAACGGATAGACCAATCCGCTAAATTTCTGTTGCATCTGAAAGTAGAAACTCGCCCGATTACAACGGTATGCGTACTTTTCCCCTAGGCCGTTCTAGTTATGCTTGTCGAGCATCAGAACTGCGAAAATTTTGAGTTTCTCAAGCGTTTCTTACCTCCAAACTGCCATATCTCGCGAACGGATTGACCAATCCGAAAAATTTCTGTTGTACCTGAAAGTAGAAACCCGCCCGATTACAACGGTATGTGTAGTCCTCCCCTAGGCCGTTCTAGTTATTCGTCTAGAGCATCAGAACTGCGAAACATTTGAGTTTCTCAAGCGTTTCTTACTTCCAAACTGCCATATCTCGCGAAAGGATTGACCAATCAGCAAAATTTCTGTTGCACCTGAAAGTAGAAACCCGCCCGATTACAACGGTATGTGTAGTCTTCCCCTAGGCCGTTCTAGTTATTCGTATCGAGCATCAGAACTGCGAAAATTTTGAGTTTCTCAAGCGTTTCTTACCTCGAAACTGCCATATCTGGCGAACGGATTGACCAATCCGCAAAATTTCTGTTGCATCTGAAAGTAGAATCCCGCCCGTTTACAACGGTGTGTGTAGTGTTCCCCTAGGCCGTTCTAGTTATTCGTCTCGAGCATCAGAACTGCGAAACATTTGAGTTTCTCAAGCGTTTCTTACCTCCAAACTGCCATATCTCGCGAAAGGATTGACCAATCCGCAAAATTTCTGTTGCATCTGAAAGTAGAAACTCGCCCGATTACAACGATATGAGTGCTTTTCCCCTAGGCCGTTCTGGTTATTCGTTTCGAGAATCAGAACTGCGAAAATTTGGAGTTTCTCAAGCGTTTCTTACCTCCAAACTGCCATATCTCGCGAAAGGATTGACCAATCCGCAAAATTTCTGTTGCATCTGAAAGTAGAATCTCGCCCAATCACAACGGTATGAGTACATTTCCCCGAGGCCGTTATAGTTATGCTTGTCGAGCATCAGAACTGTGAACATTTTGAGCTTCTCAGCCGTTTCTTACATCCAAACTGCCATATCTCGCGAACGGATTGACCGATCCGCAAAATTTCTGTTGCATCTGAAAGTACAAACTCGCCCGATTACAACGGTATGTGTACTTTTCCCCTAGGCCGATCCAGTTATTCCTTTCAAGCATCAGAACTGCGAAAATTTTGAGTTTCTCAACCGTTTCTTACCTCCAAACTGCCCTATCTCGCGAACGGATTGACCAATCCGCAAAATTTCTGTTGCATCTGAAAGTAGAAACTCGCCCGATTACAACGGTATGCCTACTTTTCCCCTAGGCCGTTCTAGTCATGCTTGTCGAGCATCAGAACTGCGAAAATTTTGAGTTTCTCAAGCGTTTCTTACCTACAAACTCCCATATCTCGCGATCAGATTGACCAATCCGCAAAATTCCTGTTGCATCTGAAAGTAGAAACTCGCCCGATTACAACGGTATGCGTACTTTTCCCCTAGGCCGTTCTAGTTATGCTTGTCGAGCATCAGAACTGCGAAAATTTTGAGTTTCTCAAGCGTTTCTTACCTCCAAACTGCCATATCTCGCGAACGGATTGACCAATCCGACAAATTTCTGTTGCACCTGAAAGTAGAAACCCGCCCGATTACAACGGTATGTGTAGTCTTCCCCTAGGCCGTTCTAGTTATTCGTCTCGAGCATCAGAACTGCGAAACATTTGAGTTTCTCAAGCGTTTCTTACTTCCAAACTGCCATATCTCGCGAAAGGATTGACCAATCAGCAAAATTTCTGTTGCACCTGAAAGTAGAAACCCGCCCGATTACAACGGTATGATTAGTCTTCCCCTAGGCCGTTCTAGTTATTCGTATCGAGCATCAGAACTGCGAAAATTTTGAGTTTCTCAAGCGTTTCTTACCTCCAAACTGCCATATCTGGCGAACGGATTGACCAATCCGCAAAATTTCTGTTGTATCTGAAAGTAGAATCCCGCCCGTTTACAACGGTGTGTGTAGTGTTCCCCTAGGCCGTTCTAGTTATTCGTCTCGAGCATCAGAACTGCGAAACATTTGAGTTTCTCAAGCGTTTCTTACCTCCAAACTGCCATATCTCGCGAAAGGATTGACCAATCCGCAAAATTTCTGTTGCATCTGAAAGTAGAAACTCGCCCGATTACAACGGTATGTGCACTTTTCCCCTAGGCCGTTCCAGTTATTCGTTTCGAGCATTAGAACTGCGAAAATGTTGAGTTTCTCAACCGCTTCTTACCTCCAAACTGCCATATCTCGCGAACGGATTGACCAATCCGCAAAATTTCTGTTGCACCTGAAAGTAGAAACCCGCCCGATTACAACGGTGAGTGTAGTCTTCCCCCAGGTCGTTCTAGTTATTCGTCTCGAGCATCAGAACTGCGAAACATTTGAGTTTCTCAAGCGTTTCTTACCTCCAAACTGCCATATCTCGCGAACGGATTGACCAATCCGCAAAATTTCTGTTGCACCTGAAAGTAGAAACCCGCCCGATTACAACGGTGTGTGTAGTCTTCCCCTAGGCCGTTCTAGTTATTCGTCTCGAGCATCAGAACTGCGAAAATTTTGAGTTTCTCAAGCGTTTCCTACCTCCAAACTGCCATATCTCGCGAACTGATTGACCAATCCCCAAAATTTCTGTTGCATCTGAAAGTAGAAACTCGCCCGATTACAACGGTATGCGTACTTTTCCCCAAGGCCGTTCTAGTTATGCTTGTCGAGCACCAGAACTGCGAAAATTTTGAGTTTCTCAAGCGTTTCTTACCTCCAAACTGCCATATCTCGCGAACGGATTGACCAATCCGCAAAATTTCTGTTGCACCTGAAAGTAGAAACCCGCCCGATTACAACGGTGAGTGTAGTCTTCCCCCAGGCCGTTCTAGTTATTCGTCTCGAGCATCAGAACTGCGAAAATTTTGAGTTTCTCAACCGCTTCTTACCTCCAAACTGCCATATCTCGCGAACGGATTGACCAATCCGCAAAATTTCTTTTGCATCTGAAAGTAGAAACTCGCCCGATCACAACGGTATGAGTACATTTCCCCTAGGCCGTTCCAGTTATTCATTTCGAGCATCAGAACTGCGAAAATTTTGAGTTTCTCAACCGTTTCTTACCTCCAAACTGCCCTATCTCGCGAACGGATTGACCAATCCGCAAAATTTCTGTTGCATCTGAAAGTAGAAACGCGCCCGATTACAACGGTATGCGTACTTTTCCCCTAGGCCGTTCTAGTTATGCTTGTCGAGCATCAGAACTGCGAAAATTTTGAGTTTCTCAAGCGTTTCTTACCTACAAACTCCCATTTCTCGCGAACAGATTGACCAATCCGCAAAATTCCTGTTGCATCTGAAAGTAGAAACTCGCCCGATTACAACGGTATGCGTACTTTTTCCCTAGGCCGTTCTAGTTATTCGTTTCGAGCATCAGAACTGCGAAAATTTTGAGTTTCTCAAGCGTTTCTTACCTCCAAACTGCCATATCTCGCGAACGGATTGACCAATCCGCAAAATTTCTGTTGCATCTGAAAGTAGAAACCCGCCCGATTACAACGGTGTGTGTAGTCTTCCCCTAGGCCGTTCTAGTTATTCGTCTCGAGCATCAGAACTGCGAAACATTTGAGTTTCTCAAGCGTATCTTACCTCCAAACTGCCATATCTCGCGAACGGATTGACCAATCCGCAAAATTTCTGTTGCATCTGAAAGTAGAAACTCGCCCGATTACAACGGTATGCGTACTTTTTCCCTAGGCCGTTCTAGTTATTCGTTTCGAGCATCAGAACTGCGAAAATTTTGAGTTTCTCGAGCGTTTCTTACCTCCAAACTGCCATATCTCGCGAAAGGATTGACCAATCCGCAAAATTTCTGTTGCATCTGAAAGTAGAAACTCGCCCGATTACAACGATATGAGTACTTTTCCCCTAGGCCGTACTGGTTATTCGTTTCGAGCATCAGAACTGCGAAAATTTTGGGTTTCTCAAGCGTTTCTTACCTCCAAACTGCCATATCTCGAGAACGGATTCACCAATCCGCAAAATTTCTGTTGCATCTGAAAGTAGAAACTCGCCCGATCACAACGGTATGAGTACATTTCCCCTAGGCCGTTCTAGTTATGCTTGTCGAGCATCAGAACTGTGAACATTTTGAGCTTCTCAACCGTTTCTTACATCCAAACTGCCATATCTCGCGAACGGATTGACCGATCCGCAAAATTTCTGTTGCATCTGAAAGTACAAACTCGCGCGATTACAACGGTATGCGTACTTTTCCCCTAGGCCGTTCTAGTTATGCTTGTCGAGCATCAGAACTGCGAAAATTTTGAGTTTCTCAAGCGTTTCTTACCTACAAACTCCCATTTCTCGCGAACAGATTGACCAATCCGCAAAATTCCTGTTGCATCTGAAAGTAGAAACTCGCCCGATTACAACGGTATGCGTACTTTTTCCCTAGGCCGTTCTAGTAATCCGTTTCGAGCATCAGAACTGCGAAAATTTTGAGTTTCTCAAGCGTTTCTTACCTCCAAACTGCCATATCTCGCGAACGGATTGACCAATCCGCAAAATTTCTGTTGCATCTGAAAGTAGAAACCCGCCCGATTACAACGGTGTGTGTAGTCTTCCCCTAGGCCGTTCTAGTTATTCGTCTCGAGCATCAGAACTGCGAAACATTTGAGTTTCTCAAGCGTATCTTAACTCCAAACTGCCATATCTCGCGAACGGATTGACCAATCCGCAAAATTTCTGTTGCATCTGAAAGTAGAAACTCGCCCGATTACAACGGTATGCGTACTTTTTCCCTAGGCCGTTCTAGTTATTCGTTTCGAGCATCAGAACTGCGAAAATTTTGAGTTTCTCAAGCGTTTCTTACCTCCAAACTGCCATATCTCGCGCACGGATTGACCAATCCGCAAAATTTCTGTTGCATCTGAAAGTAGAAACTCGCCCGATTACAACGGTATGTGTACTTTTCCCCTAGGCCGTTCCAGTTATTCGTTTCGAGCATCAGAACTGCGAAAATGTTGAGTTTCTCAACCGCTTCTTACCTCCAAACTGCCATATCTGGCGAACGGATGGACCAATCCGCAAAATTTCTGTTGCATCTGAAAGCAGAAACACTCCCGATTACAAAGGTATGTGTACTTTTCCCCTAGGCCGTTTTAGTTATTCGTTTCGAGCATCAGAACTGCGAAAATTTTGAGTTTCTCAAGCGTTTCTTACCTCCAAACTGCCATATCTCGCGAAAGGATTGACCAATCCGCAAAATTTCTGTTGCATCTGAAAGTAGAAACTCGCCCGATTACAACGATATGAGTACTTTTCCCCTAGGCCGTTCTGGTTATTCGTTTCGAGCATCAGAACTGCGAAAATTTTGGGTTTCTCAAGCGTTTCTTACTTCCAAACTGCCATATCTCGAGAACGGATTGACCAATCCGCAAAATTTCTGTTGCATCTGAAAGTAGAATCTCGCCCGATCACAACGGTATGAGTACTTTTCCCCTAGGCCCTTCTGGTTATTCGTTTCGAGCATCCGAACTGCGAAAATTTTGGGTTTCTCAAGCGTTTCTTACCTCCAAGCTGCCATATCTCGCGAACGGATTGACCGATCCGCAAAATTTCTGTTGCATCTGAAGGTAGAAACACGTCCGATTACAACGGTATGTTTACTTTTCCCCTAGGCCGTTCCAGTTTTTCGTTTCGAGCATCAGAACTGCGAAAATTTTGAGTTTCTCAACCGTTTCTTACCTCCAAACTGCCCTATCTCGCGAACGGATTGACCAATCCGCAAAATTTCTGTTGCATCTGAAAGTAGAAACCCGCCCGATTACAACGGTATGTGTAGTCTTCCCCTAGGCCGTTCTAGTTATTCGTCTCGAGCATCAGAACTGCGAAACTTTTGAGTTTCTCAAGCGTTTCTTACATCCAAACTGCCATATCTCGCGAACGGATTGACCGATCCGCAAGATTTCTGTTGCATCTGAAAGTAGAAACTCGCCCGATTACAACGGTATGTGTACTGTTCCCCTAGGCCGTTCCAGTTATTCCTTTCGAGCATCAGTACTGCGAAAATTTTGAGTTTCTCAACCGTTTCTTACCTCCAAACTGCCCTATCTCGCGAACGGATTGACCAATCCGCAAAATTTCTGTTGCATCTGAAAGTAGAAACTCGCCCGATTACAACGGTATGCGTACTTTTCCCCTAGGCTGTTCTAGTTATGCTTGTCGAGCATCAGAACTGCGAAACTTTTGAGTTTCTCAAGCGTTTCTTACCTCCAAACTACCATACTATATCTCGCGAAAGGATTGACCAATCCGCAAAATTTCTATTGCATCTGAAAGTAGAAACTCGCCCGATTACAACGGTATGTGTACTTTTCCCCTAGGCCGTTCTAGTTATTCGTTTCAATCTTCAGAACTGCGAAAATTTTGAGTTTCTCAAGCGTTTCTTACCTCCAAACTGCCATATATCGCGAAAGGATTGACCAATCCGCAAAATTTCTGTTGCATCTGAAAGTAGAATCTCGCCCGATTACAACGGTATGAGTACTTTTCCCCTAGCCCGTTCTGGTTATTCGTTTCGAGCATCAGAACTGCGAAAATTTTGGGTTTCTCAAGCGTTTGTTACCTCCAAACCGCCATATCTCGCGAAAGGATTGACCAATCCGCATAATTTCTGTTGCATCTGAAAGTAGAAACCCGCCCGATTACAACGGTGTGTGTAGTCTTCCCCTAGGCCGTTCTAGTTGTTCGTCCCGAGCATCAGAATTGCGAAACATTTGAGTTTCTCAAGCGTTTCTTACCTCCAAACTGCCTTATCTCGCGAGCGGATTGCCCAATCCGCAAAATTTCTATTGCATCTGAAAGTAGAAACTCGCCCGATTACAACGGCATGCGCACTTTTCCCCTAGGCCGTTCTAGTTATGCTTGTCGAGCATCAGAACTGCGAAAATTTTGAGTTTCTCAAGCGTTTCTTACCTCCAAACTGCCATATCTCGCGAACGGATTGACCAATCCGCAAAATTTCTGTTGGATCTGAAAGTAGAAACTCGCCCGATTACAACGGTATGCGTACTTTTCCCCTAGGCCGTTCTGGTTATTCGTTTCGAGCATCAGAACTGCGAAAATTTTGAGTTTCTCAAGCGTTTCTTACCTCCAAACTGCCATATCTCGAGAACGGATTGATCAATCCGCAAAATTTCTGTTGCATCTGAAAGTAGAAACTCGCCCGATCACAACGGTATGAGTACATTTCCCCTAGGCCGTTCTAGTTATGCTTGTCGAGCATCAGAACTGTGAACATTTTGAGCTTCTCAACCGTTTCTTACATCCAAACTGCCATATCTCGCGAACGGATTGACCGATCCGCAAAATTTCTGTTGCATCTGAAAGTACAAACTCGCGCGATTACAACGGTATGTGTACTTTTCCCCTAGGCCGTTCCAGTTATTCGTTTCGAGCATCAGAACTGCGAAAATTTTGAGTTTCTCAACCGTTTCTTACCTCCAAACTGCCCTATCTCGCGAACGGATTGACCAATCCGCAAAATTTCTGTTGCATCTGAAAGTAGAAACTCGCCCGATTACAACGGTATGCGTACTTTTCCCCTAGGCCGTTCTAGTTATTCGTCTCGAGCATCAGAACTTCGAAAATTTTGAGTTTCTCAAGCGTTTCTTACCTCCAAACTGCCATATCTCGCGAACGGATTGACCAATCCGCAAAATTTCTGTTGGATCTGAAAGTAGAAACTCGCCCGATTACAACGGTATGCGTACTGTTCCCCTAGGCCGTTCTGGTTATTCGTTTCGAGCATCAGAACTGCGAAAATTTTGAGTTTCTCAAGCGTTTCTTACCTCCAAACTGCCGTATCTCGCGAAAGGATTGACCAATCCGCAAAATTTCTGTTGCATCTGAAAGTAGAAACTCGCCCGATTACAACGATATGAGTACTTTTCCCCTAGGCCGTTCTGGTTATTCGTTTCGAGCATCAGAACTGCGGAAATTTTGGGTTTCTCAAGCGTTTCTTACCTCCAAACTGCCATATCTCGAGAACGGATTGACCAATCCGCAAAATTTCTGTTGCATCTGAAATTAGAAACTCGCCCGATCACAACGGTATGAGTACATTTCCCCTAGGCCGTTCTAGTTATGCTTGTCGAGCATCAGAACTGTGAACATTTTGAGCTTCTCAACCGTTTCTTACATCCAAACTGCCATATCTCGCGAACGGATTGACCGATCCGCAAAATTTCTGTTGCATCTGAAAGTACAAACTCGCGCGATTACAACGGTATGTGTGCTTTTCCCCTAGGCCGTTCCAGTTATTCATTTCGAGCATCAGAACTGCGAACATTTTGAGTTTCTCAACCGTTTCTTACCTCCAAACTGCCCTGTCTCGCGAACGGATTGACCAATCCTCAAAATTTCTGTTGCATCTGAAAGTAGAAACTCGCCCGATTACAACGGTATGCGTACTTTTCCCCTAGGCCGTTCTAGTTATGCTTGTCGAGCATCAGAACTGCGAAAATTTTGAGTTTCTCAAGCGTTTCTTACCTACAAACTCCCACTTCTCGCGAACAGATTGACCAATGCGCAAAATTCCTGTTGCATCTGAAAGTAGAAGCTCGCCCGATTACAACGGTATGCGTACTTTTTCCCTAGGTCGTTCTAGTTATTCGTTTCGAGCATCAGAACTGCGAAAATTTTGAGTTTCTCAAGCGTTTCTTACCTCCAAACTGCCATATCTCGCGAACGGATTGACCAATCCGCAAAATTTCTGTTGCATCTGAAAGTAGAAACCCGCCCGATTACAACGGTGTGTGTAGTCTTCCCCTAGGCCGTTCTAGTTATTCGTCTCGAGCATCAGAACTGCGAAACATTTGAGTTTCTCAAGCGTATCTTACATCCAAACTGCCATATCTCGCGAACGGATTGACCAATCCGCAAAATTTCTGTTGCATCTGAAAGTAGAAACTCGCCCGATTGCAACGGTATGCGTACTTTTTCCCTAGGCCGTTCTAGTTATTCGTTTCGAGCATCAGAACTGCGAAAATTTTGAGTTTCTCGAGCGTTTCTTACCTCCAAACTGCCATATCTCGCGCACGGATTGACCAATCCGCAAAATTTCTGTTGCATCTGAAAGTAGAAACTCGCCCGATTACAACGGTATGTGTACTTTTCCCCTAGGCCGTTCCAGTTATTCGTTTCGAGCATCAGAACTGCGAAAATTTTGAGTTTCTCAACCGTTTCTTACCTCCAAACTGCCCTATCTCGCGAACGGATTGACCAATCCGCAAAATTTCTGTTGCATCTGAAAGTAGAAACCCGCCCGATTACAACGGTATGTGTAGTCTTCCCCTAGGCCGTTCTAGTTATTCGTCTCGAGCATCAGAACTGCGAAACTTTTGAGTTTCTCAAGCGATTCTTACTTCCAAACTGCCATATCTCGCGAACGGATTGACCGATCCGCAAAATTTCTGTTGCATCTGAAAGTAGAAACTCGCCCGATTACAACGGTATGTGTACTGTTCCCCTAGGCCGTTCCAGTTGTTCCTTTCGAGCATCAGAACTGCGAAAATTTTGAGTTTCTCAAGCGTTTCTTACCTACAAACTGCCCTATCTCGCGAATGGATTGACCAATCCGCAAAATTTCTGTTGCATCTGAAAGTAGAAACTCGCCCGATTACAACGGTATGTGTACTTTTCCCCTAGGCCGTTCTAGTTATGCTTGTCGAGCATCAGAACTGCGAAAATTTTGAGTTTCTCAACCGTTTCTTACCTCCAAACTGCCCTATCTCGCGAACGGATTGACCAATCCGCAAAATTTCTGTTGCATCTGAAAGTAGAAACCCGCCCGATTACAACGGTATGTGTAGTCTTCCCCTAGGCCGTTCTAGTTATTCGTCTCGAGCATCAGAACTGCGAAACTTTTGAGTTTCTCAAGCGATTCTTACTTCCAAACTGCCATATCTCGCGAACGGATTGACCGATCCGCAAAATTTCTGTTGCATCTGAAAGTAGAAACTCGCCCGATTACAACGGTATGTGTACTGTTCCCCTAGGCCGTTCCAGTTATTCCTTTCGAGCATCAGAACTGCGAAAATTTTGAGTTTCTCAAGCGTTTCTTACCTACAAACTGCCCTATCTCGCGAATGGATTGACCAATCCGCAAAATTTCTGTTGCATCTGAAAGTAGAAACTCGCCCGATTACAACGGTATGCGTACTTTTCCCCTAGGCCGTTCTAGTTATGCTTGTCGAGCATCAGAACTGCGAAAATTTTGAGTTTCTCAAGCGTTTCTTACCTCCAAACTGCCATATCTCGCGTACGGATTGACCAATCCGCAAAATTTCTGTTGGATCTGAAAGTAGAAACTCGCCCGATTACAACGGTATGCGTACTTTTCCCCTAGGCCGTTCTAGTTATGCTTGTCGAGCATCAGAACTGCGAAAATTTTGAGTTTCTTAAGCGTTTCTTACCTCCAAACTGCAATATTTCGCGAACGGATTGACCAATCCGCAAAATTTCTGTGGCATCTGAAAGTAGAAACTCGCCCAATTACAACGGTATGTGTACTTTTCCCCTAGGCCATTCTAGTTATTCGTTTCGAGCATCAGAACTGCGAAAATGTTGAGTTTCTCAAGCGTTTCTTACCTACAAACTGCCCTATCTCGCGAATGGATTGACCAATCCGCAAAATTTCTGTTGCATCTGAAAGTAGAAACTCGCCCGATTACAACGGTATGCGTACTTTTCCCCTAGGCCGTTCTAGTTATGCTTGTCGAGCATCAGAACTGCGAAAATTTTGAGTTTCTCAAGCGTTTCTTACCTCCAAACTGCCATATCTCGCGAACGGATTGACCAATCCGCAAAATTTCTGTTGGATCTGAAAGTAGAAACTCGCCCGATTACAACGGTATGCGTACTTTTCCCCTAGGCCGTTCTAGTTATGCTTGTCGAGCATCAGAACTGCGAAAATTTTGAGTTTCTTAAGCGTTTCTTACCTCCAAACTGCAATATCTCGCGAACGGATTGACCAATCCGCAAAATTTCTGTGGCATCTGAAAGTAGAAACTCGCCCAATTACAACGGTATGTGTACTTTTCCCCTAGGCCATTCTAGTTATTCGTTTCGAGCATCAGAACTGCGAAAATGTTGAGTTTCTCAACCGCTTCTTACCTCCAAACTGCCATATCTGGCGAACGGATGGACCAATCCGCAAAATTTCTGTTGCATCTGAAAGCAGAAACTCGCCCGATTACAACGGTATGCGTACTTTTCCCCTAGGCCGTTCTAGTTATTCGTTTCGAGCATCAGAACTGCGAAAATTTTGAGTTTCTCAAGCGTTTCTTACCTCCAAACTGCCATATCTCGCGAACGGATTGACCAATCCGCAAAATTTCTGTTGCATCTGAAAGTAGAAACTCGCCCGATTACAACGGTATGCGTACTTTTCCCCTAGGCCGTTCTAGTTATTCGTTTCGAGCATCAGAACTGCGAAAATTTTGAGTTTCTCAAGCGTTTCTTACCTCCAAACTGCCATACTATATCTCGCGAAAGGATTGACCAATCCGCAAAATTTCTGTTGCATCTGAAAGTAGAAACTCGCCCGATTACAACGGTATGAGTACTTTTCCCCTAGGCCGTTCTGGTTATTCGTTTCGAGCATCAGAACTGCGAAAATTTTGGGTTTCTCAAGCGTTTGTTACCTCCAAACCGCCATATCTCGCGAAAGCATTGACCAATCCGCATAATTTCTGTTGCATCTGAAAGTAGAAACCCGCCCGATTACAACGGTGTGTGTAGTCTTCCCCTAGGCCGTTCTAGTTGTTCGTCTCGAGCATCAGAACTGCGAAACATTTGAGTTTCTCAAGCGTTTCTTACCTCCTAACTGCCTTATCTCGCGAGCGGATTGCCCAATCCGCAAAATTTCTATTGCATCTGAAAGTAGAAACCCGCCCGATTACAACGGTAGGTGTACTTTTCCCCTAGGCCGTTCTAGTTATGCTTGTCGAGCATCAGAACTGCGAAAATTTTGAGTTTCTCAACCGTTTCTTACCTCCAAACTGCCATACTATATCTCGCGAAAGGATGGACCAATCCGCAAAATTTCTGTTGCATCTGAAAGTAGAAACTCGCCCGATTACAACGGTATGAGTACTTTTCCCCTAGGCCGTTCTGGTTATTCGTTTCGAGCATCAGAACTGCGAAAATTTTGGGTTTCTCAAGCGTTTGTTACCTCCAAACCGCCATATCTCGCGAAAGGATTGACCAATCCGCATAATTTCTGTTGCGTCTGAAAGTAGAAATCCGCCCGATTACAACGGTGTGTGTAGTCTTCCCCTAGGTCGTTCTAGTTGTTCGTCTCGAGCATCAGAACTGCGAAACATTTGAGTTTCTCAAGCGTTTCTTACCTCCAAACTGCCTTATCTCGCGAGCGGATTGACCAATCCGCAGAATTTCTGTTGCATCTGAAAGTAGAAACCCGCCCGATTACAACGGTATGTGTAGTCTTCCCCTAGGCCGTTCTAGTTATTCGTCTCGAGCATCAGAACTGCGAAACTTTTGAGTTTCTCAAGCGTTTCTTACCTCCAAACTGCCATATCTCGCGAACGGATTGACCAATCCGCAAAATTTCTGTTGCATCTGAAAGTAGAAACCCGCCCGATTACAACGGTATGCGTACTTTTCCCCTAGGCCGTTCTAGTTATGCTTGTCGAGCATCAGAACTGCGAAAATTTTGAGTTTCTCAACCGTTTCTTACCTCCAAACTGCCATATCTCGCGAACGGATTGTCCAATCCGCAAAATTTCTGTTGCATCTGAAAGTAGAAACTCGCCCGATTACAACGGCATGCGTACTTTTCCCCTAGGCCGTTCTAGTTATGCTTGTCGAGCATCAGAACTGCGAAAATTTTGAGTTTCTCAAGCGTTTCTTACCTCCAAACTGCCATATCTCGCGAACGGATTGACCAATCCGCAAAATTTCTGTTGGATCTGAAAGTAGAAACTCGCCCGATTACAACGGTATGCGTACTTTTCCCCTAGGCCGTTCTAGTTATGCTTGTCGAGCATCAGAACTGCGAAAATTTTGAGTTTCTTAAGCGTTTCTTACCTCCAAACTGCAATATCTCGCGAACGGATTGACCAATCCGCAAAACTTCTGTGGCATCTGAAAGTAGAAACTCGCCCAATTACAACGGTATGTGTACTTTTCCCCTAGGCCATTCTAGTTATTCGTTTCGAGCATCAGAACTGTGAAAATTTTGAGTTTCTCGAGCGTTTCTTACCTCCAAACTGCCATATCTCGCGCACGGATTGACCAATCCGCAAAATTTCTGTTGCATCTGAAAGTAGAAACTCGCCCGATTACAACGGTATGTGTACTTTTCCCCTGGGCCGTTCCAGTTATTCGTTTCGAGCATCAGAACTGCGAAAATGTTGAGTTTCTCAACCGCTTCTTACCTCCAAACTGCCATATCTGGCGAACGGATGGACCAATCCGCAAAATTTCTGTTGCATCTGAAAGCAGAAACTCGCCCGATTACAATGGTGTGCGTACTTTTCCCCTAGGCCGTTCTAGTTATTCGTTTCGAGCATCAGAACTGCGAAAATTTTGAGTTTCTCAAGCGTTTCTTACCTCCAAACTGCCATACTATATCTCGCGAAAGGATTGACCAATCCGCAAAATTTCGGTTGCATCTGAAAGTAGAAACTCGCCCGATTACAACGGTATGCATACTTTTCCCCTAGGCCGTTCTAGTTATGCTTGTCGAGCATCAGAACTGCGAAAATTTTGAGTTTCTCAAGCGTTTCTTACCTCCAAACTGCCATATCTCGCGCACGGATTGACCAATCCGCAAAATTTCTGTTACATCTGAAAGTAGAAACTCGCCCGATTACAACGGTATGTGACTTTTCCCCTGGGCCGTTCCAGTTATTCGTTTCGAGCATCAGAACTGCGAAAATGTTGAGTTTCTCAACCGCTTCTTACCTCCAAACTGTCATATCTAGCGAACGGATGGACCAATCCGCAAAATTTCTGTTGCATCTGAAAGCAGAAACTCGCCCGATTACAACGGTATGCGTACTTTTCCCCTAGGCCGTTCTAGTTATTCGTTTCGAGCATCAGAACAGCGAAAATTTTGAGTTTCTCAAGCGTTTCTTACCTCCAAACTGCCATATCTCGCGAAAGGATTGACCAATCCGCAAAATTTCTGCTGCATCTGAAAGTAGAAACTCGCCCGATTACAACGATATGAGTACTTTTCCCCTAGGCCGTTCTGGTTATTCGTTTCGAGCATCAGAACTGCGAAAATTTTGGGTTTCTCAAGCGTTTCTTACCTCCAAACTGCCATATCTCGCGAACGGATTGACCAATCCGCAAAATTTCTGTTGCATCTGAAAGTAGAAACTCGCCCGATTACAACGGTATGCGTACTTTTCCCTTAGGCCGTTCTAGTTATTCGTTTCGAGCATCAGAACTGCGAAAATTTTGAGTTTCTCAAGCGTTTCTTACCTCCAAACTGCCATACTATATCTCGCGAAAGGATTGACCAATCCGCAAAATTTCTGTTGCATCTGAAAGTAGAAACTCGCCCGATTACAACGGTATGCGTACTTTTCCCCTAGGCCGTGCTAGTTATTCGTTTCGAGCATCAGAACTGCGAAAATTTTGAGTTTCTCAAGCGTTTCTTACCTCCAAACTGCCATACTATATCTCGCGAAAGGATTGACCAATCCGCAAAATTTCTGCTGCATCTGAAAGTAGAAACTCGCCCGATTACAACGATATGAGTACTTTTCCCCTAGGCCGTTCTGGTTATTCGTTTCGAGCATCAGAACAGCGAAAATTTTGAGTTTCTCAAGCGTTTCTTACCTCCAAACTGCCATACCTCGCGAACGGATGGACCAATCCGCAAAATTTCTGTTGCATCTGAAAGTAGAAACTCGCCCGATTACAACGGTATGCGTACTTTTCCCCTAGGCCGTTCTAGTTATGCTTGTCGAGCATCAGAACTGCGAAACTTTTGAGTTTCTCAAGCGTTTCTTACCTCCAAACTGCCATATCTCGCGAACAGATTGACCAATCCGCAAAATTTCTGTTGCATCTGAAAGTAGAAACTCGCCCGATTACAACGGTATGCGTACTTTTTCCCTAGGCCGTTCTAGTTATTCGTTTCGAGCATCAGAACTGCGAAAATTTTGAGTTTCTCGAGCGTTTCTTACCTCCAAACTGCCATATCTCGCGCACGGATTGACCAATCCGCAAAATTTCTGTTGCATCTGAAAGTAGAAACTCGCCCGATTACAACGGTAAGCGTACTTTTCCCCTAGGCCGTTCTAGTTATGCTTGTCGAGCATCAGAACTGCGAAAATTTTGAGTTTCTCAAGCGTGTCTTACCTACAAACTCCCATATCTCGCGAACAGATTGACCAATCCGCAAAATTCCTGTTGCATCTGAAAGTAGAAACTCGCCCGATTACAACGGTATGCGTACTTTTTCCCTAGGCCGTTCTAGTTATTCGTTTCGAGCATCAGAACTGCGAAAATTTTGAGTTTCTCAAGCGTTTCTTACCTCCAAACTGCCATATCTCGCGAACGGATTGACCAATCCGCAAAATTTCTGTTGCATCTGGAAGTAGAAACCCGCCCGATTACAACGGTGTGTGTAGTCTTCCCCTAGGCCGTTCTAGTTATTCGTCTCGAGCATCAGAACTGCGAAACATTTGAGTTTCTCAAGCGTTTCTTACCTCCAAACGGCCATATCTCGCGAACGGATTGACCAATCCGCAAAATTTCTGTTGCATCTGAAAGCAGAAACCCGCCCGATTACAACGGTATGTGTAGTCTTCCCCTAGGCCGTTCTAGTTATTGGTCTGGAGCATCAGAACTGCGAAACTTTTGAGTTTCTCAAGCGTTTCTTACCTCCAAACTGCCATATCTCGCGAACGGATTGACCAATCCGCAAAATTTCTGTTGCATCTGAAAGTAGAAACTCGCCCGATTACAACGGTATGCGTACTTTTTCCCTAGGCCGTTCTAGTTATTCGTTTCGAGCATCAGAACTGCGAAAATTTTGAGTTTCTCGAGCGTTTCTTACCTCCAAACTGCCATATCTCGCGCACGGATTGACCAATCCGCAAAATTTCTGTTCCAACTGAAAGTAGAAACTCGCCCGATTACAACGGTATGTGTACTCTTCCCCTAGGCCGTTCCAGTTATTCGTTTCGAGCATCAGAACTGCGAAAATGTTGAGTTTCTCAAGCGTTTCTTACCTCCAAACTGCCATATCTCGCGAAAGGATTGACCAATCCGCAAAATTTCTGTTGCATCTGAAAGTAGAAACTCGCCCGATTACAACGATATGAGTACTTTTCCCCTAGGCCGTTCTGGTTATTCGTTTCGAGAATCAGAACTGCGAAAATTTTGGGTTTCTCAAGCGTTTCTTACCTCCAAACTGCCATATCTCGAGGACGGATTGACCAATCCGCAAAATTTCTGTTGCATCTGAAAGTAGAAACTCGCCCGATCACAACGGTATGAGTACATTTCCCCTAGGCCGTTCTAGTTATGCTTGTCGAGCATCAGAACTGTGAACATTTTGAGCTTCTCAACCGTTTCTTACATCCAAACTGCCATATCTCGCGAACGGATTGACCGATCCGCAAAATTTCTATTGCATCTGAAAGTACAAACTTGCGCGATTACAACGGTATGTGTACTTTTCCCCTAGGCCGTTCCAGTTATTCGTTTCGAGCATCAGAACTGCGAAAATTTTGAGTTTCTCAACCGTTTCTTGCCTCCAAACTGCCCTATCTCGCGAACGGATTGACCAATCCGCGAAATTTCTGTTGCATCTGAAAGTAGAAACTCGCCCGATTACAGCGGTATGCGTACTTTTCCCCTAGGCCGTTCTGGTTATGCTTGTCGAGCATCAGAACTGCGAAAATTTTGAGTTTCTCAAGCGTTTCTTATCTACAAACTCCCATATCTCGCGAACAGATTGACCAATCCGCAAAATTCCTGTTGCATCTGAAAGTAGAAACTCGCCCGATTACAGCGGTATGCGTACTTTTCCCCTAGGCCGTTCTAGTTATGATTGTCGAGCATCAGAACTGCGAAAATTTTGAGTTTCACAAGCGTTTCTTACCTCCAAATTGCCATATCTCGCGAACTGATTGACCAATCCGCAAAATTTCTGTTGCATCTGAAAGTAGAAACTCGCCCGATTACAACGGTATGTGTACTTTTCCCCTAGGCCGTTCTAGTTATTCGTCTCGAGCATCAGAACTGCGAACCTTTTGAGTTTCTCAAGCGTTCCTTACCTCCAAACTGCCATATCTCGCGAATGGATTGACCAATCCGCAAAATTTCTGTTGCATCTGAAAGTAGAAACCCGCCCGATTCCAACGGTATGTGTAGTCTTCCCCTAGGCCGTTCTAGTTATTCGTCTCGAGCATCAGAACTGCGAAAATTTTGAGTTTCTCAAGCGTTTCTTACCTCCAAACTGCCATATCTCGCGAACGGATTGACCAATCCGCAAAATTCATGTTGCATCTGAAAGTAGAAACTCGCCCGATTACAACGGTATGCGTACTTTTCCCCTAGGCCGTTCTAGTTATGATTGTCGAGCATCAGAACTGCGAAAATTTTGAGTTTCACAAGCGTTTCTTACCTCCAAATTGCCATATCTCGCGAACTGATTGACCAATCCGCAAAATTTCTGTTGCATCTGAAAGTAGAAACTCGCCCGATTACAACGGTATGTGTACTTTTCCCCTAGGCCGTTCTAGTTATTCGTTTCGAGGATCAGAACTGCGAAAATTTTTAGTTTCTCAAGCGTTTCATACCTCCAAACTGTCATATCTCGCGAACGGATTGACCAATCCGCAAAATTTCTGTTGCATCTGAAAGTAGAAGCTTGCCCTATTACAACGGTATGCGTACTTTTCCCGTAGGCCGTTCTAGTTATGCTTGTCGAGCACCAGAACTGCGAAAATTTTTAGTTTCTCAAGCGTTTCTTACTTACAAACTGCCACATCTCGCGAACGGATTGACCAATCCGCAAGATTTCTGTTGCATCTGAAAGTAGAAACTCGCCCGATTACGACGGTATGAGTACATTTCCCCTAGGACGTTCTAGTTATGCTTGTCGAGCATCAGAACTGTGAACATTTTGAGTTTCTCAACCGTTTCTTACCTCCAAACTGCCATATCTCGCGAACGGATTGACCAATCCGCAAAATTCATGTTGCATCTGAAAGTAGAAACTCGCCCGATTACAACGGTATGCGTGCTTTTTCCCTAGGCCGTTCTAGTTATTCGTTTCGAGCATCAGAACTGCGAAACATTTGAGTTTTTCAAGCGTTTCTTACCTCCAAACTGCCATATCTCGCGAACGGATTGACCAATCCGCAAAATTTCTGTTGCATCTGAAAGTAGAAACCCGCCCGATTACAACGGTATGTGTAGTCTTCCCCTAGGCCGTTCTAGTTATTCGTCTCGAGCATCAGAACTGCGAAACTTTTGAGTTTCTCAAGCGTTCCTTACCTCCAAACTGCCATATCTCGCGAATGGATTGACCAATCCGCAAAATTTCTGTTGCATCTGAAAGTAGAAACCCGCCCGATTCCAACGGTATGTGTAGTCTTCCCCTAGGCCGTTCTAGTTATTCGTCTCGAGCATCAGAACTGCGAAAATTTTGAGTTTCTCAAGCGTTTCTTACCTCCAAACTGCCATATCTCGCGAACGGATTGACCAATCCGCAAAATTCATGTTGCATCTGAAAGTAGAAACTCGCCCGATTACAACGGTATGCGTACTTTTTCCCTAGGCCGTTCTAGTTATTCGTTTCGAGCATCAGAACTGCGAAAATTTTGAGTTTCTCAAGCGTTTCTTACCTCCAAACTGCCATATCTCGCGAACGGATTGACCAATCCGCAAAATTTCTGTTGCATCTGAAGGTAGAAACTCGCCCGATTACAACGGTATGTGTACTTTTCCCCTAGGCCGTTCTAGTTATTCGTTTCGAGCATCAGAACTGCGAAAATTTTTAGTTTCTCAAGCGTTTCTTACATCCAAACTGCCATATCTCGCGAACGGATTGACCAATCCGCAAAATTTCTGTTGCATCTGAAAGTAGAAACCCGCCCGATTACAACGGTGTGTGTAGTCTTCACCTCGGCCGTTCTAGTTATTCGTCTCGAGCATCAGAACTGCGAAACATTTGAGTTTCTCAAGCGTTTCTTACCTCCAAACTGCCATATCTCGCGAACGGATTGACCAATCCGCAAAATTTCTGTTGCATATGAAAGTAGAAACTCGCCCGATCACAACGGTATGTGTAGTCTTCCCCTAGGCCGTTCTAGTTATTCGTTTCGAGCATCAGAACTGCGAAAATTTTTAGTTTCTCAAGCGTTTCTTACATCCAAACTGCCATATCTCGCGAACGGATTGACCAATCCGCAAAATTTCTGTTGCATCTGAAAGTAGAAAACCGCCCGATTACAACGGTGTGTGTAGTCTTCCCCTAGGCCGTTCTAGTTATTCGTCTCGAGCATCAGAACTGCGAAAATTTTGAGTTTCTCAAGCGTTTCTTACCCCCATACTGCCATACCTCGCGAACGGATTGACCAATCCGCAAAATTCATGTTGCATCTGAAAGTAGAAACTCGCCCGATTACAACGGTATGCGTGCTTTTTCCCTAGGCCGTTCTAGTTATTCGTTTCGAGCATCAGAACTGCGAAACATTTGAGTTTCTCAAGCGTTTCTTACCTCCAAACTGCCATATCTCGCGAACGGATTGACCAATCCGCAAAATTTCTGTTGCATCTGAAAGTAGAAACCCGCCCGATTACAACGGTATGTGTAGTCTTCCCCTAGGCCGTTCTAGTTATTCGTCTCGAGCATCAGAACTGCGAAACTTTTGAGTTTCTCAAGCGTTCCTTACCTCCAAACTGCCATATCTCGCGAACGGATTGACCAATCCGCAAAATTTCTGTTGCATCTGAAAGTAGAAACCCGCCCGATTCCAACGGTATGTGTAGTCTTCCCCTAGGCCGTTCTAGTTATTCGTCTCGAGCATCAGAACTGCGAAAATTTTGAGTTTCTCAAGCGTTTCTTACCTCCAAACTGCCATATCTCGCGAACGGATTGACCAATCCGCAAAATTCATGTTGCATCTGAAAGTAGAAACTCGCCCGATTACAACGGTATGCGTACTTTTTCCCTAGGCCGTTCTAGTTATTCGTTTCGAGCATCAGAACTGCGAAAATTTTGAGTTTCTCAAGCGTTTCTTACCTCCAAACTGCCATATCTCGCGAACGGATTGACCAATCCGCAAAATTTCTGTTGCATCTGAAGGTAGAAACTCGCCCGATTACAACGGTATGTGTACTTTTCCCCTAGGCCGTTCTAGTTATTCGTTTCGAGCATCAGAACTGCGAAAATTTTTAGTTTCTCAAGCGTTTCTTACATCCAAACTGCCATATCTCGCGAACGGATTGACCAATCCGCAAAATTTCTGTTGCATCTGAAAGTAGAAACCCGCCCGATTACAACGGTGTGTGTAGTCTTCACCTCGGCCGTTCTAGTTATTCGTCTCTAGCATCAGAACTGCGAAACATTTGAGTTTCTCAAGCGTTTCTTACCTCCAAACTGCCATATCTCGCGAACGGATTGACCAATCCGCAAAATTTCTGTTGCATCTGAAAGTAGAAACTCGCCCGATCACAACGGTATGTGTAGTCTTCCCCTAGGCCGTTCTAGTTATTCGTCTCGAGCATCAGAACTGCGAAACATTTGAGTTTCTCAAGCGTTTCTTATCTCCAAACTGCCATATCTCGCGAACGGATTGACCAATCCGCAAAATTTCTGTTGCATCTGAAAGTAGAAACTAGCCCGATTACAACGGTATGTGTAGTCTTCCCCTAGGCCGTTCTAGTTATTCGTCTCGAGCATCAGAACTGCGAAACATTTGAGTTTCTCAAGCGTTTCTTATCTCCAAACTGCCATATCTCGCGAACGGATTGACCAATCCGCAAAATTTCTGTTGCATCTGAAAGTAGAAACTCGCCCGATTACAACGGTATGCGTGCTTCTTCCCTAGGCCGTTCTAGTTATTCGTCTCGAGCCGCAGAACTGCGAAACTTTTGAGTTTCTCAAGCGTTTCTTACCCCCATACTGCCATACCTCGCGAACGGATTGACCAATCCGCAAAATTTCTGTTGCATCTGAAAGTAGAAAACCGCCCGATTACAACGGTGTGTGTAGTCTTCCCCTAGGCCGTTCTAGTTATTCGTCTCGAGCATCAGAACTGCGAAAATTTTGAGTTTCTCAAGCGTTTCTTACCCCCATACTGCCATACCTCGCGAACGGATTGACCAATCCGCAAAATTTCTGTTGCATCTGAAAGTAGAAAACCGCCCGAATACAACGGTGTGTGTAGTCTTCCCCTAGGCCGTTCTAGTTATTCGTCTCGAGCATCAGAACTGCGAAAATTTTGGGTTTCTCAAGCGTTTCTTACATCCAAACTGCCATATCTCGAGAACGGATTGACCAATCCGCAAAATTTCTGTTGCATCTGAAAGTAGAAACTCGCCCGATCACAACGGTATGAGTACATTTCCCCTAGGCCGTTCTAGTTATGCTTGTCGAGCATCAGAACTGTGAACATTTGGAGCTTCTCAACCGTTTCTTACATCCAAACTGCCATATCTCGCGAACGGATTGACCGATCCGCAAAATTTCTGTTGCATCTGAAAGTACAAACTTGCGCGATTACAACGGTATGTGTACTTTTCCCCTAGGCCGTTCTAGTCATTGGTCTCGAGCATCAGAACTGCGAAAATTTTTAGTTTCTCAAGCGTTTCTTACTTACAAACTGCCACATCTCGCGAACGTATTGACCAATCCGCAAGATTTCTGTTGCATCTGAAAGTAGAAACTCGCCCGATTACGACGGTATGAGTACATTTCCCCTAGGACGTTCTAGTTATGCTTGTCGAGCATCAGAACTGTGAACATTTTGAGTTTCTCAACCGTTTCTTACCTCCAAACTGCCATATCTCGCGAACGGATTGACCAATCCGCAAAATTCATGTTGCATTTGAAAGTAGAAGCTCGCCCGATTACAACGGTATGCGTGCTTTTTCCCTAGGCCGTTCTAGTTATTCGTTTCGAGCATCAGAACTGCGAAACATTTGAGTTTCTCAAGCGTTTCTTACCTCCAAACTGCCATATCTCGCGAACGGATTGACCAATCCGCAAAATTTCTGTTGCATCTGAAAGTAGAAACCCGCCCGATTACAACGGTATGTGTAGTCTTCCCCTAGGCCGTTCTAGTTATTCGTCTCGAGCATCAGAACTGCGCAACTTTTGAGTTTCTCAAGCGTTTCTTACCTCCAAACTGCCATATCTCGCGAACGGATTGACCAATCCGCAAAATTTCTGTTGCATCTGAAAGTAGAAACCCGTCCGATTCCAACGGTATGTGTAGTCTTCCCCTAGGCCGTTCTAGTTATTCGTCTCGAGCATCAGAACTGCGAAAATTTTGAGTTTCTCAAGCGTTTCTTACCTCCAAACTGCCATATCTCGCGAACGGATTGACCAATCCGCAAAATTTCTGTTGCATCTGAAAGTAGAAAACCGCCCGATTACAACGGTGTGTGTAGTCTTCCCCTAGGCCGTTCTAGTTATTCGTCTCGAGCATCAGAACTGCGAAAATTTTGAGTTTCTCAAGCGTTTCTTACCCCCATACTGCCATACCTCGCGAACGGATTGACCAATCCGCAAAATTTCTGTTGCATCTGAAAGTAGAAAACCGCCCGATTACAACGGTGTGTGTAGTCTTCCCCTAGGCCGTTCTAGTTATTCGTCTCGAGCATCAGAACTGCGAAAATTTTGGGTTTCTCAAGCGTTTCTTACATCCAAACTGCCATATCTCGAGAACGGATTGACCAATCCGCAAAATTTCTGTTGCATCTGAAAGTAGAAACTCGCCCGATCACAACGGTATGAGTACATTTCCCCTAGGCCGTTCTAGTTATGCTTGTCGAGCATCAGAACTGTGAACATTTGGAGCTTCTCAACCGTTTCTTACATCCAAACTGCCATATCTCGCGAACGGATTGACCGATCCGCAAAATTTCTGTTGCATCTGAAAGTACAAACTTGCGCGATTACAACGGTATGTGTACTTTTCCCCTAGGCCGTTCTAGTCATTGGTCTCGAGCATCAGAACTGCGAAACTTTTGAGTTTCTCAAGCGTTTCTTACCTCCAAACTGCCATATCTCGCGAACGGATTGACCAATCCGCAAAATTTCTGTTGCATCTGAAAGTAGAAACTCGCCCGATTACAACAGTATGCGTACTTTTCCCCTAGGCCGTTTTAGTTCTTCGTTTCGAGCATCAGAACTGCGAAAGTTTTGAGTTTCGCAAGCGTTTCTTACCTCCAAACTGCCATATCTCGCGAAAAGATTGACCAATCCGCAAAATTTCTGTTGCATCTGAAAGTAGAAACTCGCCCGATTACAACGATATGAGTACTTTTCCCCTAGGCCGTTCTGGTTATTCGTTTCGAGCATCAGAACTGCGAAAATTTTGGGTTTCTCAAGCGTTTCTTACCTCCAAACTGCCATATCTCGAAAACGGATTGACCAATCCGCAAAATTTCTGTTGCATCTGAAAGTAGAAACTCGCCCGATTACAACGGTATGTGTACTTTTCCCCTAGGCCGTTCTAGTTATTCGTTTCGAGGATCAGAACTGCGAAAATTTTTAGTTTCTCAAGCGTTTCATACCTCCAAACTGCCATATCTCGCGAACGGATTGACCAATCCGCAAAATTTCTGTTGCATCTGAAAGTAGAAGCTTGCCCTATTACAACGGTATGCGTACTTTTCCCGTAGGCCGTTCTAGTTATGCTTGTCGAGCACCAGAACTGCGAAAATTTTTAGTTTCTCAAGCGTTTCTTACTTACAAACTGCCACATCTCGCGAACGTATTGACCAATCCGCAAGATTTCTGTTGCATCTGAAAGTAGAAACTCGCCCGATTACGACGGTATGAGTACATTTCCCCTAGGACGTTCTAGTTATGCTTGTCGAGCATCAGAACTGTGAACATTTTGAGTTTCTCAACCGTTTCTTACCTCCAAACTGCCATATCTCGCGAACGGATTGACCAATCCGCAAAATTCATGTTGCATCTGAAAGTAGAAGCTCGCCCGATTACAACGGTATGCGTGCTTTTTCCCTAGGCCGTTCTAGTTATTCGTTTCGAGCATCAGAACTGCGAAACATTTGAGTTTCTCAAGCGTTTCTTACCTCCAAACTGCCATATCTCGCGAACGGATTGACCAATCCGCAAAATTTCTGTTGCATCTGAAAGTAGAAACCCGCCCGATTACAACGGTATGTGTAGTCTTCCCCTAGGCCGTTCTAGTTATTCGTCTCGAGCATCAGAACTGCGCAACTTTTGAGTTTCTCAAGCGTTTCTTACCTCCAAACTGCCATATCTCGCGAACGGATTGACCAATCCGCAAAATTTCTGTTGCATCTGAAAGTAGAAACCCGTCCGATTCCAACGGTATGTGTAGTCTTCCCCTAGGCCGTTCTAGTTATTCGTCTCGAGCATCAGAACTGCGAAAATTTTGAGTTTCTCAAGCGTTTCTTACCTCCAAACTGCCATATCTCGCGAACGGATTGACCAATCCGCAAAATTCATGTTGCATCTGAAAGTAGAAACCCGCCCGATTACAACGGTGTGTGTAGTCTACACCTCGGCCGTTCTAGTTATTCGTCTCGAGCATCAGAACTGCGAAACATTTGAGTTTCTCAAGCGTTTCTTACCTCCAAACTGCCATATCTCGCGAACGGATTGACCAATCCGCAAAATTTCTGTTGCATCTGAAAGTAGAAACTCGCCAGATCACAACGGTATGTGTAGTCTTCCCCTAGGCCGTTCTAGTTATTCGTCTCGAGCATCAGAACTGCGAAACATTTGAGTTTCTCAAGCGTTTCTTATCTCCAAACTGCCATATCTCGCGAACGGATTGACCAATCCGCAAAATTTCTGTTGCATCTGAAAGTAGAAACCCGCCGATTACCACGGTATGTGTAGTCTTCCCCTAGGCCGTTCTAGTTATTCGTCTCGAGCCGCAGAACTGCGAAACTTTTGAGTTTCTCAAGCGTTTCTTACCCCCATACTGCCATACCTCGCGAACGGATTGACCAATCCGCAAAATTTCTGTTGCATCTGAAAGTAGAAAACCGCCCGATTACAACGGTGTGTGTAGTCTTCCCCTAGGCCGTTCTAGTTATTCGTCTCGAGCATCAGAACTGCGAAAATTTTGAGTTTCTCAAGCGTTTCTTACCTCCAAACTGCCATATCTCGCGAACGGAATGACCAATCCGCAAAATTTCTGTTGCATCTGAAAGTAGAAACCCGCCCGATTACAACGGTGTGTGTAGTCTTCACCTCGGCCGTTCTAGTTATTCGTCTCGAGCCGCAGAACTGCGAAACTTTTGTGTTTCTCAAGCGTTTCTTACACCCATACTGCCATACCTCGCGAACAGATTGACCAATCCGCAAAATTTCTGTTGCATCTGAAAGTAGAAAACCGCCCGATTACAACGGTGTGTGTAGTCTTCCCCTAGGCCGTTCTAGTTATTCGTCTCGAGCATCAGAACTGCGAAAATTTTGAGTTTCTCAAGCGTTTCTTACCTCCAAACTGCCATATCTCGCGAACGGATTGACCAATCCGCAAAATTTCTGTTGCATCTGAAAGTAGAAACCCGCCCGATTACAACGGTATGTGTAGTCTTCACCTCGGCCGTTCTAGTTATTCGTCTCGAGCCGCAGAACTGCGAAACTTTTGTGTTTCTCAAGCGTTTCTTACACCCATACTGCCATACCTCGCGAACAGATTGACCAATCCGCAAAATTTCTGTTGCATCTGAAAGTAGAAAACCGCCCGATTACAACGGTGTGTGTAGTCTTCCCCTAGGCCGTTCTAGTTATTCGTCTCGAGCATCAGAACTGCGAAAATTTTGAGTTTCTCAAGCGTTTCTTACCTCCAAACTGCCATATCTCGCGAACGGATTGACCAATCCGCAAAATTCATGTTGCATCTGAAAGTAGAAACTCGCCCGATTACAACGGTATGCGTGCTTTTTCCCTAGGCCGTTCTAGTTATTCGTTTCGAGCATCAGAACTGCGAAAATTTTGAGTTTCTCAACCGTTTCTTACCTCCAAACTGCCATATCTCGCGAACGGATTGACCAATCCGCAAAATTTCTGTTGCATCTGAAAGTAGAAACCCGCCCGATTACAACGGTATGTGTAGTCTTCCCCTAGGCCGTTCTAGTTATTCGTCTCGAGCATCAGAACTGCGAAAATTTTGAGTTTCTCAAGCGTTTCTTACCTCCAAACTGCCATATCTCGCGAACGGATTGACCAATCCGCAAAATTCATATTGCATCTGAAAGTAGAAACTCGCCTGATTACAACGGTATGCGTACTTTTTCCCTAGGCCGTTCTAGTTATTCGTTTCGAGCATCAGAACTGCGAAAATTTTGAGTTTCTCAAGCGTTTCTTACCTCTAAACTGCCATATCTCGCGAACGGATTGACCAATCGGCAAAATTTCTGTTGTATCTGAAAGTAGAAACCCGCCCGATTACAACGGTGTGTGTAGTCTTCACCTCGGCCGTTCTAGTTATTCGTCTCGAGCATCAGAACTGCGAAACATTTGAGTTTCTCAAGCGTTTCTTACCCCCATACTGTCATACCTCGCGAACGGATTGACCAATCCGCAAAATTTCTGTTGCATCTGAAAGTAGAAAACCGCCCGATTACAACGGTGTGTGTAGTCTTCCCCTAGGCCGTTCTAGTTATTCGTCTCGAGCATCCGAACTGCGAAACATTTGAGTTTCTCAAGCGTTTCTTACCTCCAAACTGCCATATCTCGCGAACGGATTGACCAATCCGCAAAATTTCTGTTGCATCTGAAAGTAGAAACCCGCCCGATTACAACGGTATGTGTTGTCTTCCCCTAGGCCGTTCTAGTTATTCGTCTCGAGCATCAGAACTGCGAAACTTTTGAGTTTCTCAAGCGTTTCTTACCTCCAAACTGCCATATCTCGCGAACGGATTGACCAATCCGCAAAATTTCTGTTGCATCTGAAAGTAGAAACCCGCCCGATTACAACGGTATGTGTAGTCTTCCCCTAGGCCGTTCTAGTTATTCGTCTCGAGCATCAGAACTGCGAAAATTTTGAGTTTCTCAAGCGTTTCTTACCTCCAAACTGCCATATCTCGCGAACGGATTGACCAATCCGCAAAATTCATGTTGCATCTGAAAGTAGAAACTCGCCCGATTACAACGGTATGCGTACTTTTTCCCTAGGCCGTTCTAGTTATTCGTTTCGAGCATCAGAACTGCGAAAATTTTGAGTTTCTCAAGCGTTTCTTACCTCCAAACTGCCATATCTCGCGAACGGATTGACCAATCCGCAAAATTTCTGTTGCATCTGAAAGTAGAAACCCGTCCGATTCCAACGGTATGTGTAGTCTTCCCCTAGGCCGTTCTAGTTATTCGTCTCGAGCATCAGAACTGCGAAAATTTTGAGTTTCTCAAGCGTTTCTTACCTCCAAACTGCCATATCTCGCGAACGGATTGACCAATCCGCAAAATTCATGTTGCATCTGAAAATAGAAACCCGCCCGATTACAACGGTGTGTGTAGTCTACACCTCGGCCGTTCTAGTTATTCGTCTCGAGCATCAGAACTGCGAAACATTTGAGTTTCTCAAGCGTTTCTTACCTCCAAACTGCCATATCTCGCGAACGGATTGACCAATCCGCAAAATTTCTGTTGCATCTGAAAGTAGAAACTCGCCAGATCACAACGGTATGTGTAGTATTCCCCTAGGCCGTTCTAGTTATTCGTCTCGAGCATCAGAACTGCGAAACATTTGAGTTTCTCAAGCGTTTCTTATCTCCAAACTGCCATATCTCGCGAACGGATTGACCAATCCGCAAAATTTCTGTTGCATCTGAAAGTAGAAACCCGCCGATTACCACGGTATGTGTAGTCTTCCCCTAGGCCGTTCTAGTTATTCGTCTCGAGCCGCAGAACTGCGAAACTTTTGAGTTTCTCAAGCGTTTCTTACCCCCATACTGCCATACCTCGCGAACGGATTGACCAATCCGCAAAATTTCTGTTGCATCTGAAAGTAGAAAACCGCCCGATTACAACGGTGTGTGTAGTCTTCCCCTAGGCCGTTCTAGTTATTCGTCTCGAGCATCAGAACTGCGAAAATTTTGAGTTTCTCAAGCGTTTCTTACCTCCAAACTGCCATATCTCGCGAACGGAATGACCAATCCGCAAAATTTCTGTTGCATCTGAAAGTAGAAACCCGCCCGATTACAACGGTGTGTGTAGTCTTCACCTCGGCCGTTCTAGTTATTCGTCTCGAGCCGCAGAACTGCGAAACTTTTGTGTTTCTCAAGCGTTTCTTACACCCATACTGCCATACCTCGCGAACAGATTGACCAATCCGCAAAATTTCTGTTGCATCTGAAAGTAGAAAACCGCCCGATTACAACGGTGTGTGTAGTCTTCCCCTAGGCCGTTCTAGTTATTCGTCTCGAGCATCAGAACTGCGAAAATTTTGAGTTTCTCAAGCGTTTCTTACCTCCAAACTGCCATATCTCGCGAACGGATTGACCAATCCGCAAAATTTCTGTTGCATCTGAAAGTAGAAACCCGCCCGATTACAACGGTATGTGTAGTCTTCACCTCGGCCGTTCTAGTTATTCGTCTCGAGCCGCAGAACTGCGAAACTTTTGTGTTTCTCAAGCGTTTCTTACACCCATACTGCCATACCTCGCGAACAGATTGACCAATCCGCAAAATTTCTGTTGCATCTGAAAGTAGAAAACCGCCCGATTAAAACGGTGTGTGTAGTCTTCCCCTAGGCCGTTCTAGTTATTCGTCTCGAGCATCAGAACTGCGAAAATTTTGAGTTTCTCAAGCGTTTCTTACCTCCAAACTGCCATATCTCGCGAACGGATTGACCAATCCGCAAAATTCATGTTGCATCTGAAAGTAGAAACTCGCCCGATTACAACGGTATGCGTGCTTTTTCCCTAGGCCGTTCTAGTTATTCGTTTCGAGCATCAGAACTGCGAAAATTTTGAGTTTCTCAACCGTTTCTTACCTCCAAACTGCCATATCTCGCGAACGGATTGACCAATCCGCAAAATTTCTGTTGCATCTGAAAGTAGAAACCCGCCCGATTACAACGGTATGTGTAGTCTTCCCCTAGGCCGTTCTAGTTATTCGTCTCGAGCATCAGAACTGCGAAAATTTTGAGTTTCTCAAGCGTTTCTTACCTCCAAACTGCCATATCTCGCGAACGGATTGACCAATCCGCAAAATTCATATTGCATCTGAAAGTAGAAACTCGCCTGATTACAACGGTATGCGTACTTTTTCCCTAGGCCGTTCTAGTTATTCGTTTCGAGCATCAGAACTGCGAAAATTTTGAGTTTCTCAAGCGTTTCTTACCTCTAAACTGCCATATCTCGCGAACGGATTGACCAATCGGCAAAATTTCTGTTGTATCTGAAAGTAGAAACCCGCCCGATTACAACGGTGTGTGTAGTCTTCACCTCGGCCGTTCTAGTTATTCGTCTCGAGCATCAGAACTGCGAAACATTTGAGTTTCTCAAGCGTTTCTTACCCCCATACTGTCATACCTCGCGAACGGATTGACCAATCCGCAATATTTCTGTTGCATCTGAAAGTAGAAAACCGCCCGATTACAACGGTGTGTGTAGTCTTCCCCTAGGCCGTTCTAGTTATTCGTCTCGAGCATCCGAACTGCGAAACATTTGAGTTTCTCAAGCGTTTCTTACCTCCAAACTGCCATATCTCGCGAACGGATTGACCAATCCGCAAAATTTCTGTTGCGTCTGAAAGTAGAAACCCGCCCGATTACAACGGTATGTGTTGTCTTCCCCTAGGCCGTTCTAGTTATTCGTCTCGAGCATCAGAACTGCGAAACTTTTGAGTTTCTCAAGCGTTTCTTACCTCCAAACTGCCATATCTCGCGAACGGATTGACCAATCCGCAAAATTTCTGTTGCATCTGAAAGTAGAAACCCGCCCGATTACAACGGTATGTGTAGTCTTCCCCTAGGCCGTTCTAGTTATTCGTCTCGAGCATCAGAACTGCGAAAATTTTGAGTTTCTCAAGCGTTTCTTACCTCCAAACTGCCATATCTCGCGAACGGATTGACCAATCCGCAAAATTCATGTTGCATCTGAAAGTAGAAACTCGCCCGATTACAACGGTATGCGTACTTTTTCCCTAGGCCGTTCTAGTTATTCGTTTCGAGCATCAGAACTGCGAAAATTTTGAGTTTCTCAAGCGTTTCTTACCTCCAAACTGCCATATCTCGCGAACGGATTGACCAATCCGCAAAATTTCTGTTGCATCTGAAAGTAGAAACCCGTCCGATTCCAACGGTATGTGTAGTCTTCCCCTAGGCCGTTCTAGTTATTCGTCTCGAGCATCAGAACTGCGAAAATTTTGAGTTTCTCAAGCGTTTCTTACCTCCAAACTGCCATATCTCGCGAACGGATTGACCAATCCGCAAAATTCATGTTGCATCTGAAAGTAGAAACCCGCCCGATTACAACGGTGTGTGTAGTCTACACCTCGGCCGTTCTAGTTATTCGTCTCGAGCATCAGAACTGCGAAACATTTGAGTTTCTCAAGCGTTTCTTACCTCCAAACTGCCATATCTCGCGAACGGATTGACCAATCCGCAAAATTTCTGTTGCATCTGAAAGTAGAAACTCGCCAGATCACAACGGTATGTGTAGTCTTCCCCTAGGCCGTTCTAGTTATTCGTCTCGAGCATCAGAACTGCGAAACATTTGAGTTTCTCAAGCGTTTCTTATCTCCAAAATGCCATATCTCGCGAACGGATTGACCAATCCGCAAAATTTCTGTTGCATCTGAAAGTAGAAACCCGCCGATTACCACGGTATGTGTAGTCTTCCCCTAGGCCGTTCTAGTTATTCGTCTCGAGCCGCAGAACTGCGAAACTTTTGAGTTTCTCAAGCGTTTCTTACCCCCATACTGCCATACCTCGCGAACGGATTGACCAATCCGCAAAATTTCTGTTGCATCTGAAAGTAGAAAACCGCCCGATTACAACGGTGTGTGTAGTCTTCCCCTAGGCCGTTCTAGTTATTCGTCTCGAGCATCAGAACTGCGAAAATTTTGAGTTTCTCAAGCGTTTCTTACCTCCAAACTGCCATATCTCGCGAACGGAATGACCAATCCGCAAAATTTCTGTTGCATCTGAAAGTAGAAACCCGCCCGATTACAACGGTGTGTGTAGTCTTCACCTCGGCCGTTCTAGTTATTCGTCTCGAGCCGCAGAACTGCGAAACTTTTGTGTTTCTCAAGCGTTTCTTACACCCATACTGCCATACCTCGCGAACAGATTGACCAATCCGCAAAATTTCTGTTGCATCTGAAAGTAGAAAACCGCCCGATTACAACGGTGTGTGTAGTCTTCCCCTAGGCCGTTCTAGTTATTCGTCTCGAGCATCAGAACTGCGAAAATTTTGAGTTTCTCAAGCGTTTCTTACCTCCAAACTGCCATATCTCGCGAACGGATTGACCAATCCGCAAAATTTCTGTTGCATCTGAAAGTAGAAACCCGCCCGATTACAACGGTATGTGTAGTCTTCACCTCGGCCGTTCTAGTTATTCGTCTCGAGCCGCAGAACTGCGAAACTTTTGTGTTTCTCAAGCGTTTCTTACACCCATACTGCCATACCTCGCGAACAGATTGACCAATCCGCAAAATTTCTGTTGCATCTGAAAGTAGAAAACCGCCCGATTACAACGGTGTGTGTAGTCTTCCCCTAGGCCGTTCTAGTTATTCGTCTCGAGCATCAGAACTGCGAAAATTTTGAGTTTCTCAAGCGTTTCTTACCTCCAAACTGCCATATCTCGCGAACGGATTGACCAATCCGCAAAATTCATGTTGCATCTGAAAGTAGAAACTCGCCCGATTACAACGGTATGCGTGCTTTTTCCCTAGGCCGTTCTAGTTATTCGTTTCGAGCATCAGAACTGCGAAAATTTTGAGTTTCTCAACCGTTTCTTACCTCCAAACTGCCATATCTCGCGAACGGATTGACCAATCCGCAAAATTTCTGTTGCATCTGAAAGTAGAAACCCGCCCGATTACAACGGTATGTGTAGTCTTCCCCTAGGCCGTTCTAGTTATTCGTCTCGAGCATCAGAACTGCGAAAATGTTGAGTTTCTCAAGCGTTTCTTACCTCCAAACTGCCATATCTCGCGAACGGATTGACCAATCCGCAAAATTCATATTGCATCTGAAAGTAGAAACTCGCCTGATTACAACGGTATGCGTACTTTTTCCCTAGGCCGTTCTAGTTATTCGTTTCGAGCATCAGAACTGCGAAAATTTTGAGTTTCTCAAGCGTTTCTTACCTCTAAACTGCCATATCTCGCGAACGGATTGACCAATCGGCAAAATTTCTGTTGTATCTGAAAGTAGAAACCCGCCCGATTACAACGGTGTGTGTAGTCTTCACCTCGGCCGTTCTAGTTATTCGTCTCGAGCATCAGAACTGCGAAACATTTGAGTTTCTCAAGCGTTTCTTACCCCCATACTGTCATACCTCGCGAACGGATTGACCAATCCGCAAAATTTCTGTTGCATCTGAAAGTAGAAAACCGCCCGATTACAACGGTGTGTGTAGTCTTCCCCTAGGCCGTTCTAGTTATTCGTCTCGAGCATCCGAACTGCGAAACATTTGAGTTTCTCAAGCGTTTCTTACCTCCAAACTGCCATATCTCGCGAACGGATTGACCAATCCGCAAAATTTCTGTTGCATCTGAAAGTAGAAACCCGCCCGATTACAACGGTATGTGTTGTCTTCCCCTAGGCCGTTCTAGTTATTCGTCTCGAGCATCAGAACTGCGAAACTTTTGAGTTTCTCAAGCGTTTCTTACCTCCAAACTGCCATATCTCGCGAACGGATTGACCAATCCGCAAAATTTCTGTTGCATCTGAAAGTAGAAACCCGCCCGATTACAACGGTATGTGTAGTCTTCCCCTAGGCCGTTCTAGTTATTCGTCTCGAGCATCAGAACTGCGAAAATTTTGAGTTTCTCAAGCGTTTCTTACCTCCAAACTGCCATATCTCGCGAACGGATTGACCAATCCGCAAAATTCATGTTGCATCTGAAAGTAGAAACTCGCCCGATTACAACGGTATGCGTACTTTTTCCCTAGGCCGTTCTAGTTATTCGTTTCGAGCATCAGAACTGCGAAAATTTTGAGTTTCTCAAGCGTTTCTTACCTCCAAACTGCCATATCTCGCGAACGGATTGACCAATCCGCAAAATTTCTGTTGCATCTGAAAGTAGAAACCCGCCCGATTACAACGGTGTGTGTAGTCTTCACCTCGGCCATTCTAGTTATTCGTCTCGAGCATCAGAACTGCGAAACATTTGAGTTTCTCAAGCGTTTCTTACCTCCAAACTGCCATATCTCGCGAACGGATTGACCAATCCGCAAAATTTCTGTTGCATCTGAAAGTAGAAACTCGCCCGATCACAACGGTATGTTTAGTCTTCCCCTAGGCCGTTCTAGTTATTCGTCTCGAGCATCAGAACTGCGAAAATTTTGAGTTTCTCAAGCGTTTCTTACCTCCAAACTGCCATATCTCGCGAACGGATTGACCAATCCGCAAAATTTCTGTTGCATCTGAAGGTAGAAACTCGCCCGATTACAACGGTATTTGTACTTTTCCCCTAGGCCGTTCTAGTTATTCGTTTCGAGCATCAGAACTGCGAAAATTTTTAGTTTCTCAAGCGTTTCTTACATCCAAACTGCCATATCTCGCGAACGGATTGACCAATCCGCAAAATTTCTGTTGCATCTGAAAGTAGAAACCCGCCCGATTACAACGGTGTGTGTAGTCTTCACCTCGGCCGTTCTAGTTATTCGTCTCGAGCATCAGAACTGCGAAACATTTGAGTTTCTCAAGCGTTTCTTACCTCCAAACTGCCATATCTCGCGAACGGATTGACCAATCCGCAAAATTTCTGTTGCATATGAAAGTAGAAACTCGCCCGATCACAACGGTATGTGTAGTCTTCCCCTAGGCCGTTCTAGTTATTCGTCTCGAGCATCAGAACTGCGAAACATTTGAGTTTCTCAAGCGTTTCTTATCTCCAAACTGCCATATCTCGCGAACGGATTGACCAATCCGCAAAATTTCTGTTGCATCTGAAAGTAGAAACTCGCCCGATTACAACGGTATGCGTGCTTCTTCCCTTGGCCGTTCTAGTTATTCGTCTCGAGCCGCAGAACTGCGAAACTTTTGAGTTTCTCAAGCGTTTCTTACCCCCATACTGCCATACCTCGCGAACGGATTGACCAATCCGCAAAATTTCTGTTGCATCTGAAAGTAGAAAACCGCCCGATTACAACGGTGTGTGTAGTCTTCCCCTAGGCCGTTCTAGTTATTCGTCTCGAGCATCAGAACTGCGAAAATTTTGAGTTTCTCAAGCGTTTCTTACCCCCATACTGCCATACCTCGCGAACGGATTGACCAATCCGCAAAATTTCTGTTGCATCTGAAAGTAGAAAACCGCCCGATTACAACGGTGTGTGTAGTCTTCCCCTAGGCCGTTCTAGTTATTCGTCTCGAGCATCAGAACTGCGAAAATTTTGAGTTTCTCAAGCGTTTCTTACCCCCATACTGCCATACCTCGCCAACGGATTGACCAATCCGCAAAATTCATGTTGCATCTGAAAGTAGAAACTCGCCCGATTACAACGGTATGCGTGCTTTTTCCCTAGGCCGTTCTAGTTATTCGTTTCGAGCATCAGAACTGCGAAACATTTGAGTTTCTCAAGCGTTTCTTACCTCCAAACTGCCATATCTCGCGAACGGATTGACCAATCCGCAAAATTTCTGTTGCATCTGAAAGTAGAAACCCGCCCGATTACAACGGTATGTGTAGTCTTCCCCTAGGCCGTTCTAGTTATTCGTCTCGAGCATCAGAACTGCGAAACTTTTGAGTTTCTCAAGCGTTCCTTACCTCCAAACTGCCATATCTCGCGAACGGATGGACCAATCCGCAAAATTTCTGTTGCATCTGAAAGTAGAAACCCGCCCGATTCCAACGGTATGTGTAGTCTTCCCCTAGGCCGTTCTAGTTATTCGTCTCGAGCATCAGAACTGCGAAACTTTTGAGTTTCTCAAGCGTTTCTTACCTCCAAACTGCCATATCTCGCGAACGGATTGACCAATCCGCAAAATTTCTGTTGCATCTGAAGGTAGAAACTCGCCCGATTACAACGGTATGTGTACTTTTCCCCTAGGCCGTTCTAGTTATTCGTTTCGAGCATCAGAACTGCGAAAATTTTTAGTTTCTCAAGCGTTTCTTACATCCAAACTGCCATATCTCGCGAACGGATTGACCAATCCGCAAAATTTCTGTTGCATCTGAAAGTAGAAACCCGCCCGATTACAACGGTGTGTGTAGTCTTCACCTCGGCCGTTCTAGTTATTCGTCTCGAGCATCAGAACTGCGAAACATTTGAGTTTCTCAAGCGTTTCTTACCTCCAAACTGCCATATCTCGCGAACGGATTGACCAATCCGCAAAATTTCTGTTGCATCTGAAAGTAGAAACTCGCCCGATCACAACGGTATGTGTAGTCTTCCCCTAGGCCGTTCTAGTTATTCGTCTCGAGCATCAGAACTGCGAAACATTTGAGTTTCTCAAGCGTTTCTTATCTCCAAACTGCCATATCTCGCGAACGGATTGACCAATCCGCAAAATTTCTGTTGCATCTGAAAGTAGAAACTAGCCCGATTACAACGGTATGTGTAGTCTTCCCCTAGGCCGTTCTAGTTATTCGTCTCGAGCATCAGAACTGCGAAACATTTGAGTTTCTCAAGCGTTTCTTATCTCCAAACTGCCATATCTCGCGAACGGATTGACCAATCCGCAAAATTTCTGTTGCATCTGAAAGTAGAAACTCGCCCGATTACAACGGTATGCGTGCTTCTTCCCTAGGCCGTTCTAGTTATTCGTCTCGAGCCGCAGAACTGCGAAACTTTTGAGTTTCTCAAGCGTTTCTTACCCCCATACTGCCATACCTCGCGAACGGATTGACCAATCCGCAAAATTTCTGTTGCATCTGAAAGTAGAAAACCGCCCGATTACAACGGTGTGTGTAGTCTTCCCCTAGGCCGTTCTAGTTATTCGTCTCGAGCATCAGAACTGCGAAAATTTTGGGTTTCTCAAGCGTTTCTTACACCCATACTGCCATACCTCGCGAACAGATTGACCAATCCGCAAAATTTCTGTTGCATCTGAAAGTAGAAAACCGCCCGATTACAACGGTGTGTGTAGTCTTCCCCTAGGCCGTTCTAGTTATTCGTCTCGAGCATCAGAACTGCGAAACTTTTGAGTTTCTCAAGCGTTTCTTACCTCCAAACTGCCATACCTCGCGAACGGATTGACCAATCCGCAAAATTTCTGTTGCATCTGAAAGTAGAAACCCGCCCGATTACAACGGTATGTGTAGTCTTCCCCTAGGCCGTTCTAGTTATTCGTCTCGAGCATCAGAACTGCGAAAATTTTGAGTTTCTCAAGCGTTTCTTACCTCCAAACTGCCATATCTCGCGAACGGATTGACCAATCCGCAAAATTTCTGTTGCATCTGAAAGTAGAAACTCGCCCGATCACAACGGTATGTTTAGTCTTCCCCTAGGCCGTTCTAGTTATTCGTCTCGAGCATCAGAACTGCGAAAATTTTGAGTTTCTCAAGCGTTTCTTACCTCCAAACTGCCATATCTCGCGAACGGATTGACCAATCCGCAAAATTCATATTGCATCTGAAAGTAGAAACTCGCCCGATTACAACGGTATGCGTACTTTTTCCCTAGGCCGTTCTAGTTATTCGTTTCGAGCATCAGAACTGCGAAAATTTTGAGTTTCTCAAGCGTTTCTTACCTCCAAACTGCCATATCTCGCGAACGGATTGACCAATCCGCAAAATTCATGTTGCATCTGAAAGTAGAAACTCGCCCGATTACAACGGTATGCGTACTTTTTCCCTAGGCCGTTCTAGTTATTCGTTTCGAGCATCAGAACTGCGAAAATTTTGAGTTTCTCAAGCGTTTCTTACCTCCAAACTGCCATATCGCGCGAACGGATTGACCAATCGGCAAAATTTCTGTTGCATCTGAAAGTAGAAACCCGCCCGATTACAACGGTGTGTGTAGTCTTCCCCTAGGCCGTTCTAGTTATACGTCTCGAGCATCAGAACTGCGAAACATTTGAGTTTCTCAAGCGTTTCTTACCTCCAAACTGCCATATCTCGCGAACGGATTGACCAATCCGCAAAATTTCTGTTGCATCTGAAAGTAGAAACCCGCCCGATTACAACGGTATGTGTAGTCTTCCCCTAGGCCGTTCTAGATATTCGTCTCGAGCATCAGAACTGCGAAACTTTTGAGTTTCTCAAGCGTTTCTTACCTCCAAACTGCCATATCTCGCGAACGGATTGACCAATCCGCAAAATTTCTGTTGCATCTGAAAGTAGAAACCCGCCCGATTACAACGGTATGTGTAGTCTTCCCCTAGGCCGTTCTAGTTATTCGTCTCGAGCATCAGAACTGCGAAAATTTTGAGTTTCTCAAGCGTTTCTTACCTCCAAACTGCCATATCTCGCGAACGGATTGACCAATCCGCAAAATTCATTTTGCATCTGAAAGTAGAAACTCGCCCGATTACAACGGTATGCGTACTTTTTCCCTAGGCCGTTCTAGTTATTCGTTTCGAGCATCAGAACTGCGAAAATTTTGAGTTTCTCAAGCGTTTCTTACCTCCAAACTGCCATATCTCGCGAACGGATTGACCAATCCGCAAAATTCATGTTGCATCTGAAAGTAGAAACTCGCCCGATCACAACGGTATGTGTAGTCTTCCCCTAGGCCATTCTAGTTATTCGTCTCGAGCATCAGAACTGCGAAACGTTTGAGTTTCTCAAGCGTTTCTTATCTCCAAACTGCCATATCTCGCGAACGGATTGACCAATCCGCAAAATTTCTGTTGCATCTGAAAGTAGAAACCCGCCCGATTACCACGGTATGTGTAGTCTTCCCCTAGGCCGTTCTAGTTATTCGTCTCGAGCCGCAGAACTGCGAAACTTTTGAGTTTCTCAAGCGTTTCTTACCCCCATACTGCCATACCTCGCGAACGGATTGACCAATCCGCAAAATTTCTGTTGCATCTGAAAGTAGAAAACCGCCCGATTACAACGGTGTGTGTAGTCTTCCCCTAGGCCGTTCTAGTTATTCGTCTCGAGCATCAGAACTGCGAAAATTTTGAGTTTCTCAAGCGTTTCTTACCTCCAAACTGCCATATCTCGCGAACGGATTGACCAATCCGCAAAATTCATGTTGCATCTGAAAGTAGAAACTCGCCGATTACAACGGTATGCGTGCTTTTTCCCTAGGCCGTTCTAGTTATTCGTTTCGAGCATCAGAACTGCGAAAATTTTGAGTTTCTCAACCGTTTCTTACCTCCAAACTGCCATATCTCGCGAACGGATTGACCAATCCGCAAAATTTCTGTTGCATCTGAAAGTAGAAACCCGCCCGATTACAACGGTATGTGTAGTCTTCCCCTAGGCCGTTCTAGTTATTCGTCTGGAGCATCAGAACTGCGAAAATTTTGAGTTTCTCAAGCGTTTCTTACCTCCAAACTGCCATATCTCGCGAACGGATTGACCAATCCGCAAAATTCATATTGCATCTGAAAGTAGAAACTCGCCCGATTACAACGGTATGCGTACTTTTTCCCTAGGCCGTTCTAGTTATTCGTTTCGAGCATCAGAACTGCGAAAATTTTGAGTTTCTCAAGCGTTTCTTACCTCTAAACTGCCATATCTCGCGAACGGATTGACCAATCGGCAAAATTTCTGTTGTATCTGAAAGTAGAAACCCGCCCGATTACAACGGTGTGTGTAGTCTTCACCTCGGCCGTTCTAGTTATTCGTCTCGAGCATCAGAACTGCGAAACATTTGAGTTTCTCAAGCGTTTCTTACCCCCATACTGCCATACCTCGCGAACGGATTGACCAATCCGCAAAATTTCTGTTGCATCTGAAAGTATAAAACCGCCCGATTACAACGGTGTGTGTAGTCTTCCCCTAGGCCGTTCTAGTTATTCGTCTCGAGCATCAGAACTGCGAAACATTTGAATTTCTCAAGCGTTTCTTACCTCCAAACTGCCATATCTCGCGAACGGATTGACCAATCCGCAAAATTTCTGTTGCATCTGAAAGTAGAAACCCGCCCGATTACAACGGTATGTGTAGTCTTCCCCTAGGCCGTTCTAGTTATTCGTCTCGAGCATCAGAACTGCGAAACTTTTGAGTTTCTCAAGCGTTTCTTACCTCCAAACTGCCATATCTCGCGAACGGATTGACCAATCCGCAAAATTTCTGTTGCATCTGAAAGTAGAAACCCGCCCGATTACAACGGTATGTGTAGTCTTCCCCTAGGCCGTTCTAGTTATTCGTCTCGAGCATCAGAACTGCGAAAATTTTGAGTTTCTCAAGCGTTTCTTACCTCCAAACTGCCATATCTCGCGAACGGATTGACCAATCCGCAAAATTCATGTTGCATCTGAAAGTAGAAACTCGCCCGATTACAACGGTATGCGTACTTTTTCCCTAGGCCGTTCTAGTTATTCGTTTCGAGCATCAGAACTGCGAAAATTTTGAGTTTCTCAAGCGTTTCTTACCTCCAAACTGCCATATCTCGCGAACGGATTGACCAATCCGCAAAATTTCTGTTGCATCTGAAAGTAGAAACCCGCCCGATTACAACGGTGTGTGTAGTCTTCACCTCGGCCATTCTAGTTATTCGTCTCGAGCATCAGAACTGCGAAACATTTGAGTTTCTCAAGCGTTTCTTACCTCCAAACTGCCATATCTCGCGAACGGATTGACCAATCCGCAAAATTTCTGTTGCATCTGAAAGTAGAAACTCGCCCGATCACAACGGTATGTTTAGTCTTCCCCTAGGCCGTTCTAGTTATTCGTCTCGAGCATCAGAACTGCGAAAATTTTGAGTTTCTCAAGCGTTTCTTACCTCCAAACTGCCATATCTCGCGAACGGATTGACCAATCCGCAAAATTCATGTTGCATCTGAAAGTAGAAACTCGCCCGATTACAACGGTATGCGTACTTTTTCCCTAGGCCGTTCTAGTTATGCTTGTCGAGCATCAGAACTGTGAACATTTGGAGCTTCTCAACCGTTTCTTACATCCAAACTGCCATATCTCGCGAACGGATTGACCGATCCGCAAAATTTCTGTTGCATCTGAAAGTACAAACTTGCGCGATTACAACGGTATGTGTACTTTTCCCCTAGGCCGTTCTAGTTATTGGTCTCGAGCGTCAGAACTGCGAAACTTTTGAGTTTCTCAAGCGTTTCTTACCTCCAAACTGCCATATCTCGCGAACGGATTGACCAATCCGCAAAATTTCTGTTGCATCTGAAAGTAGAAACCCGCCCGATTACAACGGTATGTGTAGTCTTCCCCTAGGCCGTTCTAGTTATTCGTCTCGAGCATCAGAACTGCGAAACTTTTGAGTTTCTCAAGCGTTTCTTACCTCCAAACTGCCATATCTCGCGAACGGATTGACCAATCCGCAAAATTTCTGTTGCATCTGAAAGTAGAAACTCGCCCGATCACAACGGTATGTTTAGTCTTCCCCTAGGCCGTTCTAGTTATTCGTCTCGAGCATCAGAACTGCGAAAATTTTGAGTTTCTCAAGCGTTTCTTACCTCCAAACTGCCATATCTCGCGAACGGATTGACCAATCCGCAAAATTCATATTGCATCTGAAAGTAGAAACTCGCCCGATTACAACGGTATGCGTACTTTTTCCCTAGGCCGTTCTAGTTATTCGTTTCGAGCATCAGAACTGCGAAAATTTTGAGTTTCTCAAGCGTTTCTTACCTCCAAACTGCCATATCCCGCGAACGGATTGACCAATCCAAAAAATTCATGTTGCATCTGAAAGTAGAAACTCGCCCGATTACAACGGTATGCGTACTTTTTCCCTAGGCCGTTCTAGTTATTCGTTTCGAGCATCAGAACTGCGAAAATTTTGAGTTTCTCAAGCGTTTCTTACCTCCAAACTGCCATATCTCGCGAACGGATTGACCAATCGGCAAAATTTCTGTTGCATCTGAAAGTAGAAACCCGCCCGATTACAACGGTATGTGTAGTCTTCCCCTAGGCCGTTCTAGTTATACGTCTCGAGCATCAGAACTGCGAAAATTTTGAGTTTCTCAAGCGTTTCTTACATCCAAACTGCCATATCTCGCGAACGGATTGACCAATCCGCAAAATTCATGTTGCATCTGAAAGTAGAAACTCGCCCGATTACAACGGTATGCGTACTTTTTCCCTAGGCCGTTCTAGTTATTCGTTTCGAGCACCAGAACTGCGAAAATTTTTAGTTTCTCAAGCGTTTCTTACTTACAAACTGCCACATCTCGCGAACGGATTGACCAATCCGCAAAATTTCTGTTGCATCTGAAAGTAGAAACTCGCCCGATTACGACGGTATGAGTACATTTCCCCTAGGATGTTCTAGTTATGCTTGTCGAGCATCAGAACAGTGAACATTTTGAGTTTCTCAACCGTTTCTTACCTCCAAACTGCCATATCTCGCGAACGGATTGACCGATCCGCAAAATTTCTTTTGCATCAGAAAGTAGAAACTCGCCCGATTACAACGCTATGTGTACTTTTCCCCTAGGCCGTTCCAGTTATTCGTTTCGAGCATCAGAACTGCGAAAATTTTGAGTTTCTCAACCGTTTCTTACCTCCAAACTTCCATATCTCGCGAACGGATTGACCAATCCGCAAAATTCATGTTGCATCTGAAAGTAGAAACTCGCCCGATTACAACGGTATGCGTGCTTTTTCCCTAGGCCGTTCTATTTATTCGTTTCGAGCATCAGAACTGCGAAAATTTTGAGTTTCTCAACCGTTTCTTACCTCCAAACTGCCATATCTCGCGAACGGATTGACCAAACCGCAAAATTTCTGTTGCATCTGAAAGTAGAAACCCGCCCGATTACAACGGTATGTGTAGTCTTCCCCTAGGCCGTTCTAGTTATTCGTCTCGAGCATCAGAACTGCGAAAATTTTGAGTTTCTCAAGCGTTTCTTACCTCCAAACAGCCATATCTCGCGAACGGATTGACCAATCCGCAAAATTCATATTGCATCTGAAAGTAGAAACTCGCCCGATTACAACGGTATGCGTACTTTTTCCCTAGGCCGTTCTAGTTATTCGTTTCGAGCATCAGAACTGCGAAAATTTTGAGTTTCTCAAGCGTTTCTTACCTCCAAACTGCCATATCTCGCGAACGGATTGACCAATCGGCAAAATTTCTGTTGTATCTGAAAGTAGAAAACCGCCCGATTACAACGGTGTGTGTAGTCTTCACCTCGGCCGTTCTAGTTATTCGTCTCGAGCATCAGAACTGCAAAACATTTCAGTTTCTCAAGCGTTTCTTTCCCCCATACTGCCATACCTCGCGAACGGATTGACCAATCCGCAAAATTTCTGTTGCATCTGAAAGTAGAAACCCGCCCGATTACCACGGTATGTGTAGTCTTCCCCTAGGCCGTTCTAGTTATTCGTCTCGAGCCGCAGAACTGCGAAACTTTTGAGTTTCTCAATCGTTTCTTACCCCCATACTGCCATACCTCGCGAACGGATTGACCAATCCGCAAAATTCATATTGCATCTGAAAGTAGAAACTCGCCCGATTACAACGGTATGCGTACTTTTTCCCTAGGTCGTTCTAGTTATTCGTTTCGAGCATCAGAACTGCGAAAATTTTGAGTTTCTCAAGCGTTTCTTACCTCCAAACTGCCATATCTCGCGAACGGATTGACCAATCGGCAAAATTTCTGTTGTATCTGAAAGTAGAAACCCGCCTGATTACAACGGTGTGTTGTCTTCACCTCGGCCGTTCTAGTTATTCGTCTCGAGCATCAGAACTGCGAAACATTTGAGTTTCTCAAGCGTTTCTTACCCCCATACTGCCATACCTCGCGAACGGATTGACCAATCCGCAAAATTTCTGCTGCATCTGAAAGTAGAAAACCGCCCGATTACAACGGTGTGTGTAGTCTTCCCCTAGGCCGTTCTAGTTATTCGTCTCGAGCATCAGAACTGCGAAACATTTGAGTTTCTCAAGCGTTTCTTACTTCCAAACTGCCATATCTCGCGAACGGATTGACCAATCCGCAAAATTTCTGTTGCATCTGAAAGTAGAAACTCGCCCGATTACAACGGTATGCGTACTTTTTCCCTAGGCCGTTCTAGTTATTCGTTTCGAGCATCAGAACTGCGAAAATTTTGAGTTTCTCAAGCGTTTCTTACCTCCAAACTGCCATATCTCGCGAACGGATTGACCAATCGGCAAAATTTCTGTTGCATCTGAAAGTAGAAACCCGCCCGATTACAACGGTGTGTGTAGTCTTCCCCTAGGCCGTTCTAGTTATTCGTCTCGAGCATCCGAACTGCGAAAATTTTGAGTTTCTCAAGCGTTTCTTACCTCCAAACTGCCATATCTCGCGAACGGATTGACCAATCCGCAAAATTCATGTTGCATCTGAAAGTAGAAACTCGCCCGATTACAACGGTATGCGTACTTTTTCCCTAGGCCGTTCTAGTTATTCGTTTCGAGCATCAGAACTGCGAAAATTTTGAGTTTCTCAAGCGTTTCTTACCTCCAAACTGCCATATCTCGCGAACGGATTGACCAATCCGCAAAATTTCTGCTGCATCTGAAAGTAGAAAACCGCCCGATCACAACGGTGTGTGTAGTCTTCCCCTAGGCCGTTCTAGTTATTCGTCTCGAGCATCAGAACTGGGAAAATTTTGAGTTTCACAAGCGTTTCTTACTTCCAAACTGCCATATCTGGCGAACGGATTGACCAATCCGCAAAATTTCTGTTGCATCTGAAAGTAGAAACCCGCCCGATTACAACGGTATGTGTACTTTTCCCCTAGGCCGTTCCAGTTATTCGATTCGAGCATCAGAACTGCGAAAATTTTGAGTTTCTCAACCGTTTCTTACCAACAAACTACCATATCTCGCGAACGGATTGACCAATCCGCAAAATTTCTGTTGCATCTGAAGGTAGAAACTCGCCCGATTACAACTGTATGCGTACTTTCCCCCTAGCCCGTTCTAGTTATTCGTTTCGAGCATCAGAACTGCGAATATTTTGAGTTTCTCGAGCGTTTCTTACCTCCAAACTGCCATATCTCGCGCAAGGATTGACCAATCCGCAAAATTTCTGTTGCATCTGAAAGTAGAAACTCGCCCGATTACAACGGTATGTGTAGTCTTCCCCTAGGCCGTTCTAGTTATTCGTCTCGAGCATTAGAACTGCGAAACATTTGAGTTTCTCAAGCGTTTCTTACCTCCAAACTGCCACATCTCGCGATTGGATTGACCAATCCGCAAAATTTCTGTTGCATCTGAAAGTAGAAACTCGCCCGATCACAACGGTATGTGTAGTCTTCCCCTAGGCCGTTCTAGTTATTCGTCTCGAGCATCAGAACTGCGAAAATTTTGAGTTTCTCAAGCGTTTCTTACCTCCAAACTGCCATATCTCGCGAACGGATTGACCAATCCGCAAAATTCATATTGCATCTGAAAGTAGAAACTCGCCCGATTACAACGGTATGCGTACTTTTTCCCTAGGCCGTTCTAGTTATTCGTTTCGAGCATCAGAACTGCGAAAATTTTGAGTTTCTCAAGCGTTTCTTACCTCCAAACTGCCATATCTCGCGAACGGATTGACCAATCCGCAAAATTTCTGTTGCATCTGAAAGTAGAAACTCGCCCGATTACAACGGTATGTGTAGTCTTCCCCTAGGCCGTTCTAGTTATTCGTCTCGAGCATCAGAACTGCGAAACATTTGAGTTTCTCAAGCGTTTCTTACCTCCAAACTGCCACATCTCGCGATTGGATTGACCAATCCGCAAAATTTCTGTTGCATCTGAAAGTAGAAACTCGCCCGATCACAACGGTATGTGTAGTCTTCCCCTAGGCCGTTCTAGTTATTCGTCTCGAGCATCAGAACTGCGAAACATTTGAGTTTCTCAAGCGTTTCTTACCTCCAAACTGCCACATCTCGCGAACGGATTGACCAATCCGCAAAATTCATGTTGCATCTGAAAGTAGAAACTCGCCCGATTACAACGGTATGCGTGCTTTTTCCCTAAGCCGTTCTAGTTATTCGTTTCGAGCATCAGAACTGCGAAAATTTTGAGTTTCTCAAGCGTTTCTTACCTCCAAACTGCCATATCTCGCGAACGGATTGACCAATCCGCAAAATTCATGTTGCATCTGAAAGTAGAAACTCGCCCGATTACAACGGTATGCGTGCTTTTTCCCTAAGCCGTTCTAGTTATTCGTTTCGAGCATCAGAACTGCGAAAATTTTGAGTTTCTCAAGCGTTTCTTACCTCCAAACTGCCATATCGCGCGAAAGGATTGACCAATCCGCAAAATTTCTGTTGCATCTGAAAGTAGAAGCTTGCCCTATTCCAACGGTATGCGTACTTTTCCCGTAGGCCGTTCTAGTTATGCTTGTCGAGCACCAGAACTGCGAAAATTTTTAGTTTCTCAAGCGTTTCTTACTTACAAACTGCCACATCTCGCGAACGGATTGACCAATCCGCAAGATTTCTGTTGCATCAGAAAGTAGAAACTCGCCCGATTGCGACGGTATGAGTACATTTCCCCTAGGACGTTCTAGTTATGCTTGTCGAGCATCAGAACTGTGAACATTTTGAGTTTCTCAACCGTTTCTTACCTCCAAACTGCCATATCTCGCGAACGGATTGACCGATCCGCAAAATTTCTTTTGCATCTGAAAGTAGAAACTCGCCCGATTACAACGCTATGTGTACTTTTCCCCTAGGCCGTTCCAGTTATTAGTTTCGAGCATCAGAACTGCAAAAATTTTGAGTTTCTCAAGCGTTTCTTACCTCCAAACTGCCATATCGCGCGAAAGGATTGACCAATCCGCAAAATTTCTGTTGCATCTGAAAGTAGAAACTCGCCCGATTACAACGGTATGTGTACTTTTCCCCTAGGCCGTTCTAGTTATTCGTTTCGAGCATCAGAACTGCGAAAATTTTGGGTTTCTCAAGCGTTTGTTACCCCCAAACCGCCATATCTCGCGAAAGGATTGACCAATCCGCATAATTTCTATTGCATCTGAAAGTAGAAACTCGCCCGATTACAACGGTATGTGTACTTTTCCCCTAGGCCGTTCCAGTTATTCGTTTCGAGCATCAGAACTGCGAAAATTTTGAGTTTCTCAACCGTTTCTTACCTCCAAACTGCCATATCTGGCGAACGGATTGACCAATCCGCAAAATTTCTGTTGCATCTGAAAGTAGAAACTCGCCCGATCACAACGGTATGAGTACATTTCCCCTGGGCCGTTCTAGTTATGCTTGTCGAGCATCAGAACTGTGAACATTTTGAGTTTCTCAACCGTTTCTTACATCCAAACTGCCCTATCTCGCGAAGGATTGACCAATCCGCAAAATTTCTGTTGCATCTGAAAGTAGAAACTCGCCCGATTACAACGGTATGCGTGCTATTCCCCTAGGCCGTTCTAGTTATGCTTGTCGAGCATCAGAACTGCGAAAATTTTGAGTTTCTCAAGCGTTTCTTACCTCCAAACTGCCATATCTCGCGAACGGATTGACCAATCCGCTAAGTGTCTGTTGCATCTGAAAGTAGAAACTCGCCCGATTACAACGGTATGCGTACTTTTCCCCTAGGCCGTTCTAGTTATTCGTTTCGAGCATCAGAACTGCGAAAATTTTGAGTTTCTCAAGCGTTTCTTACCTCCAAACTGCCATATCTCGCGAAAGGATTGACCAATCCGCAAAATTTCTGTTGCAACAGAAAGTAGAAACTCGCCCGATTACAACGATATGAGTACTTTTCCCCTAGGCCGATCTGGTTATTCGTTTCGAGCATCAGAACTGCGAAAATTTTGGGTTTCTCAAGCGTTTCTTACCTCCAAACTGCCATATCTCGCGAACGGATTGACCAATCCGCAAAATTTCTGTTGCATCTGAAAGTAGAAACTCGCCCGATCACAACGGTATGAGTACATTTCCCCTAGGCCGTTCTAGTTATGCTTGTCGAGCATCAGAACTGTGAACATTTTGAGTTTCTCAACCGTTTCTTACATCCAAACTGCCATATCTCGCGAACGGATTGACCGATCCGCAAAATTTCTGTTGCATCTGAAAGTAGAAACTCGCCCGATTACAACGGTATGTGTACTTTTCCCCTAGGCCGTTCCAGTTATTCCTTTCGAGCATCAGAACTGCGAAAATTTTGAGTTTCTCAACCGTTTCTTACCTCCAAACTGCCATATCTCGCGAACGGATTGACCAATCCGCAAAATTTCTGTTGCATCTGAAAGTAGAAACCCGCCCGATTACAACGGTATGTGTAGTCTTCCCCTAGGCCGTTCTAGTTATTCATCTCGAGCATCAGAACTGCGAAACTTTTGAGTTTCTCAAGCGTTTCTTACCTCCAAACTGCCATATCTCGCGAATGGATTGACCAATCCGCAAAATTTCTGTTGCATCTGAAAGTAGAAACTCGCCCGATTACAACGGTATGTGTACTTTTCCCCTAGGCCGTTCCAGTTATTCGTTTCGAGCATCAGAACTGCGAAAATTTTGAGTTTCTCAACCGTTTCTTACCTCCAAACTGCCATATCTGGCGAACGGATTGACCAATCCGCAAAATTTCTGTTGCATCTGAAAGTAGAAACTCGCCCGATCACAACGGTATGAGTACATTTCCCCTGGGCCGTTCTAGTTATGCTTGTCGAGCATCAGAACTGTGAACATTTTGAGTTTCTCAACCGTTTCTTACATCCAAACTGCCATATCTCGGGAACGGATTGACCGATCCGCAAAATTTCTGTTGCATCTGAAAGTAGATACTCGCCCGATTACAATGGTATGTGTACTTTTCCCCTAGGCCGTTCCAGTTATTCGTTTCGAGCATCAGAACTGCGAAAATTTTGGGTTTCTCAAGCGTTTCTTACCTCCAAACTGCCATATCTCGCGAACGGATTGACCAATCCGCAAAATTTCTGTTGCATCTGAAAGTAGAAACTCGCCCGATCACAACGGTATGAGTACATTTCCCCTAGGCCGTTCTAGTTATGCTTGTCGAGCATCAGAACTGTGAACATTTTGAGTTTCTCAACCGTTTCTTACATCCAAACTGCCATATCTCGCGAACGGATTGACCGATCCGCAAAATTTCTGTTGCATCTGAAAGTAGAAACTCGCCCGATTACAACGGTATGCGTACTTTCCCCCTAGGCCGTTCTAATTACGCTGGTCGAGCATCAGAACTGCGAAAATTTTGAGTTTCTCAAGCGTTTCTTACCTCCAAACTGCCATATCTCGCGAACGGATTGACCAATCCGCAAAATTTCTGTTGCATCTGAAAGTAGAAACCCGCCCGATTACAACGGTATGTGTAGTCTTCCCCTAGGCCGTTCTAGTTATTCGTCTCGAGCATCAGAACTGCGAAACTTTTGAGTTTCTCAAGCGTTTCTTACCTCCAAACTGCCATATCTCGCGAATGGATTGACCAATCCGCAAAATTTCTGTTGCATCTGAAAGTAGAAACTCGCCCGATTACAACGGTATGTGTACTTTTCCCCTAGGCCGTTCCAGTTATTCCTTTCGAGCTTCAGAACTGCGAAAATTTTGAGTTTCTCAACCGTTTCTTACCTCCAAAGTGCCCTATCTCGCGAACGGATTGACCAATCCGCAAAATTTCTGTTGCATCTGAAAGTAGAAACTCGCCCGATTACAACGGTATGCGTACTTTTCCCCTAGGCCGTTCTAGTTATGCTTGTCGAGCATCAGAACTGCGAAAATTTTGAGTTTCTCAAGCGTTTCTTACCTCCAAACTGCCATATCTCGCGAACGGATTGACCAATCCGCAAAATTTCTGTTGCATCTGAAAGTAGAAACCCGCCCGATTACAACGGTATGTGTAGTCTTCCCCTAGGCCGTTCTAGTTATTCGTATCGAGCATCAGAACTGCGAAACTTTTGAGTTTCTCAACCGTTTCTTACATCCAAACTGCCATATCTCGCGAACGGATTGACCGATCCGCAAAGTGTCTGTTGCATCTGAAAGTAGAAACTCGCCCGATTACAACGGTATGCGTACTTTTCCCCTAGGCCGTTCCAGTTATTCCTTTCGAGCATCAGAACTGCGAAAATTTTGAGTTTCTCAACCGTTTCTTACCTCCAAACTGCCCTATCTCGCGAACGGATTGACCAATCCGCAAAATTTCTGTTGCATCTGAAAGTAGAAACCCGCCCGATTACAACGGTATGTGTAGTCTTCCCCTAGGCCGTTCTAGTTATTCGTCTCGAGCATCAGAACTGCGAAAATTTTTAGTTTCTCAAGCGTTTCTTACCTCCAAACTGCCATATCTCGCGAATGGATTGACCAATCCGCAAAATTTCTGTTGCATCTGAAAGTAGAAACTCGCCCGATTACAACGGTATGCGTACTTTTCCCGTAGGCCGTTCTAGTTATGCTTGTGGAACACCAGAACTGCGAAAATTTTTAGTTTCTCAAGCGTTTCTTACTTACAAACTGCAACATCTCGCGAACGGATTGACCAATCCGCAAAATTTCTGTTGCATCTGAACGTAGAAACTCGCCCGATTACGACGGTATGCGTACTTTTCCCCTAGGCCGTTCTGGTTATTCGTTTCGAGCATCAGAACTGCGAAAATTTTGAGTTTCTCAAGCGTTTCTTACCTCCAAACTGCCATATCGCGCGAAAGGTTTGACCAATCCGCAAAATTTCTGTTGCATCTGAAAGTAGAAACTCGCCCGATTACAACGGTATGTGTACTTTTCCCCTAGGCCGTTCTAGTTATTCGTTTCGAGCATCAGAACTGCGAAAATTTTGGGTTTCTCAAGCGTTTGTTACCCCCAAACCGCCATATCTCGCGAAAGGATTGACCAATCCGCAAAATTTCTGTTGCATCTGAAAGTAGAAACTCGCACGATCACAACGGTATGAGTACATTTCCCCTGGGCCGTTCTAGTTATGCTTGTCGAGCATCAGAACTGTGAACATTTTGAGTTTCTCAACCGTTTCTTACATCCAAACTGCCATATCTCGCGAACGGATTGACCGATCCGCAAAATTTCTGTTGCATCTGAAAGTAGAAACTCGCCCGATTACAACGGTATGTGTACTTTTCTCCTAAGCCGTTCCAGTTATTCCTTTCGAGCATCAAAACTGCGAAAATTTTTAGTTTCTCAAGCGTTTCTTACTTACAAACTGCCACATCTCGCGAACGGATTGACCAATCCGCAAAATTTCTGTTGCATCTGAAAGTAGAAACTCGCCCGATTACGACGGTATGCGTACTTTTCCCCTAGGCCGTGCCAGTTATTCGTTTCGAGTATCAGAAATGCGACAATTTTGAGTTTCTCAACCGTTTCTTACCTCCAAACTGCCATATCTGGCGAACGGATTGACCAATCCGCAAAATTTCTGTTGCATCTGAAAGTAGAAACTCGCCCGATCACAACGGTATGAGTACATTTCCCCTAGGCCGTTCTAGTTATGCTTGTCGAGCATCAGAACTGTGAACATTTTGAGTTTCTCAACCGTTTCTTACATCCAAACTGCCATATCTCGCGAACGGATTGACCGATCCGCAAAGTGTCTGTTGCATCTGAAAGTAGAAACTCGCCCGATTACAACGGTATGCGTACTTTTCTCCTAGGCCGTTCTAGTTATTCGTTTGGAGCATCAGAACTGCGAAAATTTTGAGTTTCTCAAGCGTTTCTTACCTCCAAACTGCCATATCTCGCGAAAGGATTGACCAATCCCCAAAATTTCTGTTGCATCTGAAAGTAGAAACCCGCCCGATTACAACGGTATGCGTACTTTTTCCCTAGGCCGTTCTAGTTATTCGTTTCGAGCATCAGAACTGCGAAAATTTTGAGTTGCTCAAGCGTTTCCTACCCCCAAACTGCAATATCTCGCGAAAGGATTGACCAATCTGCAAAATTTCTGTTGCATCTGAAGGTAGAAACTCGCCCGATTACAACGGTATGTGTACTTTTGCCCTAGGCCGTTCTAGTTATTCGTTTCGAGCATCAGAACTGCGAAAATTTTTAGTTTCTCAAGCGTTTTTTACTTACAATCTGCCACATCTCGCGAACGGATTGACCAATCCGCAAAATTTCTGTTGCATCTGAAAGTAGAAGCTTGCCCTATTACAACGGTATGCGTACTTTTCCCGTAGGCCGTTCTAGTTATGCTTGTGGAGCACAAGAACTGCGAAAATTTTTCGTTTCTCAAGCGTTTCTTACATACAAACTGCCACATCTCGCGAACGGATTGACCAATCCGCAAAATTTCTGTTGCATCTGAAAGTAGAAACTCGCCCGATTACGACGGTATGCGTACTTTTCCCCTAGGCCGTTCTGGTTATTCGTTTCGAGCATCAGAACTGCGAAAATTTTGAGTTTCTCAACCGTTTCTTACCTCCAAACTGCCATATCTCGCGAACGGATTGACCAGTCCGCAAAATTTCTGTTGCATCTGAAAGTAGAAACCCGCCCGATTACAACGGTGTGTGTAGTGTTCCCCTAGGCCGTTCTAGTTATTCGTCTGGAGCATCAGAACTGCGAAACATTTGAGTTTCTCAAGCGTTTCTTACCTCCAAACTGCCATATCTCGCGAACGGATTGTCCAATCCGCAAAATTTCTGTTGCATCTGAATGTAGAAACCCGCCCGATTACAACGGTATGTGTAGTCTTCCCCTAGGCCGTTCTAGTTATTCGTCTCGAGCATCAGAACTGCGAAACTTTTGAGTTTCTCAAGCGTTTCTTACCTCCAAACTGCCATATCTCGCGAACGGATAGACCAATCCGCAAAACTTCTGTTGCATCTGAAAGTAGAAACCCGCCCGATTACAACGGTATGCGTACTATTTCCCTAGGCCGTTCTAGTTATTCGTTTCGAGCACCAGAAGTGCGAAAATTTTGAGTTTCTCAAGCGTTTCTTACATCCAAACTGCCATATCTCGCGAACGGATTGACCAATCCGCAAAATTTCTGTTGCATCTGAAAGTAGAAACCCGCCCGATTACAACGGTGTGTGTAGTGTTCCCCTAGGCCGTTCTAGTTATTCGTCTGGAGCATCAGAACTGCGAAACATTTGAGTTTCTCAAGCGTTTCTTACCTCCAAACTGCCATATCTCGCGAACGGATTGACCAATCCGCAAAATTTCTGTTGCATCTGAAAGTAGAAGCTTGCCCTATTACAACGGTATGCGTACTTTTCCCGTAGGCCGTTCTAGTTATGCTTGTGGAGCACCAGAACTGCGAAAATTTTTAGTTTCTCAAGCGTTTCTTACTTACAAACTGCCACATCTCGCGAACGGATTGACCAATCCGCAAAATTTCTGTTGCATCTGAAAGTAGAAACTCGCCCGATTACAAAGGTATGCGTACTTTTCCCCTGGGCCGTTCTAGTTATGCTTGTCGAGCATCAGAACTGCGAAAATTTTGAGTTTCTCAAGCGTTTGTTACATCCAAACTCCCATATCTCGCGAACAGATAGACCATTCCGCATAATTTCTGTTGCATCTGAAAGTAGAAACCCGCCCGATTACAACGGTATGTGTAGTCTTCCCCTAGGCCGTTCTAGTTATTCGTCTCGAGCATCAGAACTGCGAAACTTTTGAGTTTCTCAAGCGTTTCTTACCTCCAAACTGCCATATCTCGCGAACAGATTGACCAATCCGCAAAATTTCTGTTGCATCTGAAAGTAGAAACTCGCCCGATTACAACGGTATGCGTACTTTTCCCCTAGGCAGTTCTAGTTATTCGTTTCGAGCATCAGAACTGCGAAACTTTTGAGTTTCTCAAGCGTTTCTTACCTCCAAACTGCCATATCTCGCGAATGGATTGACCAATCCGCAAAATTTCTGTTGCATCTGAAAGTAGAAACTCGCCCGATTACAACGGTATGTGTACTTTTCCCCTAGGCCGTTCCAGTTATTCCTTTCGAGCATCAGAACTGTGAAAATTTTGAGTTTCTCAACCGTTTCTTACCTCCAAAGTGCCCTATCTCGCGAACGGATTGACCAATCCGCAAAATTTCTGTTGCATCTGAAAGTAGAAACTCGCCCGATTACAACGGTATGCGTACTTTTCCCCTAGGCAGTTCTAGTTATTCGTTTCGAGCATCAGAACTGCGAAACTTTTGAGTTTCTCAAGCGTTTCTTACCTCCAAACTGCCATATCTCGCGAATGGATTGACCAATCCGCAAAATTTCTGTTGCATCTGAAAGTAGAAACCCGCCCGATTACAACGGTATGCGTACTTTTTCCCTAGGCCGTTCTAGTTATTCGTTTCGAGCATCAGAACTGCGAAACTTTTGAGTTTCTCAAGCGTTTCTTACCTCCAAACTGCCATATCTCGCGAATGGATTGACCAATCCGCAAAATTTCTGTTGCATCTGAAAGTAGAAACTCGCCCGATTACAACGGTATGTGTACTTTTCCCCTAGGCCGTTCCAGTTATTCCTTTCGAGCATCAGAACTGTGAAAATTTTGAGTTTCTCAACCGTTTCTTACCTCCAAAGTGCCCTATCTCGCGAACGGATTGACCAATCCGCAAAATTTCTGTTGCATCTGAAAGTAGAAACCCGCCCGATTACAACGGTATGCGTACTTTTTCCCTAGGCCGTTCTAGTTATTCGTTTCGAGCATCAGAACTGCGAAACTTTTGAGTTTCTCAAGCGTTTCTTACCTCCAAACTGCCATATCTCGCGAATGGATTGACCAATCCGCAAAATTTCTGTTGCATCTGAAAGTAGAAACCCGCCCGATTACAACGGTATGTGTAGTCTTCCCCTAGGCCGTTCTAGTTATTCGTATCGAGCATCAGAACTGCGAAACTTTTGAGTTTCTCAAGCGTTTCTTACCTCCAAACTGCCATATCTCGCGAATGGATTGACCAATCCGCAAAATTTCTGTTGCATCTGAAAGTAGAAACTCGCCCGATTACAACGGTATGTGTACTTTTCCCCTAGGCCGTTCCAGTTATTCCTTTCGAGCATCAGAACTGCGAAAATTTTGAGTTTCTCAAGCGTTTGTTACATCCAAACTCCCATATCTCGCGAACAGATAGACCATTCCGCATAATTTCTGTTGCATCTGAAAGTAGAAACCCGCCCGATTACAACGGTATGCGTACTTTTTCCCTAGGCCGTTCTAGTTATTCGTTTCGAGCATCAGAACTGCGAAACTTTTGAGTTTCTCAAGCGTTTCTTACCTCCAAACTGCCATATCTCGCGAATGGATTGACCAATCCGCAAAATTTCTGTTGCATCTGAAAGTTGAAACTCGCCCGATTACAACGGTATGTGTACTTTTCCCCTAGGCCGTTCCAGTTATTCCTTTCGAGCATCAGAACTGCGAAAATTTTGAGTTTCTCAACCGTTTCTTACCTCCAAAGTGCCCTATCTCGCGAACGGATTGACCAATCCGCAAAATTTCTGTTGCATCTGAAAGTAGAAACTCGCCCGATTACAACGGTATGCGTACTTTTCCCCTAGGCCGTTCTAGTTATGCTTGTCGAGCATCAGAACTGCGAAAATTTTGAGTTTCTCAAGCGTTTCTTACCTCCAAACTGCCATATCTCGCGAACGGATTGACCAATCCGCAAAATTTCTGTTGCATCTGAAAGTAGAAACCCGCCCGATTACAACGGTATGTGTAGTCTTCCCCTAGGCCGTTCTAGTTATTCGTATCGAGCATCAGAACTGCGAAACTTTTGAGTTTCTCAAGCGTTTCTTACCTCCAAACTGCCATATCTCGCGAATGGATTGACCAATCCGCAAAATTTCTGTTGCATCTGAAAGTAGAAACTCGCCCGATTACAACGGTATGTGTACTTTTCCCCTAGGCCGTTCCAGTTATTCCTTTCGAGCATCAGAACTGCGAAAATTTTGAGTTTCTCAACCGTTTCTTACCTCCAAAGTGCCCTATCTCGCGAACGGATTGACCAATCCGCAAAATTTCTGTTGCATCTGAAAGTAGAAACTTGCCCGATTACAACGGTATGCGTACTTTTCCCCTAGGCCGTTCTAGTTATGCTTGTCGAGCATCAGAACTGCGAAAATTTTGAGTTTCTCAAGCGTTTCTTACCTCCAAACTGCCATATCTCGCGAACGGATTGACCAATCCGCAAAATTTCTGTTGCATCTGAAAGTAGAAACCCGCCCGATTACAACGGTATGTGTAGTCTTCCCCTAGGCCGTTCTAGTTATTCGTCTCGAGCATCAGAACTGCGAAACTTTTGAGTTTCTCAAGCGTTTCTTACCTCCAAACTGCCATATCTCGCGAATGGATTGACCAATCCGCAAAATTTCTGTTGCATCTGAAAGTAGAAACTCGCCCGATCACAACGGTATGAGTACATTTCCCCTAGGCCGTTCTAGTTATGCTTGTCGAGCATCAGAACTGTGAACATTTTGAGTTTCTCAACCGTTTCTTACATCCAAACTGCCATATCTCGCGAACGGATTGACCGATCCGCAAAATTTCTGTTGCATCTGAACGTAGAAACTCGCCCGATTACGACGGTATGCGTACTTTTCCCCTAGGCCGTTCTGGTTATTCGTTTCGAGCATCAGAACTGCGAAAATTTTGAGTTTCTCAAGCGTTTCTTACCTCCAAACTGCCATATCGCGCGAAAGGTTTGACCAATCTGCAAAATTTCTGTTGCATCTGAAAGTAGAAACTCGCCCGATTACAACGGTATGTGTACTCTTCCCCTAGGCCGTTCTAGTTATTCGTTTCGAGCATCAGAACTGCGAAAATTTTGGGTTTCTCAAGCGTTTGTTACCCCCAAACCGCCATATCTCGCGAAAGGATTGACCAATCCGCATAATTTCTATTGCATCTGAAAGTAGAAACTCGCCCGATTACAACGGTATGTGTACTTTTCCCCTAGGCCGTTCCAGTTATTCGTTTCGAGCATCAGAACTGCGAAAATTTTGAGTTTCTCAACCGTTTCTTACCTCCAAACTGCCATATCTGGCGAACGGATTGACCAATCCGCAAAATTTCTGTTGCATCTGAAAGTAGAAACTCGCACGATCACAACGGTATGAGTACATTTCCCCTGGGCCGTTCTAGTTATGCTTGTCGAGCATCAGAACTGAGAACATTTTGAGTTTCTCAACCGTTTCTTACATCCAAACTGCCATATCTCGCGAACGGATTGACCGATCCGCAAAATTTCTGTTGCATCTGAAAGTAGAAACTCGCCCGATTACAACGGTGTGTGTACTTTTCTCCTAAGCCGTTCCAGTTATTCCTTTCGAGCATCAAAACTGCGAAAATTTTTAGTTTCTCAAGCGTTTCTTACTTACAAACTGCCACATCTCGCGAACGGATTGACCAATCCGCAAAATTTCTGTTGCATCTGAAAGTAGAAACTCGCCCGATTACGACGGTATGCGTACTTTTCCCCTAGGCCGTTCCAGTTATTCGTTTCGAGTATCAGAACTGCGACAATTTTGAGTTTCTCAACCGTTTCTTACCTCCAAACTGCCATATCTGGCGAACGGATTGACCAATCCGCAAAATTTCTGTTGCTTCTGAAAGTAGAAACTCGCCCGATCACAACGGTATGAGTACATTTCCCCTAGGCCGTTCTAGTTATGCTTGTCGAGCATCAGAACTGTGAACATTTTGAGTTTCTCAACCGTTTCTTACATCCAAACTGCCATATCTCGCGAACGGATTGACCGATCCGCAAAGTGTCTGTTGCATCTGAAAGTAGAAACTCGCCCGATTACAACGGTATGCGTACTTTTCTCCTAGGCCGTTCTAGTTATTCGTTTGGAGCATCAGAACTGCGAAAATTTTGAGTTTCTCAAGCGTTTCTTACCTCCAAACTGCCATATCTCGCGAAAGGATTGACAATCCCAAAAATTTCTGTTGCATCTGAAAGTAGAAACCCGCCCGATTACAACGGTATGCGTACTTTTTCCCTAGGCCGTTCTAGTTATTCGTTTCGAGCATCAGAACTGCGAAAATTTTGAGTTTCTCAAGCGTTTCTTACCTCCAAACTGCCATATCTCGCGAACGGATTGACCAATCCGCAAAATTTCTGTTGCATCTGAAAGTAGAAACCCGCCCGATTACAACGGTGTGTGTAGTCTTCCCCTCGGCCGTTCTAGTTATTCGTCTCGAGCATCAGAACTGCGAAAATTTTGAGTTGCTCAAGCGTTTCCTACCCCCAAACTGCAATTTCTCGCGAAAGGATTGACCAATCCGCAAAATTTCTGTTGCATCTGAAGGTAGAAACTCGCCCGATTACAACGGTATGTGTACTTTTGCCCTAGGCCGTTCTAGTTATTCGTTTCGAGCATCAGAACTGCGAAAATTTTTAGTTTCTCAAGCGTTTTTTACTTACAAACTGCCACATCTCGCGAACGGATTGACCAATCCGCAAAATTTCTGTTGCATCTGAAAGTAGAAGCTTGCCCTATTACAACGGTATGCGTACTTTTCCCGTAGGCCGTTCTAGTTATGCTTGTGGAGCACAAGAACTGCGAAAATTTTTCGTTTCTCAAGCGTTTCTTACATGCAAACTGCCACATCTCGCGAACGGATTGACCAATCCGCAAAATTTCTGTTGCATCTGAAAGTAGAAACTCGCCCGATTACGACGGTATGCGTACTTTTCCCCTAGGCCGTTCTGGTTATTCGTTTCGAGCATCAGAACTGCGAAAATTTTGAGTTTCTCAACCGTTTCTTACCTCCAAACTGCCATATCTCGCGAACGGATTGACCAGTCCGCAAAATTTCTGTTGCATCTGAAAGTAGAAACCCGCCCGATTACAACGGTGTGTGTAGTGTTCCCCTAGGCCGTTCTAGTTATTCGTCTGGAGCATCAGAACTGCGAAACATTTGAGTTTCTCAAGCGTTTCTTACCTCCAAACTGCCATATCTCGCGAACGGATTGTCCAAATCCGCAAAATTTCTGTTGCATCTGAAAGTAGAAACCCGCCCGATTACAACGTATGTGTAGTCTTCCCCTAGGCCGTTCTAGTTATTCGTCTCGAGCATCAGAACTGCGAAACTTTTGAGTTTCTCAAGCGTTTCTTACCTCCAAACTGCCATATCTCGCGAACGGATAGACCAATCCGCAAAACTTCTGTTGCATCTGAAAGTAGAAACCCGCCCGATTACAACGGTATGCGTACTTTTTCCCTAGGCCGTTCTAGTTATTCGTTTCGAGCATCAGAACTGCGAAAATTTTGAGTTTCTCAAGCGTTTCTTACATCCAAACTGCCATATCTCGCGAACGGATTGACCAATCCGCAAAATTTCTGTTGCATCTGAAAGTAGAAACCCGCCCGATTACAACGGTGTGTGTAGTGTTCCCCTAGGCCGTTCTAGTTATTCGTCTGGAGCATCAGACCTGCGAAACATTTGAGTTTCTCAAGCGTTTCTTACCTCCAAACTGCCATATCTCGCGAACGGATTGACCAATCCGCAAAATTTCTGTTGCATCTGAAAGTAGAAGCTTGCCCTATTACAACGGTATGCGTACTTTTACCGTAGGCCGTTCTAGTTATGCTTGTGGAGCACCAGAACTGCGAAAATTTTTAGTTTCTCAAGCGTTTCTACTTACAAAATGCCACATCTCGCGAACGGATTGACCAATCCGCAAAATTTCTGTTGCATCTGAAAGTAGAAACTCGCCCGATTACAAAGGTATGCGTACTTTTCCCTGGGCCGTTCTAGTTATGCTTGTCGAGCATCAGAACTGCGAAAATTTTGAGTTTCTCAAGCGTTTGTTACATCCAAACTCCCATATCTCGCGAACAGATAGACCATTCCGCATAATTTCTGTTGCATCTGAAAGTAGAAACCCGCCCGATTACAACGGTATGTGTAGTCTTCCCCTAGGGCGTTCTAGTTATTCGTCTCGAGCATCAGAACTGCGAAACTTTTGAGTTTCTCAAGCGTTTCTTACCTCCAAACTGCCATATCTCGCGAACAGATTGACCAATCCGCAAAATTTCTGTTGCATCTGAAAGTAGAAACCCGCCCGATTACAACGGTATGTGTAGTCTTCCCCTAGGCCGTTCTAGTTATTCGTCTCGAGCATCAGAACTGCGAAAATTTTGAGTTTCTCAAGCGTTTCCTACCTCCAAACTGCCATATCTCGCGAACGGATTGACCAATCCTCAAAATTTCTGTTGCATCTGAAAGTAGAAACTCGCCCGATTACAACGGTATGCGTACTTTTTCCCTAGGCCGTTCTAGTTATTCGTTTCGAGCATCAGAACTGCGAAAATTTTGAGTTTCTCAAGCGTTTCTTACCTCCAAACTGCCATATCTCGCGAACGGATTGACCAATCCGCAAAGTTTCTGTTGCATCTGAAAGTAGAAACCCGCCCGATTACAACGGTGTGTGTTGTCTTCCCCTCGGCCGTTCTAGTTATTCGTTTCGAGCATCAGAACTGCGAATATTTTGAGTTTCACAAGCGTTTCTTACATACAAACTGCCATATCTCGCGAACGGATTGACCAATCCGCCAAATTTCTGTTGCATCTGAAAGTAGAAACTCGCCCGATCACAACGGTATGAGTACATTTCCCCTAGGCCGTTCTAGTTATGCTTGTCGAGCATCAGAACTGTGAACATTTTGAGCTTCTCAACCGTTTCTTACATCCAATCTACCATATCTCGCGAACGAATTGACCGATCCGCAAAATTTCTGTTGCATCTGAAAGTACAAACTCGCCCGATTACAACGGTATGTGTACTTTTCCCCTAGGCCGTTCTAGTTATGCTTGTCGAGCATCAGAACTGTGAACATTTTGAGCTTCTCAACCGTTTCTTACATCCAAACTGCCGTATCTCGCGAACGGATTGACCAATCCGCAAAATTTCTGTGGCATCTGAAAGTAGAAACTCGCCCAATTACAACGGTATGTGTACTTTTCCCCTAGGCCATTCTAGTTATTCGTTTCGAGCATCAGAACTGCGAAAATTTTGAGTTTCTCGAGCGTTTCTTACGTCCAAACTGCCATATCTCGGGAACGGATTGACTGATCCGCAAAATTTCTGTTGCATCTGAAAGTAGATACTCGCCCGATTACAATGGTATGTGTACTTTTCCCCTCGGCCGTTCTAGTTATTCGTTTCGAGCATCAGAACTGCGAATATTTTGAGTTTCTCAAGCGTTTCTTACATACAAACTGCCATATCTCGCGAACGGATTGACCAATCCGCAAAATTTCTGTGGCATCTGAAAGTAGAAACTCGCCCAATTACAACGGTATGTGTACTTTTCCCCTAGGCCATTCTAGTTATTCGTTTCGAGCATCAGAACTGCGAAAATTTTGAGTTTCTCGAGCGTTTCTTACGTCCAAACTGCCATATCTCGCGCACGGATTGACCAATCCGCAAAATTTCTGTTGCATCTGAAAGTAGAAACTCGCCCGATTACAACGGTATGTGTACCTTTCCCCTAGGCCGTTCCAGTTATTCGTTTCGAGCATCAGAACTGCGAAAATTTTGGGTTTCTCAAACGTTTCTTACCTCCAAACTGCCATATCTCGCGAACGGATTGACCAATCCGCCAAATTTCTGTTGCATCTGAAAGTAGAAACTCGCCCGATCACAACGGTATGAGTACATTTCCCCTAGGCCGTTCTAGTTATGCTTGTCGAGCATCAGAACTGTGAACATTTTGAGCTTCTCAACCGTTTCTTACATCCAAACTGCCATATCTCGCGAACGAATTGACCGATCCGCAAAATTTCTGTTGCATCTGAAAGTACAAACTCGCCCGATTACAACGGTATGTGTACTTTTCCCCTAGGCCGTTATAGTTATGCTTGTCGAGCATCAGAACTGTGAACATTTTGAGCTTCTCAACCGTTTCTTACATCCAAACTGCCGTATCTCGCGAACGGATTGACCAATCCGCAAAATTTCTGTTGCATCTGAGAGTAGAAACCCGCCCGATTACAACGGTGTGTGTAGTCTTCCCCTCGGCCGTCCTAGTTATTCGTTTCGAGCATCAGAACTGCGAATATTTTGAGTTTCTCAAGCGTTTCTTACATCCAAACTGCCGTATCTCGCGAACGGATTGACCAATCCGCAAAATTTCTTTTGCATCTGAAAGTAGAAACCCGCCCGATTACAACGGTGTGTGTAGTCTTCCCCTTGGCCGTCCTAGTTATTCGTTTCGAGCATCAGAACTGCGAATATTTTAAGTTTCTCAAGCGTTTCTTACCTCCAAACTGCCATATCTCGCGAAAGGATTGACTAATCCGCAAAATTTCTGTTGCATCTGAAAGTAGAAACTCGCCCAATTACAACGGTATGTGTACTTTTCCCCTAGGCCGTTCTAGTTATTCGTTTCAAGCATCAGAACTGCGAAAATTTTGAGTTTCTCAAGCGTTTCTTACCTCCAAACTGCCATATCTCGCGAAAGGATTGACCAATCCGCAAAATTTCTTTTGCATCTGAAAGTAGAAACCCGCCCGATTACAACGGTGTGTGTAGTCTTCCCCTCGGCCGTCCTAGTTATTCGTTTCGAGCATCAGAACTGCGAATATTTTGAGTTTCTCAAGCGTTTCTTACATCCAAACTGCCGTATCTCGCGAACGGATAGACCAATCCGCAAAATTTCTTTTGCATCTGAAAGTAGAAACCCGCCCGATTACAAAGGTGTGTGTAGTCTTCCCCTCGGCCGTCCTAGTTATTCGTTTCGAGCATCAGAACTGCGAATATTTTGAGTTTCTCAAGCGTTTCTTACCTCCAAACTGCCATATCTCGCGAACGGATTGACCAATCCGCAAAATTTCTATTGCATCTGAAAGTAGAAACCCGCCCCATTACAACGGTGTGTGTAGTCTTCCCCTCGGCCGTTCTAGTTATTCGTTTCGAGCATCAGAACTGCGAATATTTTAAGTTTCTCAAGCGTTTCTTACCTCCAAACTGCCATATCTCGCGAAAGGATTGACTAATCCGCAAAATTTCTGTTGCATCTGAAAGTAGAAACTCGCCCAATTACAACGGTATGTGTACTTTTCCCCTAGGCCGTTCTAGTTATTCGTTTCAAGCATCAGAACTGCGAAAATTTTGAGTTTCTCAAGCGTTTCTTACCTCCAAACTGCCATATTTCGCGAAAGGATTGACCAATCCGCAAAATTTCTTTTGCATCTGAAAGTAGAAACCCGCCCGATTACAACGGTGTGTGTAGTCTTCCCCTCGGCGGTCCTAGTTATTCGTTTCGAGCATCAGAACTGCGAATATTTTGAGTTTCTCAAGCGTTTCTTACATCCAAACTGCCGTATCTCGCGAACGGATTGACCAATCCGCAAAATTTCTTTTGCATCTGAAAGTAGAAACCCGCCCGATTACAACGGTGTGTGTACTCTTCCCCTCGGCCGTCCTAGTTATTCGTTTCGAGCATCAGAACTGCGAATATTTTGAGTTTCTCAAGCGTTTCTTACCTCCAAACTGCCATATCTCGCGAACGGATTGACCAATCCGCAAAATTTCTGTTGCATCTGAAAGTAGAAACCCGCCCCATTACAGCGGTGTGTGTAGTTTTCCCCTCGGCCGTTCTAGTTATTCGTTTCGAGCATCAGAACTGCGCATATTTTGAGTTTCTCAAGCGTTTCTTACCATACAAACTGCCATATCTCGCGAACGGATTGACAAATCCGCAAAATTTCTGTTGCATCTGAAAGTAGAAACTCGCCCGATTACAACGGTATGTGTACTTTTCCCCTAGGCCGTTCCAGTTATTCGTTTCGAGCATCAGAACTGCGAAAATGTTGAGTTTCTCAACCGCTTCTTACCTCCAAACTGCCATATCTGGCGAACGGATGGACCAATTCGCAAAAGTTCTGTTGCATCTGAAAGCAGAAACATGCCCGATTACATCGGTATGTGTACTTTTCCCCTAGGCCGTTCTAGTTATTCGTTTCGAGCATCAGAACTGCGAAAATTTTGAGTTTCTCAAGCGTTTCTTACCTCCAAACTGCCATATCTCGCGAAAGGATTGACCAATCCGCAAAATTTCTGTTGCATCTGAAAGTAGAAACTCGCCCGATTACAACGATATGAGTACATTTCCCCTAGGCCGTTCTAGTTATGCTTGTCGAGCATCAGAACTGTGAACATTTTGAGCTTCTCAACCGTTTCTTACAACCAAACTGCCATATCTCGCGAACGAATTGACCGATCCGCAAAATTTCTGTTGCATCTGAAAGTACAAACTCGCCCGATTACAACGGTATGTTTACTTTTCCCCTAGGCCGTTCCAGTTATTCTTTTCGAGTATCAGAACTGCGAAAATTTTGAGTTTCTCAAGCGTTTCTTACATCCAAACTGCCGTATCTCGCGAACGGATTGACCAATCCGCAAAATTTCTTTTGCATCTGAAAGTAGAAACCCGCCCGATTACAATGGTGTGTGTAGTCTTCCCCTCGGCCGTCCTAGTTATTCGGTTCGAGCATCAGAACTGCGAATATTTTGAGTTTCTCAAGCGTTTCTTATATACAAACTGCCACATCTCGCGAACGGATTGACCAATCCGCAAAATTTCTGTGGCATCTAAAAGTAGAAACTTGCCCAATTACAACGGTATGTGTACTTTTCCCCTAGGCCATTCTAGTTAGTCGTTTCGAGCATCAGAACTGCGAAAATTTTGAGTTTCTCGAGCGTTTCTTACCTTCAAACTGCCATATCTCGCGCACGGATTGACCAATCCGCAAAATTTCTGTTGCATCTGAAAGTAGAAACTCGCCCAATTACAACGGTATGTGTACTTTTCCCCTAGGCCGTTCTAGTTATTCGTTTCAAGCATCAGAACTGCGAAAATTTTGAGTTTCTCAAGCGTTTCTTACCTCCAAACTGCCATATCTCTCGCACGGATTGACCAATCCGCAAAATTTCTGCTGCATCTGAAAGTAGAAACTCGCCCGGTTACAACGGTATGTGTACTTTTCCCCTAGGCCGTTCCAGTTATTCGTTTCGAGCATCAGAACTGCGAAAATGTTGAGTTTCTCAACCGCTTCTTACCTCCAAACTGCCATATCTGGCGAACGGATGGACCAATCCGCAAAAGTTCTGTTGCATCTGAAAGCAGAAACATGCCCGATTACATCGGTATGTGTACTTTTCCCCTAGGCCGTTCTAGTTATTCGTTTCGAGCATCAGAACTGCGAAAATTTTGAGTTTCTCAAGCGTTTCTTACCTCCAAACTGCCATATCTCGCGAAAGGATTGACCAATCCGCAAAATTTCTGTTGCATCTGAAAGTAGAAACTCGCCCGATTACAACGATATGAGTACTTTTCCCCTAGGCCGTTCTGGTTATTCGTTTCGAGCATCAGAACTGCGAAAATTTTGGGTTTCTCAAGCGTTTCTTAACTCCAAACTGCCATATCTCGCGAACGGATTGACCAATCCGCAAAATTTCTGTTGCATCTGAAAGTAGAAACTCGCCCGATCGCAACGGTATGAGTACATTTCCCCTAGGCCGTTCTAGTTATGCTTGTCGAGCATCAGAACTGTGAACATTTTGAGCTTCTCAACCGTTTCTTACATCCAAACTGCCATATCTCGCGAACGAATTGACCGATCCGCAAAATTTCTGTTGCATCTGAAAGTACAAACTCGCCCGATTACAACGGTATGTGTACTTTTCCCCTAGGCCGTTCCAGTTATTCTTTTCGAGCATCAGAACTGCGAAAATTTTGAGTTTCTCAAGCGTTTCTTACATCCAAACTGCCGTATCTCGCGAACGGATTGACCAATCCGCAAAATTTCTTTTGCATCTGAAAGTAGAAACCCGCCCGATTACAACGGTATGTGTAGTCTTCCCCTAGGCCGTTCTAGTTATGCTTGTCGAGCATCAGAACTGCGAAAATTTTGAGTTTCTCAACCGTTTCTTACCTCCAAACTGCCATATCTCGCGAACGGATTGTCAAATCCGCAAAATTTCTGTTGCGTCTGAAAGTAGAAACTCGCCCGATTACAACGGCATGCGTACTTTTCCCCTAGGCCGTTCTAGTTATGCTTGTCGAGCATCAGAACTGCGAAAATTTTGAGTTTCTCAAGCGTTTCTTACATCCAAACTCCCATATCTCGCGAACAGATTGACCAATCCGCAAAATTCATGTTGCATCTGAAAGTAGAAACTCGCCCGATTACAACGGTATGCGTACTTTTTCCCTACCCCGTTCTAGTTATTCGTTTCGAGGATCAGAACTGCGAAAATTTTGAGTTTCTCAAGCGTTTCCTACCTCCAAACTGCCATATCTCGCGGACGGATTGACCAATCCGCAAAATTTCTTTTGCATCTGAAAGTAGAAACCCGCCCGATTACAACGGTATGTGTAGTCTTCCCCTCGGCCGTCCTAGTTATTCGGTTCGAGCATCAGAACTGCGAATATTTTGAGTTTCTCAAGCGTTTCTTATATACAAACTGCCACATCTCGCGAACGGATTGACCAATCCGCAAAATTTCTGTGGTATCTAAAAGTAGAAACTTGCCCAATTACAACGGTAAGTGTACTTTTCCCCTAGGCCATTCTAGTTAGTCGTATCGAGCATCAGAACTGCGAAAATTTTGAGTTTCTCGAGCGTTTCTTACCTTCAAACTGCCATATCTCGCGCACGGATTGACCAATCCGCAAAATTTCTGTTGCATCTGAAAGTAGAAACTCGCCCAATTACAACGGTATGTGCACTTTTCCCCTAGGCCGTTCTAGTTATTCGTTTCAAGCATCAGAACTGCGAAAATTTTGAGTTTCTCAAGCGTTTCTTACCTCCAAACTGCCATATCTCGCGAAAGGATTGACCAATCCGCAAAATTTCTGTTGCATCTGAAAGTAGAAACTCGCCCGATTACAACGGTATGAGTACTTTTCCCCTAGGCCGTTCTGGTTATTCGTTTCGAGCATCAGAACTGCGAAAATTTTGGGTTTCTCAAGCGTTTGTTACCTCCAAACCGCCATATCTCGCGAAAGGATTGACCAATCCGCAAAATTCATGTTGCATCTGAAAGTAGAAACTCGCCCGATTACAACGGTATGCGTACTTTTTCCCTAGCCCGTTCTAGTTATTCGTTTCGAGGATCAGAACTGCGAAAATTTTGAGTTTCTCAAGCGTTTCCTACCTCCAAACTGCCATATCTCGCGAACGGATTGACCAATCCGCAAAATTTCTGTTGCATCTGAAAGTAGAAACTCGCCCGATTACAACGGTATGCGTACTTGTTCCCTAGGCCGTTCTAGTTATTCGTTTCGAGCATCAGAACTGCGAAAATTTTGAGTTTCTCAAGCGTTTCTTACCTCCAAACTGCCATATCTCGCGAACGGATTGACCAATCCGCAAAATTTCTGTTGCATCTGAAAGTAGAAACCCGCCCGATTACAACGGTGTGTGTTGACTTCCCCTCGGCCGTTCTAGTTATTCGTTTCGAGCATCAGAACTGCGAATATTTTGAGTTTCTCAAGCGTTTCTTACATACAAACTGCCATATCTCGCGAACGGATTGACCAATCCGCAAAATTTCTGTGGCATCTGAAAGTAGAAACTCGCCCAATTACAACGGTATGTGTACTTTTCCCCTAGGCCATTCTAGTTATTCGTTTCGAGCATCAGAACTGCGAAAATTTTGAGTTTCTCGAGCGTTTCTTACGTCCAAACTGCCATATCTCGCGCACGGATTGACCAATCCGCAAAATTTCTGTTGCATCTGGGAGTAGAAACCCGCCCGATTACAACGGTGTGTGTAGTCTTCCCCTCGGCCGTCCTAGTTATTCGTTTCGAGCATCAGAACTGCGAATATTTTGAGTTTCTCAAGCGTTTCTTACATCCAAACTGCCGTATCTCGCGAACGGATTGACCAATCCGCAAAATTTCTTTTGCATCTGAAAGTAGAAACCCGCCCGATTACAACGGTGTGTGTAGTCTTCCCCTTGGCCGTCCTAGTTATTCGTTTCGAGCATCAGAACTGCGAATATTTTAAGTTTCTCAAGCGTTTCTTACCTCCAAACTGCCATATCTCGCGAAAGGATTGACTAATCCGCAAAATTTCTGTTGCATCTGAAAGTAGAAACTCGCCCAATTACAACGGTATGTGTACTTTTCCCCTAGGCCGTTCTAGTTATTCGTTTCAAGCATCAGAACTGCGAAAATTTTGAGTTTCTCAAGCGTTTCTTACCTCCAAACTGCCATATCTCGCGAAAGGATTGACCAATCCGCAAAATTTCTTTTGCATCTGAAAGTAGAAACCCGCCCGATTACAACGGTGTGTGTAGTCTTCCCCTCGGCCGTCCTAGTTATTCGTTTCGAGCATCAGAACTGCGAATATTTTGAGTTTCTCAAGCGTTTCTTACATCCAAACTGCCGTATCTCGCGAACGGATAGACCAATCCGCAAAATTTCTTTTGCATCTGAAAGTAGAAACCCGCCCGATTACAACGGTGTGTGTAGTCTTCCCCTCTGCCGTCCTAGTTATTCGTTTCGAGCATCAGAACTGCGAATATTTTGAGTTTCTCAAGCGTTTCTTACCTCCAAACTGCCATATCTCGCGAACGGATTGACCAATCCGCAAAATTTCTATTGCATCTGAAAGTAGAAACCCGCCCCATTACAACGGTGTGTGTAGTCTTCCCCTCGGCCGTTCTAGTTATTCGTTTCGAGCATCAGAACTGCGAATATTTTAAGTTTCTCAAGCGTTTCTTACCTCCAAACTGCCATATCTCGCGAAAGGATTGACTAATCCGCAAAATTTCTGTTGCATCTGAAAGTAGAAACTCGCCCAATTACAACGGTATGTGTACTTTTCCCCTAGGCCGTTCTAGTTATTCGTTTCAAGCATCAGAACTGCGAAAATTTTGAGTTTCTCAAGCGTTTCTTACCTCCAAACTGCCATATCTCGCGAAAGGATTGACCAATCCGCAAAATTTCTTTTGCATCTGAAAGTAGAAACCCGCCCGATTACAACGGTGTGTGTAGTCTTCCCCTCGGCGGTCCTAGTTATTCGTTTCGAGCATCAGAACTGCGAATATTTTGAGTTTCTCAAGCGTTTCTTACATCCAAACTGCCGTATCTCGCGAACGGATTGACCAATCCGCAAAATTTCTTTTGCATCTGAAAGTAGAAACCCGCCCGATTACAACGGTGTGTGTAGTCTTCCCCTCGGCCGTCCTAGTTATTCGTTTCGAGCATCAGAACTGCGAATATTTTGAGTTTCTCAAGCGTTTCTTACCTCCAAACTGCCATATCTCGCGAACGGATTGACCAATCCGCAAAATTTCTGTTGCATCTGAAAGTAGAAACCCGCCCCATTACAACGGTGTGTGTAGTTTTCCCCTCGGCCGTTCTAGTTATTCGTTTCGAGCATCAGAACTGCGCATATTTTGAGTTTCTCAAGCGTTTCTTACATACAAACTGCCATATCTCGCGAACGGATTGACCAATCCGCAAAATTTCTGTGGCATCTGAAAGTAGAAACTCGCCCAATTACAACGGTATGTGTACTATTCCCCTAGGCCATTCTAGTTATTCGTTTCGAGCATCAGAACTGCGAAAATTTTGAGTTTCTCGAGCGTTTCTTACCTCCAAACTGCCATATCTCTCGTACGGATTGACCAATCCGCAAAATTTCTGTTGCATCTGAAAGTAGAAACTCGCCCGATTACAACGGTATGTGTACTTTTCCCCTAGGCCGTTCCAGTTATTCGTTTCGAGCATCAGAACTGCGAAAATGTTGAGTTTCTCAACCGCTTCTTACCTCCAAACTGCCATATCTGGCGAACGGATTGACCAATCCGCAAAATTTCTATTGCATCTGAAAGCAGAAACATGCCCGATTACATCGGTATGTGTACTTTTCCCCTAGGCCGTTCTAGTTATTCGTTTCGAGCATCAGAACTGCGAAAATTTTGAGTTTCTCAAGCGTTTCTTACCTCCAAACTGCCATATCTCTCGTACGGATTGACCAATCCGCAAAATTTCTGTTGCATCTGAAAGTAGAAACTCGCCCGATTACAACGGTATGTGTACTTTTCCCCTAGGCCGTTCTAGTTATTCGTTTCGAGCATCAGAACTGCGAAAATTTTGAGTTTCTCAAGCGTTTCTTACCTCCAAACTGCCATATCTCGCGAAAGGATTGACCAATCCGCAAAATTTCTGTTGCACCTGAAAGTAGAAACTCGCCCGATTACAACGATATGAGTACATTTCCCCTAGGCCGTTCTAGTTATGCTTGTCGAGCATCAGAACTGTGAACATTTTGAGCTTCTCAACCGTTTCTTACAACCAAACTGCCATATCTCGCGAACGAATTGACCGATCCGCAAAATTTCTGTTGCATCTGAAAGTACAAACTCGCCCGATTACAACGGTATGTGTACTTTTCCCCTAGGCCGTTCCAGTTATTCTTTTCGAGTATCAGAACTGCGAAAATTTTGAGTTTCTCAAGCGTTTCTTATATACAAACTGCCACATCTCGCGAACGGATTGACCAATCCGCAAAATTTCTGTGGCATCTAAAAGTAGAAACTTGCCCAATTACAACGGTATGTGTACGTTTCCCCTAGGCCATTCTAGTTAGTCGTTTCGAGCACCAGAACTGCGAAAATTTTGAGTTTCTCGAGCGTTTCTTACCTTCAAACTGCCATATCTCGCGCACGGATTGACCAATCCGCAAAATTTCTGTTGCATCTGAAAGTAGAAACTCGCCCAATTACAACGGTATGTGTACTTTTCCCCTAGGCCGTTCTAGTTATTCGTTTCAAGCATCAGAACTGCGAAAATTTTGAGTTTCTCAAGCGTTTCTTACCTCCAAACTGCCATATCTCTCGCACGGATTGACCAATCCGCAAAATTTCTGCTGCATCTGAAAGTAGAAACTCGCCCGGTTACAACGGTATGTGTACTTTTCCCCTAGGCCGTTCCAGTTATTCGTTTCGAGCATCAGAACTGCGAAAATGTTGAGTTTCTCAACCGCTTCTTACCTCCAAACTGCCATATCTGGCGAACGGATGGACCAATCCGCAAAAGTTCTGTTGCATCTGAAAGCAGAAACATGCCCGATTACATCGGTATGTGTACTTTTCCCCTAGGCCGTTCTAGTTATTCGTTTCGAGCATCAGAACTGCGAAATTTTGAGTTTCTCAAGCGTTTCTTACCTCCAAACTGCCATATCTCGCGAAAGGATTGACCAATCCGCAAAATTTCTGTTGCATCTGAAAGTAGAAACTCGCCCGATTACAACGATATGAGTACTTTTCCCCTAGGCCGTTCTGGTTATTCGTTTCGAGCATCAGAACTGCGAAAATTTTGGGTTTCTCAAGCGTTTCTTAACTCCAAACTGCCATATCTCGCGAACGGATTGACCAATCCGCAAAATTTCTGTTGCATCTGAAAGTAGAAACTCGCCCGATCGCAACGGTATGAGTACATTTCCCCTAGGCCGTTCTAGTTATGCTTGTCGAGCATCAGAACTGTGAACATTTTGAGCTTCTCAACCGTTTCTTACATCCAAACTGCCATATCTCGCGAACGAATTGACCGATCCGCAAAATTTCTGTTGCATCTGAAAGTACAAACTCGCCCGATTACAACGGTATGTGTACTTTTCCCCTAGGCCGTTCCAGTTATTCTTTTCGAGCATCGGAACTGCGAAAATTTTGAGTTTCTCAAGCGTTTCTTACATCCAAACTGCCGTATCTCGCGAACGGATTGACCAATCCGCAAAATTTCTTTTGCATCTGAAAGTAGAAACCCGCCCGATTACAACGGTATGTGTAGTCTTCCCCTCGGCCGTCCTAGTTATTCGGTTCGAGCATCAGAACTGCGAATATTTTGAGTTTCTCAAGCGTTTCTTATATACAAACTGCCACATCTCGCGAACGGATTGACCAATCCGCAAAATTTCTGTGGCATCTAAAAGTAGAAACTTGCCCAATTACAACGGTATGTGTACTTTTCCCCTAGGCCGTTCTAGTTATTCGTTTCAAGCATCAGAACTGCGAAAATTTTGAGTTTCTCAAGCGTTTCTTACCTCCAAACTGCCATATCTCTCGCACGGATTGACCAATCCGCAAAATTTCTGTTGCATCTGAAAGTAGAAACTCGCCCGATCACAACGGTATGAGTACATTTCCCCTAGGCCGTTCTAGTTATGCTTGTCGAGCATCAGAACTGTGAACATTTTGAGCTTCTCAACCGTTTCTTACCTCCAAACTGCCATATCTCGCGAACGGATTGTCAAATCCGCAAAATTTCTGTTGCGTCTGAAAGTAGAAACTCGCCCGATTACAACGGCATGCGTACTTTTCCCCTAGGCCGTTCTAGTTATGCTTGTCGAGCATCAGAACTGCGAAAATTTTGAGTTTCTCAAGCGTTTCTTACCTCCAAACTGCCATATCTCGCGAACGGATTGACCAATCCGCAAAATTTCTGTTGCATCTGAAACTAGAAACTCGCCCGATCACAACGGTATGAGTACATTTCCCCTAGGCCGTTCTAGTTATGCTTGTCGAGCATCAGAACTGTGAACATTTTGAGCTTCTCAACCGTTTCTTACCTCCAAACTGCCATATCTCGCGGACGGATTGACCAATCCGCAAAATTTCTTTTGCATCTGAAAGTAGAAACCCGCCCGATTACAACGGTGTGTGTAGTCTTCCCCTCGGCCGTCCTAGTTATTCGTTTCGAGCATCAGAACTGCGAAAATTTTGAGTTTCTCGAGCGTTTCTTACCTCCAAACTGCCATATCTCGCGCACGGATTGACCAATCCGCAAAATTTATGTTGCATCTGAAAGTAGGAACTCGCCCGATTACAACGGTATGTGTACTTTTCCCCTAGGCCGTTCGAGTTATTCGCTTCGAGCATCAGAACTGCGAAAATTTTGAGTTTCTCAACCGCTTCTTACCTCCAAACTGCCATATCTAGCGAACGGATTGACCAATCCGCAAAATTTCTGTTGCATCTGAAAGTAGAAACTCGCCCGATTACAACGGTATGTGTACTTTTCCCCTAGGCCGTTCTAGGTATTCGTTTCAAGCATCAGAACTGCGAAAATTTTGAGTTTCTCAAGCGTTTCTTACCTTCAAACTGCCATATCTCCCGAAAGGATTGACCAATCCGCAAAATTTCTGTTGCATCTAAAAGTAGAAACCCGCCCGATTACAACGGTAAGTGTAGTCTTCCCCTCGGCCGTTCTAGTTATTCGTTTCGAGCACCAGAACTGCGAATATTTTGAGTTTCTCAAGCGTTTCTTACATACAAACTGCCACATCTCGCGAACGGATTGACCAATCCGCAAAATTTCTGTAGCATCTGAAAGTAGAAACTCGCCCAATTACAACGGTATGTGTACTTTTCCCCTAGGCCATTCTAGTTATTCGTTTCGAGCATCAGAACTGCGAAAATTTTGAGTTTCTCAACCGCTTCTTACCTCCAAACTGCCATATCTGGCGAACGGATTGACCAATCCGCAAAATTTCTGTTGCATCTGAAAGTAGAAACTCGCCCGATTACAACGGTATGTGTACTTTTCCCCTAGGCCGTTCTAGTTATTCGTTTCAAGCATCAGAACTGCGAAAATTTTGAGTTTCTCAAGCGTTTCTTACCTCTAAACAGCCATATCTCGCGAACGGATTGACCAACCTGCAAAATTTCAGTTGCATCTGAAAGTAGAAACTCGCCCGATTACAACGGTATGCGTACTTTTCCCCTAGGCCGTTCTAGTTATGCTAGTCGAGCATCAGAACTGTGAAAATTTTGAGTTCCTCAAGCGTTTCTTACATCCAAACTCCCATATCTCGCGAACAGGTTGACCAATCCGCAAAATTCATGTTGCATCTGAAAGTAGAAACTCGCCCGATTACAACGGTATGCGTACTTTTTCCCTAGGCCGTTCTAGTTATTCGTTTCGAGCATCAGAACTGCGAAAATTTTGAGTTTCTCAAGCGTTTCTTACCTCCAAACTGCCATATCTCGCGAACGGATTGACCAAACCGCAAAATTTCTGTTGCATCTGAAAGTAGAAACCCGCCCGATTACAACGGTATGTGTAGCCTTCCCCTAGGCCGTTCTAGTTATTCGTCTCGAGCATCAGAACTGCGAAACTTTTGACTTTCTCAAGCGTTTCTTACCTCCAAACTGCCATATCTCGCGAACGGATTGACCAATCCGCAAAATTTCTGTTGCATCTGAAAGTAGAAACCCGCCCGATCACAACGGTGTGTGTAGTCTTCCCCTAGGCCGTTCTAGTTATTCGTCTCGAGCATCAGAACTGCGAAACATTTGAGTTTCTCAAGCGTTTCTTACCTCCAAACTGCCATATCTCGCGAACGGATTGACCAATCCGCAAAATTTCTGTTGCATCTGAAAGTAGAAACCCGCCCGATTACAACGGCATGTGTAGTCTTCCCCTAGGCCATTCTGGTTATTCGTTTTGAGCATCAGAACTGCGAAAATTTTGGGTTTCTCAAGCGTTTGTTACCTCCAAACCGCCATATCTCGCGAAAGGATTGACCAATCCGCATAATTTCTGTGGCATCTGAAAGTAGAAACTCGCCCGATTACAACGGTATGCGTACTTTTCCCCTAGGCCGTTCTAGTTATGCTTGTCGAGCATCAGAACTGCGAAAATTTTGAGTTTCTCAAGCTTTTGTTACCTCCAAACCGCCATATCTCGCGAAAGGATTGACCAATCCGCATAATTTCTGTTGCATCTGAAAGTGGAAACCCGCCCGATTGCAACGGTGTGTGTACTTTTCCTCCAGGCCATTCTAGTTATTCGTTTCGAGCATCAGAACTGCGAAAATTTTGAGTTTCTCAAGCGTTTCTTACCTCCAAACTGCCATATCTCGCGAACGGATTGACCAATCCGCAAAATTTCTGTTGCATCTGAAAGTAGAAACCCGCCCGATTACAACGGTATGTGTAGTCTTCCCCTAGGCCGTTCTAGTTATTCGTCTCGAGCATCAGAACTGCGAAACTTTTGAGTTTCTCAAGCGTTTCTTACCTCCAAACTGCCATATCTCGCGAACGGATTGACCAAACCGCAAAATTTCTGTTGCATCTGAAAGTAGAAACCCGCCCGATTACAACGGTATGTGTAGCCTTCCCCTAGGCCGTTCTAGTTATTCGTCTCGAGCATCAGAACTGCGAAACTTTTGACTTTCTCAAGCGTTTCTTACCTCCAAACTGCCATATCTCGCGAACGGATTCGGATTGACCAATCCGCAAAATTTCTGTTGCATCTGAAAGTAGAAACCCGCCCGATTACAACGGTGTGTGTAGTCTTCCCGAGGCCGTTCTAGTTATTCGTCTCGAGCATCAGAACTGCGAAACTTTTGAGTTTCTCAAGCGTTTCTTACCTCCAAACTGCCATATCTCGCGAACGGATTGACCAATCCGCAAAATTTCTGTTGCATCTGAAAGTAGAAACTCGCCCGATTACAACGGTATGTGTACTTTTCCCCTAGGCCGTTCTAGGTATTCGTTTCAAGCATCAGAACTGCGAAAATTTTGAGTTTCTCAAGCGTTTCTTACCTTCAAACTGCCATATCTCCCGAAGGATTGACCAATCCGCAAAATTTCTGTTGCATCTAAAAGTAGAAACCCGCCCGATTACAACGGTAAGTGTAGTCTTCCCCTCGGCCGTTCTAGTTATTCGTTTCGAGCACCAGAACTGCGAATATTTTGAGTTTCTCAAGCGTTTCTTACATACAAACTGCCACATCTCGCGAACGGATTGACCAATCCGCAAATTTCTGTAGCATCTGAAAGTAGAAACTCGCCCAATTACAACGGTATGTGTACTTTTCCCCTAGGCCATTCTAGTTATTCGTTTCGAGCATCAGAACTGCGAAAATTTTGAGTTTCTCAACCGCTTCTTACCTCCAAACTGCCATATCTGGCGAACGGATTGACTAATCCGCAAATTTCTGTTGCATCTGAAAGTAGAAACTCGCCCGATTACAACGGTATGTGTACTTTTCCCCTAGGCCGTTCTAGTTATTCGTTTCAAGCATCAGAACTGCGAAAATTTTGAGTTTCTCAAGCGTTTCTTACCTCTAAACTGCCATATCTCGCGAACGGATTGACCAACCTGCAAATTTCTGTTGCATCTGAAAGTAGAAACTCGCCGATTACAACGTATGCGTACTTTTCCCCTAGGCCGTTCTAGTTATGCTAGTCGAGCATCAGAACTGTGAAAATTTTGAGTTCCTCAAGCGTTTCTTACATCCAAACTCCCATATCTCGCGAACAGGTTGACCAATCCGCAAAATTCATGTTGCATCTGAAAGTAGAAACTCGCCCGATTACAACGGTATGCGTACTTTTTCCCTAGGCCGTTTCTAGTTATTCGTTTCGAGGATCAGAACTGCGAAAATTTTGAGTTTCTCAAGCGTTTCCTACCTCCAAACTGCCATATCTCGCGGACGGATTGACCAATCCGCAAAATTTCTTTTGCATCTGAAAGTAGAAACCCGCCCGATTACAACGGTTATGTGTAGTCTTCCCCTCGGCCGTCCTAGTTATTCGGTTCGAGCATCAGAACTGCGAATATTTTGAGTTTCTCAAGCGTTTCTTATATACAAACTGCCACATCTCGCGAACGGATTGACCAATCCGCAAAATTTCTGTGGCATCTAAAGTAGAAACTTGCCCAATTACAACGGTATGTGTACTTTTCCCCTAGGCCGTTCTAGTTATTCGTTTCAAGCATCAGAACTGCGAAAATTTTGAGTTTCTCAAGCGTTTCTTACCTCCAAACTGCCATATCTCTCGCACGGATTGACCAATCCGCAAAATTTCTGTTGCATCTGAAAGTAGAAACTCGCCCGATCACAACGGTATGAGTACATTTCCCCTAGGCCGTTCTAGTTATGCTTGTCCGAGCATCAGAACTGTGAACATTTTTGAGCTTCTCAACCGTTTCTTACCTCCAAACTGCCATATCTCGCGAACGGATTGTCAAATCCGCAAATTTCTGTTGCGTCTGAAAGTAGAAACTCGCCCGATTACAACGGCATGCGTACTTTTCCCCTAGGCCGTTCTAGTTATGCTTGTCGAGCATCAGAACTGCCGAAAATTTTGAGTTTCTCAAGCGTTTCTTACCTCCAAACTGCCATATCTCGCGAACGGATTGACCAATCCGCAAAATTTCTGTTGCATCTGAAACTAGAAACTCGCCCGATCACAACGGTATGAGTACATTTCCCCTAGGCCGTTCTAGTTATGCTTGTCGAGCATCAGAACTGTGAACATTTTGAGCTTCTCAACCGTTCTTACCTCCAAACTGCATATCTCGCGGACGGATTGACCAATCCGCAAAATTTCTTTTGCATCTGAAAGTAGAAACCCGCCCGATTACAACGGTGTGTGTAGTCTTCCCCTCGGCCGTCCTAGTTATTCGTTTCGAGCATCAGAACTGCGAAAATTTTGAGTTTCTCGAGCGTTTCTTACCTCCAAACTGCCATATCTCGCGCACGGATTGACCAATCCGCAAAATTTATGTTGCATCTGAAAGTAGGAACTCGCCCGATTACAACGGTATGTGTACTTTTCCCCTAGGCCGTTCGAGTTATTCGCTTCGAGCATCAGAACTGCGAAAATTTTGAGTTTCTCACCGCTTCTTACCTCCAAACTGCCATATCTAGCGAACGGATTGACCAATCCGCAAAATTTCTGTTGCATCTGAAAGTAGAAACTCGCCCGATTACAACGGTATGTGTACTTTTCCCCTAGGCCGTTCTAGGTATTCGTTTCAAGCATCAGAACTGCGAAATTTTGAGTTTCTCAAGCGTTTCTTACCTTCAAACTGCCATATCTCCCGAAAGGATTGACCAATCCGCAAAATTTCTGTTGCATCTAAAAGTAGAAACCCGCCCGATTACAACGGTAAGTGTAGTCTTCCCTCGGCCGTTCTAGTCATTCGTTTCGAGCACCAGAACTGCGAATATTTTGAGTTTCTCAAGCGTTTCTTACATACAAACTGCCACATCTCGCGAACGGATTGACCAATCCGCAAAATTTCTGTAGCATCTGAAAGTAGAAACTCGCCCAATTACAACGGTATGTGTACTTTTCCCCTAGGCCATTCTAGTTATTCGTTTCGAGCATCAGAACTGCGAAAATTTTGAGTTTCTCAACCGCTTCTTACCTCCAAACTGCCATATCTGGCGAACGGATTGACCAATCCGCAAAATTTCTGTTTGCATCTGAAAGTAGAAACTCGCCCGATTACAACGGTATGTGTACTTTTCCCCTAGGCCGTTCTAGTTATTCGTTTCAAGCATCAGAACTGCGAAATTTTGAGTTTCTCAAGCGTTTCTTACCTCTAAACAGCCATATCTCGCGAACGGATTGACCAACCTGCAAAATTTCAGTTGCATCTAAAGTAGAAACTCGCCCGATTACAACGGTATGCGTACTTTTCCCCTAGGCCGTTCTAGTTATGCTAGTCGAGCATCAGAACTGTGAAAATTTTGAGTTCCTCAAGCGTTTCTTACATCCAAACTCCCATATCTCGCGAACCAGGTTGACCAATCCGCAAAATTCATGTTGCATCTGAAGTAGAAACTCGCCCGATTACAACGGTATGCGTACTTTTTCCCTAGGCCGTTCTAGTTATTCGTTTCGAGCATCAGAACTGCGAAAATTTTGGAGTTTCTCAAGCGTTTCTTTACCTCCAAACTGCCATATCTCGCGAACGGATTGACCAATCCGCAAAATTTCTGTTGCATCTGAAAGTAGAAACCCGCCCGATCACAACGGTGTGTGTAGTCTTCCCCTCGGCCGTCCTAGTTATTCGGTTCGAGCATCAGAACTGCGAATATTTTGAGTTTCTCAAGCGTTTCTTATATACAAACTGCCACATCTCGCGAACGGATTGACCAATCCGCAAAATTTCTGTGGCATCTAAAAGTAGAAACTTGCCCAATTACAACGGTATGTGTACTTTTCCCCTAGGCCATTCTTGTTAGTCGTATCGAGCATCAGAACTGCGAAAATTTTGAGTTTCTCGAGCGTTTCTTACCTTCAAACTGCCATATCTCGCGCACGGATTGACCAATCCGCAAAATTTCTGTTGCATCTGAAAGTAGAAACTCGCCCAATTACAACGGTATGTGCACTTTTCCCCTAAGGCCGTTCTAGTTATTCGTTTCAAGCATCAGAACTGCGAAAATTTTGAGTTTCTCAAGCGTTTCTTACCTCCAAACTGCCATATCTCGCGAAAGGATTGACCAATCCGCAAAATTTCTGTTGCATCTGAAGTAGAAACTCGCCCGATTACAACGGTATGAGTACTTTTCCCCTAGGCCGTTCTGGTTATTCGTTTCGAGCATCAGAACTGCGAAAATTTTGGGTTTCTCAAGCGTTTGTTACCTCCAAACCGCCATATCTCGCGAAAGGATTGACCAATCCGCAAATTCATGTTGCATCTGAAAGTAGAAACTCGCCCGATTACAACGGTATGCGTACTTTTTCCCTAGCCCGTTCTAGTTATTCGTTTCGAGGATCAGAACTGCGAAAATTTTGAGTTTCTCAAGCGTTTCCTACCTCCAAACTGCCATATCTCGCGAACGGATTGACCAATCCGCAAAATTTCTGTTGCATCTGAAAGTAGAAACTCGCCCGATTACAACGGTATGCGTACTTGTTCCCTAGGCCGTTCTAGTTATTCGTTTCGAGCATCAGAACTGCGAAAATTTTGAGTTTCTCAAGCGTTTCTTACCTCCAAACTGCCATATCTCGCGAACGGATTGACCAATCCGCAAAATTTCTGTTGCATCTGAAAGTAGAAACCCGCCCGATTACAACGGTGTGTGTTGACTTCCCCTCGGCCGTTCTAGTTATTCGTTTCGAGCATCAGAACTGCGAATATTTTGAGTTTCTCAAGCGTTTCTTACATACAAACTGCCATATCTCGCGAACGGATTGACCAATCCGCAAAATTTCTGTGGCATCTGAAAGTAGAAACTCGCCCAATTACAACGGTATGTGTACTTTTCCCCTAGGCCATTCTAGTTATTCGTTTCGAGCATCAGAACTGCGAAAATTTTGAGTTTCTCGAGCGTTTCTTACGTCCAAACTGCCATATCTCGCGCACGGATTGACCAATCCGCAAAATTTCTGTTGCATCTGAGAGTAGAAACCCGCCCGATTACAACGGTGTGTGTAGTCTTCCCCTCGGCCGTCCTAGTTATTCGTTTCGAGCATCAGAACTGCGAATATTTTGAGTTTCTCAAGCGTTTCTTACATCCAAACTGCCGTATCTCGCGAACGGATTGACCAATCCGCAAAATTTCTTTTGCATCTGAAAGTAGAAACCAGCCCGATTACAACGGTGTGTGTAGTCTTCCCCTTGGCCGTCCTAGTTATTCGTTTCGAGCATCAGAACTGCGAATATTTTAAGTTTCTCAAGCGTTTCTTACCTCCAAACTACCATATCTCGCGAAAGGATTGACTAATCCGCAAAATTTCTGTTGCATCTGAAAGTAGAAACTCGCCCAATTACAACGGTATGTGTACTTTTCCCTAGGCCGTTCTAGTTATTCGTTTCAAGCATCAGAACTGCGAAAATTTTGAGTTTCTCAAGCGTTTCTTACCTCCAAACTGCCATATCTCGCGAAAGGATTGACCAATCCGCAAAATTTCTTTTGCATCTGAAAGTAGAAACCCGCCCGATTACAACGGTGTGTGTAGTCTTCCCCTCGGCCGTCCTAGTTATTCGTTTCGAGCATCAGAACTGCGAATATTTTGAGTTTCTCAAGCGTTTCTTACATCCAAACTGCCGTATCTCGCGAACGGATAGACCAATCCGCAAAATTTCTTTTGCATCTGAAAGTAGAAACCCGCCCGATTACAACGGTGTGTGTAGTCTTCCCCTCTGCCGTCCTAGTTATTCGTTTCGAGCATCAGAACTGCGAATATTTTGAGTTTCTCAAGCGTTTCTTACCTCCAAACTGCCATATCTCGCGAACGGATTGACCAATCCGCAAAATTTCTATTGCATCTGAAAGTAGAAACCCGCCCCATTACAACGGTGTGTGTAGTCTTCCCCTCGGCCGTTCTAGTTATTCGTTTCGAGCATCAGAACTGCGAATATTTTAAGTTTCTCAAGCGTTTCTTACCTCCAAACTGCCATATCTCGCGAAAGGATTGACTAATCCGCAAAATTTCTGTTGCATCTGAAAGTAGAAACTCGCCCAATTACAACGGTATGTGTACTTTTCCCCTAGGCCGTTCTAGTTATTCGTTTCAAGCATCAGAACTGCGAAAATTTTGAGTTTCTCAAGCGTTTCTTACCTCCAAACTGCCATATCTCGCGAAAGGATTGACCAATCCGCAAAATTTCTTTTGCATCTGAAAGTAGAAACCCGCCCGATTACAACGGTGTGTGTAGTCTTCCCCTCGGCGGTCCTAGTTATTCGTTTCAAGCATCAGAACTGCGAAAATTTTGAGTTTCTCAAGCGTTTCTTACCTCCAAACTGCCATATCTCGCGAAAGGATTGACCAATCCGCAAAATTTCTTTTGCATCTGAAAGTAGAAACCCGCCCGATTACAACGGTATGTGTAGTCTTCCCCTCGGCCGTCCTAGTTATTCGGTTCGAGCATCAGAACTGCGAATATTTTGAGTTTCTCAAGCGTTTCTTATATACAAACTGCCACATCTCGCGAACGGATTGACCAATCCGCAAAATTTCTGTGGCATCTAAAAGTAGAAACTTGCCCAATTACAACGGTATGTGTACTTTTCCCCTAGGCCATTCTTGTTAGTCGTATCGAGCATCAGAACTGCGAAAATTTTGAGTTTCTCGAGCGTTTCTTACCTTCAAACTGCCATATCTCGCGCACGGATTGACCAATCCGCAAAATTTCTGTTGCATCTGAAAGTAGAAACTCGCCCAATTACAACGGTATGTGCACTTTTCCCCTAGGCCGTTCTAGTTATTCGTTTCAAGCATCAGAACTGCGAAAATTTTGAGTTTCTCAAGCGTTTCTTACCTCCAAACTGCCATATCTCGCGAAAGGATTGACCAATCCGCAAAATTTCTGTTGCATCTGAAAGTAGAAACTCGCCCGATTACAACGGTATGAGTACTTTTCCCCTAGGCCGTTCTGGTTATTCGTTTCGAGCATCAGAACTGCGAAAATTTTGGGTTTCTCAAGCGTTTGTTACCTCCAAACCGCCATATCTCGCGAAAGGATTGACCAATCCGCAAAATTCATGTTGCATCTGAAAGTAGAAACTCGCCCGATTACAACGGTATGCGTACTTTTTCCCTAGCCCGTTCTAGTTATTCGTTTCGAGGATCAGAACTGCGAAAATTTTGAGTTTCTCAAGCGTTTCCTACCTCCAAACTGCCATATCTCGCGAACGGATTGACCAATCCGCAAAATTTCTGTTGCATCTGAAAGTAGAAACTCGCCCGATTACAACGGTATGCGTACTTGTTCCCTAGGCCGTTCTAGTTATTCGTTTCGAGCATCAGAACTGCGAAAATTTTGAGTTTCTCAAGCGTTTCTTACCTCCAAACTGCCATATCTCGCGAACGGATTGACCAATCCGCAAAATTTCTGTTGCATCTGAAAGTAGAAACCCGCCCGATTACAACGGTGTGTGTTGACTTCCCCTCGGCCGTTCTAGTTATTCGTTTCGAGCATCAGAACTGCGAATATTTTGAGTTTCTCAAGCGTTTCTTACATACAAACTGCCATATCTCGCGAACGGATTGACCAATCCGCAAAATTTCTGTGGCATCTGAAAGTAGAAACTCGCCCAATTACAACGGTATGTGTACTTTTCCCCTAGGCCATTCTAGTTATTCGTTTCGAGCATCAGAACTGCGAAAATTTTGAGTTTCTCGAGCGTTTCTTACGTCCAAACTGCCATATCTCGCGCACGGATTGACCAATCCGCAAAATTTCTGTTGCATCTGAGAGTAGAAACCCGCCCGATTACAACGGTGTGTGTAGTCTTCCCCTCGGCCGTCCTAGTTATTCGTTTCGAGCATCAGAACTGCGAATATTTTGAGTTTCTCAAGCGTTTCTTACATCCAAACTGCCGTATCTCGCGAACGGATTGACCAATCCGCAAAATTTCTTTTGCATCTGAAAGTAGAAACCCGCCCGATTACAACGGTGTGTGTAGTCTTCCCCTTGGCCGTCCTAGTTATTCGTTTCGAGCATCAGAACTGCGAATATTTTAAGTTTCTCAAGCGTTTCTTACCTCCAAACTACCATATCTCGCGAAAGGATTGACTAATCCGCAAAATTTCTGTTGCATCTGAAAGTAGAAACTCGCCCAATTACAACGGTATGTGTACTTTTCCTCTAGGCCGTTCTAGTTATTCGTTTCAAGCATCAGAACTGCGAAAATTTTGAGTTTCTCAAGCGTTTCTTACCTCCAAACTGCCATATCTCGCGAAAGGATTGACCAATCCGCAAAATTTCTTTTGCATCTGAAAGTAGAAACCCGCCCGATTACAACGGTGTGTGTAGTCTTCCCCTCGGCCGTCCTAGTTATTCGTTTCGAGCATCAGAACTGCGAATATTTTGAGTTTCTCAAGCGTTTCTTACATCCAAACTGCCGTATCTCGCGAACGGATAGACCAATCCGCAAAATTTCTTTTGCATCTGAAAGTAGAAACCCGCCCGATTACAACGGTGTGTGTAGTCTTCCCCTCTGCCGTCCTAGTTATTCGTTTCGAGCATCAGAACTGCGAATATTTTGAGTTTCTCAAGCGTTTCTTACCTCCAAACTGCCATATCTCGCGAACGGATTGACCAATCCGCAAAATTTCTATTGCATCTGAAAGTAGAAACCCGCCCCATTACAACGGTGTGTGTAGTCTTCCCCTCGGCCGTTCTAGTTATTCGTTTCGAGCATCAGAACTGCGAATATTTTAAGTTTCTCAAGCGTTTCTTACCTCCAAACTGCCATATCTCGCGAAAGGATTGACTAATCCGCAAAATTTCTGTTGCATCTGAAAGTAGAAACTCGCCCAATTACAACGGTATGTGTACTTTTCCCCTAGGCCGTTCTAGTTATTCGTTTCAAGCATCAGAACTGCGAAAATTTTGAGTTTCTCAAGCGTTTCTTACCTCCAAACTGCCATATCTCGCGAAAGGATTGACCAATCCGCAAAATTTCTTTTGCATCTGAAAGTAGAAACCCGCCCGATTACAACGGTGTGTGTAGTCTTCCCCTCGGCGGTCCTAGTTATTCGTTTCGAGCATCAGAACTGCGAATATTTTGAGTTTCTCAAGCGTTTCTTACATCCAAACTGCCGTATCTCGCGAACGGATTGACCAATCCGCAAAATTTCTTTTGCATCTGAAAGTAGAAACCCGCCCGATTACAACGGTGTGTGTAGTCTTCCCCTCGGCCGTCCTAGTTATTCGTTTCGAGCATCAGAACTGCGAATATTTTGAGTTTCTCAAGCGTTTCTTACCTCCAAACTGCCATATCTCGCGAACGGATTGACCAATCCGCAAAATTTCTGTTGCATCTGAAAGTAGAAACCCGCCCCATTACAACGGTGTGTGTAGTTTTCCCCTCGGCCGTTCTAGTTATTCGTTTCGAGCATCAGAACTGCGCATATTTTGAGTTTCTCAAGCGTTTCTTACATACAAACTGCCATATCTCGCGAACGGATTGACCAATCCGCAAAATTTCTGTGGCATCTGAAAGTAGAAACTCGCCCAATTACAACGGTATGTGTACTATTCCCCTAGGCCATTCTAGTTATTCGTTTCGAGCATCAGAACTGCGAAAATTTTGAGTTTCTCGAGCGTTTCTTACCTCCAAACTGCCATATCTCTCGTACGGATTGACCAATCCGCAAAATTTCTGTTGCATCTGAAAGTAGAAACTCGCCCGATTACAACGGTATGTGTACTTTTCCCCTAGGCCGTTCCAGTTATTCGTTTCGAGCATCAGAACTGCGAAAATGTTGAGTTTCTCAACCGCTTCTTACCTCCAAACTGCCATATCTGGCGAACGGATGGACCAATCCGCAAAAGTTCTGTTGCATCTGAAAGCAGAAACATGCCCGATTACATCGGTATGTGTACTTTTCCCCTAGGCCGTTCTAGTTATTCGTTTCGAGCATCAGAACTGCGAAAATTTTGAGTTTCTCAAGCGTTTCTTACCTCCAAACTGCCATATCTCTCGTACGGATTGACCAATCCGCAAAATTTCTGTTGCATCTGAAAGTAGAAACTCGCCCGATTACAACGGTATGTGTACTTTTCCCCTAGGCCGTTCTAGTTATTCGTTTCGAGCATCAGAACTGCGAAAATTTTGAGTTTCTCAAGCGTTTCTTACCTCCAAACTGCCATATCTCGCGAAAGGATTGACCAATCCGCAAAATTTCTGTTGCACCTGAAAGTAGAAACTCGCCCGATTACAACGATATGAGTACATTTCCCCTAGGCCGTTTTAGTTATGCTTGTCGAGCATCAGAACTGTGAACATTTTGAGCTTCTCAACCGTTTCTTACAACCAAACTGCTATATCTCGCGAACGAATTGACCGATCCGCAAAATTTCTGTTGCATCTGAAAGTACAAACTCGCCCGATTACAACGGTATGTGTACTTTTCCCCTAGGCCGTTCCAGTTATTCTTTTCGAGTATCAGAACTGCGAAAATTTTGAGTTTCTCAAGCGTTTCTTACATCCAAACTGCCGTATCTCGCGAACGGATTGACCAATCCGCAAAATTTCTTTTGCATCTGAAAGTAGAAACCCGCCCGATTACAATGGTGTGTGTAGTCTTCCCCTCGGCCGTCCTAGTTATTCGGTTCGAGCATCAGAACTGCGAATATTTTGAGTTTCTCAAGCGTTTCTTATATACAAACTGCCACATCTCGCGAACGGATTGACCAATCCGCAAAATTTCTGTGGCATCTAAAAGTAGAAACTTGCCCAATTACAACGGTATGTGTACGTTTCCCCTAGGCCATTCTAGTTAGTCGTTTCGAGCACCAGAACTGCGAAAATTTTGAGTTTCTCGAGCGTTTCTTACCTTCAAACTGCCATATCTCGCGCACGGATTGACCAATCCGCAAAATTTCTGTTGCATCTGAAAGTAGAAACTCGCCCAATTACAACGGTATGTGTACTTTTCCCCTAGGCCGTTCTAGTTATTCGTTTCAAGCATCAGAACTGCGAAAATTTTGAGTTTCTCAACCGCTTCTTACCTCCAAACTGCCATATCTGGCGAACGGATGGACCAATCCGCAAAAGTTCTGTTGCATCTGAAAGCAGAAACTCGCCCGATTACAACGATATGAGTACTTTTCCCCTAGGCCGTTCTGGTTATTCGTTTCGAGCATCAGAACTGCGAAAATTTTGGGTTTCTCAAGCGTTTCTTAACTCCAAACTGCCATATCTCGCGAACGGATTGACCAATCCGCAAAATTTCTGTTGCATCTGAAAGTAGAAACTCGCCCGATCGCAACGGTATGAGTACATTTCCCCTAGGCCGTTCTAGTTATGCTTGTCGAGCATCAGAACTGTGAACATTTTGAGCTTCTCAACCGTTTCTTACATCCAAACTGCCATATCTCGCGAACGAATTGACCGATCCGCAAAATTTCTGTTGCATCTGAAAGTACAAACTCGCCCGATTACAACGGTATGTGTACTTTTCCCCTAGGCCGTTCCAGTTATTCTTTTCGAGCATCGGAACTGCGAAAATTTTGAGTTTCTCAAGCGTTTCTTACATCCAAACTGCCGTATCTCGCGAACGGATTGACCAATCCGCAAAATTTCTTTTGCATCTGAAAGTAGAAACCCGCCCGATTACAACGGTATGTGTAGTCTTCCCCTCGGCCGTCCTAGTTATTCGGTTCGAGCATCAGAACTGCGAATATTTTGAGTTTCTCAAGCGTTTCTTATATACAAACTGCCACATCTCGCGAACGGATTGACCAATCCGCAAAATTTCTGTGGCATCTAAAAGTAGAAACTTGCCCAATTACAACGGTATGTGTACTTTTCCCCTAGGCCATTCTAGTTAGTCGTATCGAGCATCAGAACTGCGAAAATTTTGAATTTCTCGAGCGTTTCTTATATACAAACTGCCACATCTCGCGAACGGATTGACCAATCCGCAAAATTTCTGTTGCATCTGAAAGTAGAAACTCGCCCAATTACAACGGTATGTGTACTTTTCCCCTAGGCCGTTCTAGTTATTCGTTTCAAGCATCAGAACTGCGAAAATTTTGAGTTTCTCAAGCGTTTCTTACCTCCAAACTGCCATATCTCTCGCACGGATTGACCAATCCGCAAAATTTCTGTTGCATCTGAAAGTAGAAACTCGCCCGATCACAACGGTATGAGTACATTTCCCCTAGGCCGTTCTAGTTATGCTTGTCGAGCATCAGAACTGTGAACATTTTGAGCTTCTCAACCGTTTCTTACCTCCAAACTGCCATATCTCGCGAACGGATTGTCAAATCCGCAAAATTTCTGTTGCGTCTGAAAGTAGAAACTCGCCCGATTACAACGGCATGCGTACTTTTCCCCTAGGCCGTTCTAGTTATGCTTGTCGAGCATCAGAACTGCGAAAATTTTGAGTTTCTCAAGCGTTTCTTACCTCCAAACTGCCATATCTCGCGAACGGATTGACCAATCCGCAAAATTTCTGTTGCATCTGAAACTAGTAACTCGCCCGATCACAACGGTATGAGTACATTTCCCCTAGGCCGTTCTAGTTATGCTTGTCGAGCATCAGAACTGTGAACATTTTGAGCTTCTCAACCGTTTCTTACCTCCAAACTGCCATATCTCGCGGACGGATTGACCAATCCGCAAAATTTCTTTTGCATCTGAAAGTAGAAACCCGCCCGATTACAACGGTGTGTGTAGTCTTCCCCTCGGCCGTCCTAGTTATTCGTTTCGAGCATCAGAACTGCGAAAATTTTGAGTTTCTCGAGCGTTTCTTACCTCCAAACTGCCATATCTCGCGCACGGATTGACCAATCCGCAAAATTTATGTTGCATCTGAAAGTAGGAACTCGCCCGATTACAACGGTATGTGTACTTTTCCCCTAGGCCGTTCGAGTTATTCGCTTCGAGCATCAGAACTGCGAAAATTTTGAGTTTCTCAACCGCTTCTTACCTCCAAACTGCCATATCTAGCGAACGGATTGACCAATCCGCAAAATTTCTGTTGCATCTGAAAGTAGAAACTCGCCCGATTACAACGGTATGTGTACTTTTCCCCTAGGCCGTTCTAGGTATTCGTTTCAAGCATCAGAACTGCGAAAATTTTGAGTTTCTCAAGCGTTTCTTACCTTCAAACTGCCATATCTCCCGAAAGGATTGACCAATCCGCAAAATTTCTGTTGCATCTAAAAGTAGAAACCCGCCCGATTACAACGGTAAGTGTAGTCTTCCCCTCGGCCGTTCTAGTTATTCGTTTCGAGCACCAGAACTGCGAATATTTTGAGTTTCTCAAGCGTTTCTTACATACAAACTGCCACATCTCGCGAACGGATTGACCAATCCGCAAAATTTCTGTAGCATCTGAAAGTAGAAACTCGCCCAATTACAACGGTATGTGTACTTTTCCCCTAGGCCATTCTAGTTATTCGTTTCGAGCATCAGAACTGCGAAAATTTTGAGTTTCTCAACCGCTTCTTACCTCCAAACTGCCATATCTGGCGAACGGATTGACCAATCCGCAAAATTTCTGTTGCATCTGAAAGTAGAAACTCGCCCGATTACAACGGTATGTGTACTTTTCCCCTAGGCCGTTCTAGTTATTCGTTTCAAGCATCAGAACTGCGAAAATTTTGAGTTTCTCAAGCGTTTCTTACCTCTAAACAGCCATATCTCGCGAACGGATTGACCAACCTGCAAAATTTCAGTTGCATCTGAAAGTAGAAACTCGCCCGATTACAACGGTATGCGTACTTTTCCCCTAGGCCGTTCTAGTTATGCTAGTCGAGCATCAGAACTGTGAAAATTTTGAGTTCCTCAAGCGTTTCTTACATCCAAACTCCCATATCTCGCGAACAGGTTGACCAATCCGCAAAATTCATGTTGCATCTGAAAGTAGAAACTCGCCCGATTACAACGGTATGCGTACTTTTTCCCTAGGCCGTTCTAGTTATTCGTTTCGAGCATCAGAACTGCGAAAATTTTGAGTTTCTCAAGCGTTTCTTACCTCCAAACTGCCATATCTCGCGAACGGATTGACCAATCCGCAAAATTTCTGTTGCATCTGAAAGTAGAAACCCGCCCGATCACAACGGTGTGTGTAGTCTTCCCCTAGGCCGTTCTAGTTATTCGTCTCCAGCATCAGAACTGCGAAACTTTTGAGCGTCTCAAGCGTTTCTTACCTCTAAACTGCCATATCTCGCGAACGGATTGACCAACCTGCAAAATTTCTGTTGCATCTGAAAGTAGAAACTCGCCCGATTAAAACGGTATGCGTACTTTTTCCCTAGGCCGTTCTAGTTATTCGTTTCGAGCATCAGAACTGCGAAAATTTTGAGTTTCTCAAGCGTTTCTTACCTCCAAACTGCCATATCTCGCGAACGGATTGACCAATCCGCAAAATTTCTGTTGCATCTGAAAGTAGAAACCCGCCCGATTACAACGGTATGTGTAGTCTTCCCCTAGGCCGTTCTAGTTATTCGTCTCGAGCATCAGAACTGCGAAACTTTTGAGTTTCTCAAGCGTTTCTTACCTCCAAACTGCCATATCTCGCGAACGGATTGACCAAACCGCAAAATTTCTGTTGCATCTGAAAGTAGAAACCCGCCCGATTACAACGGTATGTGTAGCCTTCCCCTAGGCCGTTCTAGTTATTCGTCTCGAGCATCAGAACTGCGAAACTTTTGACTTTCTCAAGCGTTTCTTACCTCCAAACTGCCATATCTCGCGAACGGATTGACCAATCCGCAAAATTTCTGTTGCATCTGAAAGTAGAAACCCGCCCGATCACAACGGTGTGTGTAGTCTTCCCCTAGGCCGTTCTAGTTATTCGTCTCGAGCATCAGAACTGCGAAACATTTGAGTTTCTCAAGCGTTTCTTACCTCCAATCTGCCATATCTCGCGAACGGATTGACCAATCCGCAAAATTTCTGTTGCATCTGAAAGTAGAAACCCGCCCGATTACAACGGCATGTGTAGTCTTCCCCTAGGCCATTCTGGTTATTCGTTTTGAGCATCAGAACTGCGAGAATTTTGGGTTTCTCAAGCGTTTGTTACCTCCAAACCGCCATATCTCGCGAAAGGATTGACCAATCCGCATAATTTCTGTGGCATCTGAAAGTAGAAACTCGCCCGATTACAACGGTGTGCGTACTTTTCCCCTAGGCCGTTCTAGTTATGCTTGTCGAGCATCAGAACAGCGAAAATTTTTAGTTTCTCAAGCTTTTGTTACCTCCAAACCGCCATATCTCGCGAAAGGATTGACCAATCCGCATAATTTCTGTTGCATCTGAAAGTGGAAACCCGCCCGATTGCAACGGTGTGTGTACTTTTCCTCCAGGCCATTCTAGTTATTCGTTTCGAGCATCAGAACTGCGAAAATTTTGAGTTTCTCAAGCGTTTCTTACCTCCAAACTGCCATATCTCGCGAACGGATTGACCAATCCGCAAAATTTCTGTTGCATCTGAAAGTAGAAACCCGCCCGATTACAACGGTATGTGTAGTCTTCCCCTAGGCCGTTCTAGTTATTCGTCTCGAGCATCAGAACTGCGAAACTTTTGAGTTTCTCAAGCGTTTCTTACCTCCAAACTGCCATATCTCGCGAACGGATTGACCAAACCGCAAAATTTCTGTTGCATCTGAAAGTAGAAACCCGCCCGATTACAACGGTATGTGTAGCCTTCCCCTAGGCCGTTCTAGTTATTCGTCTCGAGCATCAGAACTGCGAAACTTTTGACTTTCTCAAGCGTTTCTTACCTCCAAACTGCCATATCTCGCGAACGGATTGACCAATCCGCAAAATTTCTGTTGCATCTGAAAGTAGAAACCCGCCCGATTACAACGGTGTGTGTAGTCTTCCCCTAGGCCGTTCTAGTTATTCGTCTCGAGCATCAGAACTGCGAAACATTTTAGTTTCTCAAGCGTTTCTTACCTCCAAACTGCCATATCTCGCGAACGGATTGACCAATCCGCAAAATTTCTGTTGCATCTGAAAGTAGAAACCCGCCCGATCACAACGGTGTGTGTAGTCTTCCCCTAGGCCGTTCTAGTTATTCGTCTCGAGCATCAGAACTGCGAAACATTTGAGTTTCTCAAGCGTTTCTTACCTCCAAACTGCCATATCTCGCGAACGGATTGACCAATCCGCAAAATTTCTGTTGCATCTGAAAGAAGAAACCCGCCCGATTACAACGGCATGTGTAGTCTTCCCCTAGGCCATTCTGGTTATTCGTTTTGAGCATCAGAACAGCGAAAATTTTGGGTTTCTCAAGCGTTTGTTACCTCCAAACCGCCATATCTCGCGAAAGGATTGACCAATCCGCATAATTTCTGTGGCATCTGAAAGTAGAAACTCGCCCGATTACAACGGTATGCGTACTTTTCCCCTAGGCCGTTCTAGTTATGCTTGTCGAGCATCAGAACTGCGAAAATTTTGAGTTTCTCAAGCTTTTGTTACCTCCAAACCGCCATATCTCGCGAAAGGATTGACCAATCCGCATAATTTCTGTTGCATCTGAAAGTGGAAACCCGCCCGATTGCAACGGTGTGTGTACTTTTCCTCCAGGCCATTCTAGTTATTCGTTTCGAGCATCAGAACTGCGAAAATTTTGAGTTTCTCAAGCGTTTCTTACCTCCAAACTGCCATATCTCGCGAACGGATTGACCAATCCGCAAAATTTCTGTTGCATCTGAAAGTAGAAACCCGCCCGATTACAACGGTATGTGTAGTCTTCCCCTAGGCCGTTCTAGTTATTCGTCTCGAGCATCAGAACTGCGAAACTTTTGAGTTTCTCAAGCGTTTCTTACCTCCAAACTGCCATATCTCGCGAACGGATTGACCAAACCGCAAAATTTCTGTTGCATCTGAAAGTAGAAACCCGCCCGATTACAACGGTATGTGTAGCCTTCCCCTAGGCCGTTCTAGTTATTCGTCTCGAGCATCAGAACTGCGAAACTTTTGACTTTCTCAAGCGTTTCTTACCTCCAAACTGCCATATCTCGCGAACGGATTGACCAATCCGCAAAATTTCTGTTGCATCTGAAAGTAGAAACCCGCCCGATTACAACGGTGTGTGTAGTCTTCCCCTAGGCCGTTCTAGTTATTCGTCTCGAGCATCAGAACTGCGAAACTTTTGAGTTTCTCAAGCGTTTCTTACCTCCAAACTGCCATATCTCGCGAACGGATTGACCAATCCGCAAAATTTCTGTTGCATCTGAAAGTAGAAACTCGCCCGATTACAACGGTATGTGTACTTTTCCCCTAGGCCGTTCTAGGTATTCGTTTCGGGCAACAGAACTGCGAAAATTTTGAGTTTTTCAAGCGTTGCTTACCTCCAAACTGCCATATCTCGCGAACGGATTGACCAATCCGCAAAATTTCTGTTGCATCTGAAAGTAGAAACTCGCCCGATTACAACGGTATGTGTACTTTTCCCCTAGGCCGTTCTAGTTATTCGTTTCAAGCATCAGAACTGCGAAAATTTTGAGTTTCTCAAGCGTTTCTTACCTCTAAACTGCCATATCTCGCGAACGGATTGACCAACCTGCAAAATTTCTGTTGCATCTGAAAGTAGAAACTCGCCCGATTACAACGGTATGCGTACTTTTCCCCTAGGCCGTTCTAGTTATGCTAGTCGAGCATCAGAACTGTGAAAATTTTGAGTTCCTCAAGCGTTTCTTACATCCAAACTCCCATATCTCGCGAACAGGTTGACCAATCCGCAAAATTCATGTTGCATCTGAAAGTAGAAACTCGCCCGATTACAACGGTATGCGTACTTTTCCCCTAGGCCGTTCTAGTTATGCTTGTCGAGCATCAGAACAGCGAAAATTTTTAGTTTCTCAAGCTTTTGTTACCTCCAAACCGCCATATCTCGCGAAAGGATTGACCAATCCGCATAATTTCTGTTGCATCTGAAAGTGGAAACCCGCCCGATTGCAACGGTGTGTGTACTTTTCCTCCAGGCCATTCTAGTTATTCGTTTCGAGCATCAGAACTGCGAAAATTTTGAGTTTCTCAAGCGTTTCTTACCTCCAAACTGCCATATCTCGCGAACGGATTGACCAATCCGCAAAATTTCTGTTGCATCTGAAAGTAGAAACCCGCCCGATTACAACGGCATGTGTAGTCTTCCCCTAGGCCATTCTGGTTATTCGTTTTGAGCATCAGAAGTGCGAAAATTTTGGGTTTCTCAAGCGTTTGTTACCTCCAAACCGCCATATCTCGCGAAAGGATTGACCAATCCGCATAATTTCTGTGGCATCTGAAAGTAGAAACTCGCCCGATTACAACGGTATGCGTACTTTTCCCCTAGGCCGTTCTAGTTATGCTTGTCGAGCATCAGAACTGCGAAAATTTTGAGTTTCTCAAGCTTTTGTTACCTCCAAACCGCCATATCTCGCGAAAGGATTGACCAATCCGCATAATTTCTGTTGCATCTGAAAGTGGAAACCCGCCCGATTACAACGGTGTGTGTAGTCTTCCCCTGGGCCTTTCTAGTTATTCGTCTCGAGCATCAGAACTGCGAAACATTTGAGTTTCTCAAGCGTTTCTTACCTCCAAACTGCCATATCTCGCGAACGGATTGACCAATCCGCAAAATTTCTGTTGCATCTGAAAGTAGAAACTCGCCCGATTACAACCGTATGCGTACTTTTCCCCTAGGCCGTTCTAGTTATGCTTGTCGAGCATCAGAACTGCGAAAATTTTGAGTTTCTCAAGCGTTTGTTACATCCAAACTCCCATATCTCGCGAACAGATTGACCAATCCGAAAATTCATGTTGCATCTGAAAGTAGAATCTCGCCCGATTACAACGGTATGCGTACTTTTTCCCTAGGCCGTTCTAGTTATTCGTTTCGAGCATCAGAACTGCGAAAGTTTTGAGTTTCTCAAGCGTTTCTTACCTCCAAACTGCCATATCTCGCGAACGGATTGACCAATCCGCAAAATTTCTGTTGCATCTGAAAGTAGAAACCCGCCCGATTACAACGGTATGTGTAGTCTTCCCCTAGACCGTTCTAGTTATTCGTCTCGAGCATCAGAACTGCGAAAATTTTGAGTTTCTCAAGCGTTTCTTACCTCCAAACTGCCATATCTCGCGAACGGATTGACCAATCCGCAAAATTCATGTTGCATCTGAAAGTAGAAACTCGCCCGATTACAAAGATATGCGTACTTTTTCCCTAGGCCGTTCTAGTTATTCGGTTTCGAGCATCAGAACTGCGAAAATTTTGAGTTTCTCAAGCGTTTCTTACCTCCAAACTGCCATATCTCGCGAACGGATTGACCAATCCGCAAAATTTCTGTTGCATCTGAAAGTAGAAACCCGCCCGATTACAACGGTGTGTGTAGTCTTCCCCTAGGCCGTTCTAGTTATTCGTCTCGAGCATCAGAACTGCGAAACGTTTGAGTTTCTCAAGCGTTTCTTACCTCCAAACTGCCATATCTCGCGAACGGATTGACCAATCCGCAAAATTTCTGTTGCATCTGAAAGTAGAAACCCGCCCGATTACAACGGTATGTGTAGTCTTCCCCTAGGCCGTTCTAGTTATTCGTCTCGAGCATCAGAACTGCGAAACTTTTGAGTTTCTCAAGCGTTTCTTACCTCCAAACTGCCATATCTCGCGAACGGATTGACCAATCCGCAAAATTTCTGTTGCATCTGAAAGTAGAAACCCGCCCGATTACAACGGTGTGTGTAGTCTTCCCCTAGGCCGTTCTAGTTATTCGTCTCGAGCATCAGAACTGCGAAACATTTGAGTTTCTCAAGCGTTTCTTACCTCCAAACTGCCATATCTCGCGAACGGATTGACCAATCCGCAAAATTTCTGTTGCATCTGAAAGTAGAAACTCTCTCGATTACGACGGTATGCGTACTTTTCCCCTAGGCCGTTCTAGTTATTCGTCTCGAGCATCAGAACTGCGAAACATTTGAGTTTCTCAAGCGTTTCTTACCTCCAAACTGCCATATCTCGCGAACGGATTGACCAATCCGCAAAATTTCTGTTGCATCTGAAAGTAGAAACCCGCCCGATTACAACGGTATGTGTAGTCTTCCCCTAGGCCGTTCTAGTTATTCGTCTCGAGCATCAGAACTGCGAAACTTTTGAGTTTCTCAAGCGTTTCTTACCTCCAAACTGCCATATCTCGCGAACGGATTGACCAATCCGCAAAATTTCTGTTGCATCTGAAAGTAGAAACCCGCCCGATTACAACGGTGTGTGTAGTCTTCCCCTAGGCCGTTCTAGTTATTCGTCTCGAGCATCAGAACTGCGAAACATTTGAGTTTCTCAAGCGTTTCTTACCTCCAAACTGCCATATCTCGCGAACGGATTGACCAATCCGCAAAATTTCTGTTGCATCTGAAAGTAGAAACCCGCCCGATAACAACGGTATGTGTAGTCTTCCCCTGGGCCGTTCTAGTTATTCGTCTCGAGCATCAGAACTGCGAAACTTTTGAGTTTCTCAAGCGTTTCTTACCTCCAAACTGCCATATCTCGCGAACGGATTGACCAATCCGCAAAATTTCTGTTGCATCTGAAAGTAGAAACCAGCCCGATTACAACGGTGTGTGTAGTCTTCCCCTAGGCCGTTCTAGTTATTCGTCTCGAGCATCAGAACTGCGAAACTTTTGAGTTTCTCAAGCGTTTCTTACCTCCAAACTGCCATATCTCGCGAACGGATTGACCAATCCGCAAAATTTCTGTTGCATCTGAAAGTAGAAACCCGCCCGATAACAACGGTATGTGTAGTCTTCCCCTAGGCCGTTCTAGTTATTTGTCTCGAGCATCAGAACTGCGAAAGTTTTGAGTTTCTCAAGCGTTTCTTACCTCCAAACTGCCATATCTCGCGAACGGATTGACCAATCCGCAAAATTCATGTTGCATCTGAAAGTAGAAACTCGCCCGATTACAACGATATGCGTACTTTTTCCCTAGGCCGTTCTAGTTGTTCGGTTTCGAGCATCAGAACAGCGAAAATTTTGAGTTTCTCAAGCGTTTCTTACCTCCAAACTGCCATATCTCGCGAACGGATTGACCAATCCGCAAAATTTCTGTTGCATCTGAAAGTAGAAACCCGCCCGATTACAACGGTGTGTGTAGTCTTCCCCTATGACGATCTAGTTATTCGTCTCGAGCATCAGAACTGCGAAACATTTGTGTTTCTCAAGCGTTTCTTACCTCCAAACTGCCATATCTCGCGAACGGATTGACCAATCCGCAAAATTTCTGTTGCATCTGAAAGTAGAAACCCGCCCGATTACAACGGTATGTGTAGTCTTCCCCTAGGCCGTTCTAGTTATTCGTCTCGAGCATCAGAACTGCGAAACTTTTGAGTTTCTCAAGCGTTTCTTACCTCCAAACTGCCATATCTCGCGAACGGATTAACCAATCCGCAAAATTTCTGTTGCATCTGAAAGTAGAAACCCGCCCGATTACAACGGTGTGTGTAGTCTTCCCCTAGGCCGTTCTAGTTATTCGTCTCGAGCATCAGAACTGCGAAACATTTGAGTTTCTCAAGCGTTTCTTACCTCCAAACTGCCATATCTCGCGAACGGATTGACCAATCCGCAAAATTTCTGTTGCATCTGAAAGTAGAAACACGCCCGATCACAACGGTATGCGTACTTTTCCCCTAGGCCGTTCTGGTTATTCGTTTCGAGCATCAGAATTCCGAAAATTTTGGGTTGCTCAAGCGTTTCTTACCTCCAAACTGCAATATCTCGCGAAAGGATTGACCAATCCGCAAAATTTCTGTTGCATCTGAAGGTAGAAACTCGCCCGATTAAAACGGTATGTGTACTTTTCCCCTAGGCCGTTCTAGTTATTCGTTTCGAGCATCAGAACTGCGAAAATTTTTAGTTTCTCAAGGGTTTCTTACCTCCAAACTGCCACATCTCGCGAACGGATTGACCAATCCGCAAAATTTCCGTTGCATCTGAAAGTAGAAACTCGCCCGATCACAACGGTATGAGTACTTTTCCCCTAGGCCGTTCTAGTTATCCGTTTCGAGCATCAGAACTGTGAACATTTTGAGTTTCTCAACCGTTTCGTACCTCCAAACTGCCATATCTCGCGAACGGATTGACCAATCCGCAAAATTTCTGTTGCATCTGAAAGTAGAAGCTTGCCCTATTACAACGGTATGCGTACTTTTCCCATAGGCCGTTCTAGTTATGCTTGTCGAGCACCAGAACTGCGAAAATTTTTAGTTTCTCAAGCGTTTCTTAGTTACAAACTGCCACATCTCGCGAACGGTTTGACCAATCCGCAAAATTTCTGTTGCATCTGAAATTAGAAACCCGCCCGATAACAACGGTATGTGTAGTCTTCCCCTAGGCCATTCTGGTTATTCGTTTTGAGCATCAGAAGTGCGAAAATTTTGGGTTTCTCAAGCGTTTGTTACCTCCAAACCGCCATATCTCGCGAAAGGATTGACCAATCCGCATAATTTCTGTGGCATCTGAAAGTAGAAACTCGCCCGATTACAACGGTATGCGTACTTTTCCCCTAGGCCGTTCTAGTTATGCTTGTCGAGCATCAGAACTGCGAAAAATTTTAGTTTCTCAAGCTTTTGTTACCTCCAAACCGCCATATGTCGCGAAAGGATTGACCAATCCGCAAAATTTCTGTTGCATCTGAAAGTAGAAACCCGCCCGATTACAACGGTATGTGTAGTCTTCCCCTAGGCCGTTCTAGTTATTCTTCTCGAGCATCAGAACGGCGAAAATTTTGAGTTTCTCAAGCGTTTGTTACATCCAAACTGCCATATCTCGCGAACGGATTGACCAATCCGCAAAATTTCTGTTGCATCTGAAAGTAGAAACCCGCCCGATTACAACGGTGTGTGTAGTCTTCCCCTAGGCCGTTCTAGTTATTCGTCTCGAGCATCAGAACTGCGAAACATTTGAGTTTCTCAAGCGTTTCTTACCTCCAAACTGCCATATCTCGCGAACGGATTGACCAATCCGCAAAATTCATGTTGCATCTGAAAGTAGAAACTCGCCCGATTACAAAGATATGCGTACTTTTTCCCTAGGCCGTTCTAGTTATTCTTCTCGAGCATCAGAACTGCGAAACTTTTGAGCTTCTCAAGCGTTTCTTACATCCAAACTGCCATATCTCGCGAACGGATTGACCAATCCGCAAAATTTCTGTTGCAGCTGAAAGTAGAAACCCGCCCGATAACAACGGTATGTGTAGTCTTCCCCTAGGCCGTTCTAGTTATTTGTCTCGAGCATCAGAACTGCGAAAGTTTTGAGTTTCTCAAGCGTTTCTTACCTCCAAACTGCCATATCTCGCGAACGGATTGACCAATCCGCAAAATTTCTGTTGCATCTGAAAGTAGAAACCCGCCCGATTACAACGGTATGTGTAGTCTTCCCCTAGACCGTTCTAGTTATTCGTCTCGAGCATCAGAACTGCGAAAATTTTGAGTTTCTCAAGCGTTTCTTACCTCCAAACTGCCATATCTCGCGAACGGATTGACCAATCCGCAAAATTCATGTTGCATCTGAAAGTAGAAACTCGCCCGATTACAAAGATATGCGTACTTTTTCCCTAGGCCGTTCTAGTTATTCGGTTTCGAGCATCAGAACTGCGAAAATTTTGAGTTTCTCAAGCGTTTCTTACCTCCAAACTGCCATATCTCGCGAACGGATTGACCAATCCGCAAAATTTCTGTTGCATCTGAAAGTAGAAACCCGCCCGATTACAACGGTGTGTGTAGTCTTCCCCTAGGCCGTTCTAGTTATTCGTCTCGAGCATCAGAACTGCGAAACTTTTGAGTTTCTCAAGCGTTTCTTACCTCCAAACTGCCATATCTCGCGAACGGATTGACCAATCCGCAAAATTTCTGTTGCATCTGAAAGTAGAAACCCGCCCGATTACAACGGTGTGTGTAGTCTTCCCCTAGGCCGTTCTAGTTATTCGTCTCGAGCATCAGAACTGCGAAACATTTGAGTTTCTCAAGCGTTTCTTACCTCCAAACTGCCATATCTCGCGAACGGATTGACCAATCCGCAAAATTTCTGTTGCATCTGAAAGTAGAAACCCGCCCGATAACAACGGTATGTGTAGTCTTCCCCTAGGCCGTTCTAGTTATTCGTCTCGAGCATCAGAACTGCGAAACTTTTGAGTTTCTCAAGCGTTTCTTACCTCCAAACTGCCATATCTCGCGAACGGATTGACCAATCCGCAAAATTTCTGTTGCATCTGAAAGTAGAAACCAGCCCGATTACAACGGTGTGTGTAGTCTTCCCCTAGGCCGTTCTAGTTATTCGTCTCGAGCATCAGAACTGCGAAACTTTTGAGTTTCTCAAGCGTTTCTTACCTCCAAACTGCCATATCTCGCGAACGGATTGACCAATCCGCAAAATTTCTGTTGCATCTGAAAGTAGAAACCCGCCCGATAACAACGGTATGTGTAGTCTTCCCCTAGGCCGTTCTAGTTATTTGTCTCGAGCATCAGAACTGCGAAAGTTTTGAGTTTCTCAAGCGTTTCTTACCTCCAAACTGCCATATCTCGCGAACGGATTGACCAATCCGCAAAATTCATGTTGCATCTGAAAGTAGAAACTCGCCCGATTACAACGATATGCGTACTTTTTCCCTAGGCCGTTCTAGTTGTTCGGTTTCGAGCATCAGAACAGCGAAAATTTTGAGTTTCTCAAGCGTTTCTTACCTCCAAACTGCCATATCTCGCGAACGGATTGACCAATCCGCAAAATTTCTGTTGCATCTGAAAGTAGAAACCCGCCCGATTACAACGGTATGCGTTCTATTCCCCTAGGCCGTTCTAGTTATTCGTTTCGAGCATCAGAACTGCGAAAGTTTTGAGTTTCTCAAGCGTTTCGTACCTCCAAACTGCCATATCTCGCGAACGGATTGACCAATCCGCAAAATTTCTGTTGCATCTGAAAGTAGAAACTCGCCCGATTACAACGGTATGCGTAGTCTTCCCCTAGGCCGTTCTAGTTATTCGTCTCGAGCATCAGAACTGCGAAACTTTTGAGTTTCTCAAGCGTTTCTTACCTCCAAACTGCCATATCTCGCGAACGGATTAACCAATCCGCAAAATTTCTGTTGCATCTGAAAGTAGAAACCCACCCGATTACAACGGTGTGTGTAGTCTTCCCCTAGGCCGTTCTAGTTATTCGTCTCGAGCATCAGAACTGCGAAACTTTTGAGTTTCTCAAGCGTTTCTTACCTCCAAACTGCCACATCTCGCGAACGGATTGACCAGTCCGCAAAATTTCTGTTGCATCTGAAAGTAGAAACTCGCCCGATTACAACGGTATGCGTACTTTTCCCCTAGGCCGTTCTGGTTATTCGTTTCGAGCATCAGAATTGCGAAAATTTTGAGTTGCTCAAGCGTTTCTTACCTCCAAACTGCAATATCTCGCGAAAGGATTGACCAATCCGCAAAATTTCTGTTGCATCTGAAGGTAGAAACTCGCCCGATTACAACGGTATGTGTACTTTTCCCCTAGGCCGTTCTAGTTATTCGTTTCGAGCATCAGAACTGCGAAAATTTTTAGTTTCTCAAGCGTTTCTTACCTCCAAACTGCCACATCTCGCGAACGGATTGACCAATCCGCAAAATTTCTGTTGCATCTGAAAGTAGAAACCCGCCCGATTACAACGGTATGTGTAGTCTTCCCCTAGGCCGTTCTAGTTATTCGTCTCGAGCATCAGAACTGCGAAACTTTTGAGTTTCTCAAGCGTTTCTTACCTCCAAACTGCCATATCTCGCGAACGGATTAACCAATCCGCAAAATTTCTGTTGCATCTGAAAGTAGAAACCCGCCCGATTACAACGGTATGTGTAGTCTTCCCCTAGGCCGTTCTAGTTATTCGTCTCGAGCATCAGAACTGCGAAACATTTGAGATTCTCAAGCGTTTCTTACCTCCAAACTGCCATATCTCGCGAACGGATTGACCAATCCGCAAAATTTCTGTTGCATCTGAAAGTAGAAACCCGCCCGATAACAACGGTATGTGTAGTCTTCCCATAGGCCGTTCTAGTTATTCGTCTCGAGCATCAGAACTGCGAAACTTTTGAGTTTCTCAAGCGTTTCTTACCTCCAAACTGCCATATCTCGCGAACGGATTGACCAATCCGCAAAATTTCTGTTGCATCTGAAAGTAGAAACCAGCCCGATTACAACGGTGTGTGTAGTCTTCCCCTAGGCCGCTCTAGTTATTCGTCTCGAGCATCAGAACTGCGAAACATTTGAGTTTCTCAAGCGTTTCTTACCTCCAAACTGCCATATCTCGCGAACGGATTGACCAATCCGCAAAATTTCTGTTGCATCTGAAAGTAGAAACCCGCCCGATAACAACGGTATGTGTAGTCTTCCCCTAGGCCGTTCTAGTTATTCGTCTCGAGCATCAGAACTGCGAAACTTTTGAGTTTCTCAAGCGTTTCTTACCTCCAAACTGCCATATCTCGCGAACGGATTGACCAATCCGCAAAATTCATGTTGCATCTGAAAGTAGAAACTCGCCCGATTACAACGATATGCGTACTTTTTCCCTAGGCCGTTCTAGTTGTTCGGTTTCGAGCATCAGAACAGCGAAAATTTTGAGTTTCTCAAGCGTTTCTTACCTCCAAACTGCCATATCTCGCGAACGGATTGACCAATCCGCAAAATTTCTGTTGCATCTGAAAGTAGAAACCCGCCCGATTACAACGGTGTGTGTAGTCTTCCCCTATGACGATCTAGTTATTCGTCTCGAGCATCAGAACTGCGAAACATTTGAGTTTCTCAAGCGTTTCTTACCTCCAGACTGCCATATCTCGCGAACGGATTGACCAATCCGCAAAATTTCTGTTGCATCTGAAAGTAGAAACCCGCCCGATTACAACGGTATGTGTAGTCTTCCCCTAGGCCGTTCTAGTTATTCGTCTCGAGCATCAGAACTGCGAAACTTTTGAGTTTCTCAAGCGTTTCTTACCTCCAAACTGCCATATCTCGCGAACGGATTAACCAATCCGCAAAATTTCTGTTGCATCTGAAAGTAGAAACCCACCCGATTACAACGGTGTGTGTAGTCTTCCCCTAGGCCGTTCTAGTTATTCGTCTCGAGCATCAGAACTGCGAAACATTTGAGTTTCTCAAGCGTTTCTTACCTCCAAACTGCCATATCTCGCGAACGGATTGACCAATCCGCAAAATTTCTGTTGCATCTGAAAGTAGAAACTCGCCCGATTACAACGGTATGTGTACTTTTCCCCTAGGCCGTTCCAGTTATTCGTTTCGAGCATCAGAACTGCGAAAATTTTGAGTTTCTCAACCGTTTCTTACATACAAACTGCCACATCTCGCGAACGGATTGACCAGTCCGCAAAATTTCTGTTGCATCTGAAAGTAGAAACTCGCCCGATTACAACGGTATGCGTACTTTTCCCCTAGGCCGTTCTGGTTATTCGTTTCGAGCATCAGAATTGCGAAAATTTTGAGTTGCTCAAGCGTTTCTTACCTCCAAACTGCAATATCTCGCGAAAGGATTGACCAATCCGCAAAATTTCTGTTGCATCTGAAGGTAGAAACTCGCCCGATTACAACGGTATGTGTACTTTTCCCCTAGGCCGTTCTAGTTATTCGTTTCGAGCATCAGAACTGCGAAAATTTTTAGTTTCTCAAGCGTTTCTTACCTCCAAACTGCCACATCTCGCGAACGGATTGACCAATCCGCAAAATTTCTGTTGCATCTGAAAGTAGAAACCCGCCCGATTACAACGGTATGTGTAGTCTTCCCCTAGGCCGTTCTAGTTATTCGTCTCGAGCATCAGAACTGCGAAACTTTTGAGTTTCTCAAGCGTTTCTTACCTCCAAACTGCCATATCTCGCGAACGGATTAACCAATCCGCAAAATTTCTGTTGCATCTGAAAGTAGAAACCCGCCCGATTACAACGGTATGTGTAGTCTTCCCCTAGGCCGTTCTAGTTATTCGTCTCGAGCATCAGAACTGCGAAACTTTTTAGTTTCTCAAGCGTTTCTTACCTCCAAACTGCCACATCTCGCGAACGGATTGACCAATCCGCAAAATTTCCGTTGCATCTGAAAGTAGAAACTCGCCCGATCACAACGGTATGAGTACTTTTCCCCTAGGCCGTTCTAGTTATCCGTTTCGAGCATCAGAACTGTGAACATTTTGAGTTTCTCAACCGTTTCGTACCTCCAAACTGCCATATCTCGCGAACGGATTGACCAATCCGCAAAATTTCTGTTGCATCTGAAAGTAGAAGCTTGCCCTATTACAACGGTATGCGTACTTTTCCCATAGGCCGTTCTAGTTATGCTTGTCGAGCACCAGAACTGCGAAAATTTTTAGTTTCTCAAGCGTTTCTTAGTTACAAACTGCCACATCTCGCGAACGGTTTGACCAATCCGCAAAATTTGTGTTGCATCTGAAAGTAGAAATTCGCCCGATCACAACGGTATGAGTAGTTTTCCCCTAGGCCGTTCTAATTATTCGTTTCGAGCATCAGAACTGTGAACATTTTGAGTTTCTCAACCGTTTCTTACTTACAAACTGCCATATCTCGCGAACGGATTGACCAATCCGCAAAATTTCTGTTGCATCTGAAAGTAGAAACCCGCCCGATTACAACGGTATGTGTAGTCTTCCCCTAGGCCGTTCTAGTTATTCGTCTCGAGCATCAGAACTGCGAAACTTTTGAGTTTCTCAAGCGTTTCTTACCTCCAAACTGCCATATCTCGCGAACGGATTGACCAATCCGCAAAATTTCTGTTGCATCTGAAAGTAGAAACCCGCCCGATTACAACGGTGTGTGTAGTCTTCCCCTAGGTCGTTCTAGTTATTCGTCTCGAGCATCAGAACTGCGAAACATTTGAGTTTCTCAAGCGTTTCTTACCTCCAAACTGCCATATCTCGCGAACGGATTGACCAATCCGCAAAATTTCTGTTGCATCTGAAATTAGAAACCCGCCCGATAACAACGGTATGTGTAGTCTTCCCCTCGGCCGTTCTAGTTATTCGTCTCGAGCATCAGAACTGCGAAACATTTGAGTTTCTCAAGCGTTTCTTACCTCCAAACTGCCATATCTCGCGAACGGATTGACCAATCCGCAAAATTTCTGTTGCATCTGAAAGTAGAAACCCGCCCGATAACAACGGTATGTGTAGTCTTCCCCTAGGCCGTTCTAGTTATTCGTCTCGAGCATCAGAACTGCGAAACTTTTGAGTTTCTCAAGCGTTTCTTACCTCCAAACTGCCATATCTCGCGAACGGATTGACCAATCCGCAAAATTTCTGTTGCATCTGAAAGTAGTAACCCGCCCGATAACAACGGTATGTGTAGTCTTCCCCTAGGCCGTTCTAGTTATTTGTCTCGAGCATCAGAACTGCGAAAGTTTTGAGTTTCTCAAGCGTTTCTTACCTCCAAACTGCCATATCTCGCGAACGGATTGACCAATCCGCAAAATTCATGTTGCATCTGAAAGTAGAAACTCGCCCGATTACAACGATATGCGTACTTTTTCCCTAGGCCGTTCTAGTTGTTCGGCTTCGAGCATCAGAACTGCGAAAATTTTGAGTTTCTCAAGCGTTTCTTACCTCCAAACTCCCATATCTCGCGAACGGATTGACCAATCCGCAAAATTTCTGTTGCATCTGAAAGTAGAAACCCGCCCGATTACAACGGTATGTGTAGTCTTCCCCTAGGCCGTTCTAGTTATTCGTCTCGAGCATCAGAACTGCGAAACTTTTGAGTTTCACAAGCGTTTCTTACCTCCAAACTGCCATATCTCGCGAACGGATTGACCAATCCGCAAAATTTCTGTTGCATCTGAAAGTAGAAACTCGCCCGATTACAACGATATGTGTACTTTTCCCCTAGGCCGTTCTAGTTATCCGTTTCGAGCATCAGAACTGTGAACATTTTGAGTTTCTCAACCGTTTCGTACCTCCAAACTGCCATATCTCGCGAACGGATTGACCAATCCGCAAAATTTCTGTTGCATCTGAAAGTAGTAACCCGCCCGATAACAACGGTATGTGTAGTCTTCCCCTCGGCCGTTCTAGTTATTCGTCTCGAGCATCAGAACTGCGAAACATTTGAGTTTCTCAAGCGTTTCTTACCTCCAAACTGCCATATCTCGCGAACGGATTGACCAATCCGCAAAATTTCTGTTGCATCTGAAAGTAGAAACCCGCCCGATAACAACGGTATGTGTAGTCTTCCCCTAGGCCGTTCTAGTTATTCGTCTCGAGCATCAGAACTGCGAAACTTTTGAGTTTCTCAAGCGTTTCTTACCTCCAAACTGCCATATCTCGCGAACGGATTGACCAATCCGCAAAATTTCTGTTGCATCTGAAAGTAGAAACCCGCCCGATTACAACGGTGTGTGTAGTCTTCCCCTAGGCCGTTCTAGTTATTCGTCTCGAGCATCAGAACTGCGAAACTTTTGAGTTTCTCAAGCGTTTCTTACCTCCAAACTGCCATATCTCGCGAACGGATTGACCAATCCGCAAAATTTCTGTTGCATCTGAAAGTAGAAACCCGCCCGATTACAACGGTGTGTGTAGTCTTCCCCTAGGCCGTTCTAGTTATTCGTCTCGAGCATCAGAACTGCGAAACATTTGAGTTTCTCAAGCGTTTCTTACCTCCAAACTGCCATATCTCGCGAACGGATTGACCAATCCGCAAAATTTCTGTTGCATCTGAAAGTAGAAACCCGCCCGATAACAACGGTATGTGTAGTCTTCCCCTAGGCCGTTCTAGTTATTCGTCTCGAGCATCAGAACTGCGAAACTTTTGAGTTTCTCAAGCGTTTCTTACCTCCAAACTGCCATATCTCGCGAACGGATTGACCAATCCGCAAAATTTCTGTTGCATCTGAAAGTAGAAACCAGCCCGATTACAACGGTGTGTGTAGTCTTCCCCTAGGCCGCTCTAGTTATTCGTCTCGAGCATCAGAACTGCGAAACATTTGAGTTTCTCAAGCGTTTCTTACCTCCAAACTGCCATATCTCGCGAACGGATTGACCAATCCGCAAAATTTCTGTTGCATCTGAAAGTAGAAACCCGCCCGATAACAACGGTATGTGTAGTCTTCCCCTAGGCCGTTCTAGTTATTCGTCTCGAGCATCAGAACTGCGAAACTTTTGAGTTTCTCAAGCGTTTCTTACCTCCAAACTGCCATATCTCGCGAACGGATTGACCAATCCGCAAAATTTCTGTTGCATCTGAAAGTAGAAACCCGCCCGATAACAACGGTATGTGTAGTCTTCCCCTAGGCCGTTCTAGTTATTTGTCTCGAGCATCAGAACTGCGAAAGTTTTGAGTTTCTCAAGCGTTTCTTACCTCCAAACTGCCATATCTCGCGAACGGATTGACCAATCCGCAAAATTCATGTTGCATCTGAAAGTAGAAACTCGCCCGATTACAACGATATGCGTACTTTTTCCCTAGGCCGTTCTAGTTGTTCGGTTTCGAGCATCAGAACAGCGAAAATTTTGAGTTTCTCAAGCGTTTCTTACCTCCAAACTGCCATATCTCGCGAACGGATTGACCAATCCGCAAAATTTCTGTTGCATCTGAAAGTAGAAACCCGCCCGATTACAACGGTGTGTGTAGTCTTCCCCTATGACGATCTAGTTATTCGTCTCGAGCATCAGAACTGCGAAACATTTGAGTTTCTCAAGCGTTTCTTACCTCCAGACTGCCATATCTCGCGAACGGATTGACCAATCCGCAAAATTTCTGTTGCATCTGAAAGTAGAAACCCGCCCGATTACAACGGTATGTGTAGTCTTCCCCTAGGCCGTTCTAGTTATTCGTCTCGAGCATCAGAACTGCGAAACTTTTGAGTTTCTCAAGCGTTTCTTACCTCCAAACTGCCATATCTCGCGAACGGATTAACCAATCCGCAAAATTTCTGTTGCATCTGAAAGTAGAAACCCACCCGATTACAACGGTGTGTGTAGTCTTCCCCTAGGCCGTTCTAGTTATTCGTCTCGAGCATCAGAACTGCGAAACTTTTGAGTTTCTCAAGCGTTTCTTACCTCCAAACTGCCACATCTCGCGAACGGATTGACCAGTCCGCAAAATTTCTGTTGCATCTGAAAGTAGAAACTCGCCCGATTACAACGGTATGCGTACTTTTCCCCTAGGCCGTTCTGGTTATTCGTTTCGAGCATCAGAATTGCGAAAATTTTGAGTTGCTCAAGCGTTTCTTACCTCCAAACTGCAATATCTCGCGAAAGGATTGACCAATCCGCAAAATTTCTGTTGCATCTGAAGGTAGAAACTCGCCCGATTACAACGGTATGTGTACTTTTCCCCTAGGCCGTTCTAGTTATTCGTTTCGAGCATCAGAACTGCGAAAATTTTTAGTTTCTCAAGCGTTTCTTACCTCCAAACTGCCACATCTCGCGAACGGATTGACCAATCCGCAAAATTTCTGTTGCATCTGAAAGTAGAAACCCGCCCGATTACAACGGTATGTGTAGTCTTCCCCTAGGCCGTTCTAGTTATTCGTCTCGAGCATCAGAACTGCGAAACTTTTGAGTTTCTCAAGCGTTTCTTACCTCCAAACTGCCATATCTCGCGAACGGATTAACCAATCCGCAAAATTTCTGTTGCATCTGAAAGTAGAAACCCGCCCGATTACAACGGTATGTGTAGTCTTCCCCTAGGCCGTTCTAGTTATTCGTCTCGAGCATCAGAACTGCGAAACATTTGAGTTTCTCAAGCGTTTCTTACCTCCAAACTGCCATATCTCGCGAACGGATTGACCAATCCGCAAAATTTCTGTTGCATCTGAAAGTAGAAACCCGCCCGATAACAACGGTATGTGTAGTCTTCCCATAGGCCGTTCTAGTTATTCGTCTCGAGCATCAGAACTGCGAAACTTTTGAGTTTCTCAAGCGTTTCTTACCTCCAAACTGCCATATCTCGCGAACGGATTAACCAATCCGCAAAATTTCTGTTGCATCTGAAAGTAGAAACCCACCCGATTACAACGGTGTGTGTAGTCTTCCCCTAGGCCGTTCTAGTTATTCGTCTCGAGCATCAGAACTGCGAAACATTTGAGTTTCTCAAGCGTTTCTTACCTCCAAACTGCCATATCTCGCGAACGGATTGACCAATCCGCAAAATTTCTGTTGCATCTGAAAGTAGAAACTCGCCCGATTACAACGGTATGTGTACTTTTCCCCTAGGCCGTTCCAGTTATTCGTTTCGAGCATCAGAACTGCGAAAATTTTGAGTTTCTCAACCGTTTCTTACATACAAACTGCCACATCTCGCGAACGGATTGACCAGTCCGCAAAATTTCTGTTGCATCTGAAAGTAGAAACTCGCCCGATTACAACGGTATGCGTACTTTTCCCCTAGGCCGTTCTGGTTATTCGTTTCGAGCATCAGAATTGCGAAAATTTTGAGTTGCTCAAGCGTTTCTTACCTCCAAACTGCAATATCTCGCGAAAGGATTGACCAATCCGCAAAATTTCTGTTGCATCTGAAGGTAGAAACTCGCCCGATTACAACGGTATGTGTACTTTTCCCCTAGGCCGTTCTAGTTATTCGTTTCGAGCATCAGAACTGCGAAAATTTTTAGTTTCTCAAGCGTTTCTTACCTCCAAACTGCCACATCTCGCGAACGGATTGACCAATCCGCAAAATTTCTGTTGCATCTGAAAGTAGAAACCCGCCCGATTACAACGGTATGTGTAGTCTTCCCCTAGGCCGTTCTAGTTATTCGTCTCGAGCATCAGAACTGCGAAACTTTTGAGTTTCTCAAGCGTTTCTTACCTCCAAACTGCCATATCTCGCGAACGGATTAACCAATCCGCAAAATTTCTGTTGCATCTGAAAGTAGAAACCCGCCCGATTACAACGGTATGTGTAGTCTTCCCCTAGGCCGTTCTAGTTATTCGTCTCGAGCATCAGAACTGCGAAACTTTTTAGTTTCTCAAGCGTTTCTTACCTCCAAACTGCCACATCTCGCGAACGGATTGACCAATCCGCAAAATTTCCGTTGCATCTGAAAGTAGAAACTCGCCCGATCACAACGGTATGAGTACTTTTCCCCTAGGCCGTTCTAGTTATCCGTTTCGAGCATCAGAACTGTGAACATTTTGAGTTTCTCAACCGTTTCGTACCTCCAAACTGCCATATCTCGCGAACGGATTGACCAATCCGCAAAATTTCTGTTGCATCTGAAAGTAGAAGCTTGCCCTATTACAACGGTATGCGTACTTTTCCCATAGGCCGTTCTAGTTATGCTTGTCGAGCACCAGAACTGCGAAAATTTTTAGTTTCTCAAGCGTTTCTTAGTTACAAACTGCCACATCTCGCGAACGGTTTGACCAATCCGCAAAATTTGTGTTGCATCTGAAAGTAGAAATTCGCCCGATCACAACGGTATGAGTAGTTTTCCCCTAGGCCGTTCTAGTTATTCGTTTCGAGCATCAGAACTGTGAACATTTTGAGTTTCTCAACCGTTTCTTACTTACAAACTGCCATATCTCGCGAACGGATTGACCAATCCGCAAAATTTCTGTTGCATCTGAAAGTAGAAACCCGCCCGATTACAACGGTATGTGTAGTCTTCCCCTAGGCCGTTCTAGTTATTCGTCTCGAGCATCAGAACTGCGAAACTTTTGAGTTTCTCAAGCGTTTCTTACCTCCAAACTGCCATATCTCGCGAACGGATTGACCAATCCGCAAAATTTCTGTTGCATCTGAAAGTAGAAACCCGCCCGATTACAACGGTGTGTGTAGTCTTCCCCTAGGTCGTTCTAGTTATTCGTCTCGAGCATCAGAACTGCGAAACATTTGAGTTTCTCAAGCGTTTCTTACCTCCAAACTGCCATATCTCGCGAACGGATTGACCAATCCGCAAAATTTCTGTTGCATCTGAAATTAGAAACCCGCCCGATAACAACGGTATGTGTAGTCTTCCCCTCGGCCGTTCTAGTTATTCGTCTCGAGCATCAGAACTGCGAAACATTTGAGTTTCTCAAGCGTTTCTTACCTCCAAACTGCCATATCTCGCGAACGGATTGACCAATCCGCAAAATTTCTGTTGCATCTGAAAGTAGAAACCCGCCCGATAACAACGGTATGTGTAGTCTTCCCCTAGGCCGTTCTAGTTATTCGTCTCGAGCATCAGAACTGCGAAACTTTTGAGTTTCTCAAGCGTTTCTTACCTCCAAACTGCCATATCTCGCGAACGGATTGACAAATCCGCAAAATTTCTGTTGCATCTGAAAGTAGAAACCCGCCCGATTACAACGGTATGTGTAGTCTTCCCCTAGGCCGTTCTAGTTATTCGTCCCGAGCATCAGAACTGCGAAAATTTTGAGTTTCTCATGCGTTTCTTACCTCCAAACTGCCATATCTCGCGAACGAATTGACCAATCCGCAAAATTCATGTTGCATCTGAAAGTAGAAACTCGCCCGATTACAACGATATGCCTACTTTTTCCCTAGGCCGTTCTAGTTATTCGTTTCGAGCATCAGAACTGCGAAAATTTTGAGTTTCTCAAGCGTTTCTTACATCCAAACTGCCATATCTCGCGAACGGATCGACCAATCCGCAAAATTTCTGTTGCATCTGAAAGTAGAAACCCGCCCGATTACAACGGTGTGTGTAGTATTCCCCTAGGCCGTTCTAGTTATTCGTCTCGAGCATCAGAACTGCGAAACATTTGAGTTTCTCAAGCGTTTCTTACCTCCAAACTGCCATATCTCGCGAACGGATTGACCAATCCGCAAAATTTCTGTTGCATCTGAAAGTAGAAACCCACCCGATTACAACGGTGTGTGTAGTCTTCCCCTAGGCCGTTCTAGTTATTCGTCTCGAGCATCAGAACTGCGAAACTTTTGAGTTTCTCAAGCGTTTCTTACCTCCAAACTGCCACATCTCGCGAACGGATTGACCAGTCCGCAAAATTTCTGTTGCATCTGAAAGTAGAAACTCGCCCGATTACAACGGTATGCGTACTTTTCCCCTAGGCCGTTCTGGTTATTCGTTTCGAGCATCAGAATTGCGAAAATTTTGAGTTGCTCAAGCGTTTCTTACCTCCAAACTGCAATATCTCGCGAAAGGATTGACCAATCCGCAAAATTTCTGTTGCATCTGAAGGTAGAAACTCGCCCGATTACAACGGTATGTGTACTTTTCCCCTAGGCCGTTCTAGTTATTCGTTTCGAGCATCAGAACTGCGAAAATTTTTAGTTTCTCAAGCGTTTCTTACCTCCAAACTGCCACATCTCGCGAACGGATTGACCAATCCGCAAAATTTCTGTTGCATCTGAAAGTAGAAACCCGCCCGATTACAACGGTATGTGTAGTCTTCCCCTAGGCCGTTCTAGTTATTCGTCTCGAGCATCAGAACTGCGAAACTTTTGAGTTTCTCAAGCGTTTCTTACCTCCAAACTGCCATATCTCGCGAACGGATTAACCAATCCGCAAAATTTCTGTTGCATCTGAAAGTAGAAACCCGCCCGATTACAACGGTATGTGTAGTCTTCCCCTAGGCCGTTCTAGTTATTCGTCTCGAGCATCAGAACTGCGAAACATTTGAGTTTCTCAAGCGTTTCTTACCTCCAAACTGCCATATCTCGCGAACGGATTGACCAATCCGCAAAATTTCTGTTGCATCTGAAAGTAGAAACCCGCCCGATAACAACGGTATGTGTAGTCTTCCCATAGGCCGTTCTAGTTATTCGTCTCGAGCATCAGAACTGCGAAACTTTTGAGTTTCTCAAGCGTTTCTTACCTCCAAACTGCCATATCTCGCGAACGGATTAACCAATCCGCAAAATTTCTGTTGCATCTGAAAGTAGAAACCCACCCGATTACAACGGTGTGTGTAGTCTTCCCCTAGGCCGTTCTAGTTATTCGTCTCGAGCATCAGAACTGCGAAACATTTGAGTTTCTCAAGCGTTTCTTACCTCCAAACTGCCATATCTCGCGAACGGATTGACCAATCCGCAAAATTTCTGTTGCATCTGAAAGTAGAAACTCGCCCGATTACAACGGTATGTGTACTTTTCCCCTAGGCCGTTCCAGTTATTCGTTTCGAGCATCAGAACTGCGAAAATTTTGAGTTTCTCAACCGTTTCTTACATACAAACTGCCACATCTCGCGAACGGATTGACCAGTCCGCAAAATTTCTGTTGCATCTGAAAGTAGAAACTCGCCCGATTACAACGGTATGCGTACTTTTCCCCTAGGCCGTTCTGGTTATTCGTTTCGAGCATCAGAATTGCGAAAATTTTGAGTTGCTCAAGCGTTTCTTACCTCCAAACTGCAATATCTCGCGAAAGGATTGACCAATCCGCAAAATTTCTGTTGCATCTGAAGGTAGAAACTCGCCCGATTACAACGGTATGTGTACTTTTCCCCTAGGCCGTTCTAGTTATTCGTTTCGAGCATCAGAACTGCGAAAATTTTTAGTTTCTCAAGCGTTTCTTACCTCCAAACTGCCACATCTCGCGAACGGATTGACCAATCCGCAAAATTTCTGTTGCATCTGAAAGTAGAAACCCGCCCGATTACAACGGTATGTGTAGTCTTCCCCTAGGCCGTTCTAGTTATTCGTCTCGAGCATCAGAACTGCGAAACTTTTGAGTTTCTCAAGCGTTTCTTACCTCCAAACTGCCATATCTCGCGAACGGATTAACCAATCCGCAAAATTTCTGTTGCATCTGAAAGTAGAAACCCGCCCGATTACAACGGTATGTGTAGTCTTCCCCTAGGCCGTTCTAGTTATTCGTCTCGAGCATCAGAACTGCGAAACTTTTTAGTTTCTCAAGCGTTTCTTACCTCCAAACTGCCACATCTCGCGAACGGATTGACCAATCCGCAAAATTTCCGTTGCATCTGAAAGTAGAAACTCGCCCGATCACAACGGTATGAGTACTTTTCCCCTAGGCCGTTCTAGTTATCCGTTTCGAGCATCAGAACTGTGAACATTTTGAGTTTCTCAACCGTTTCGTACCTCCAAACTGCCATATCTCGCGAACGGATTGACCAATCCGCAAAATTTCTGTTGCATCTGAAAGTAGAAGCTTGCCCTATTACAACGGTATGCGTACTTTTCCCATAGGCCGTTCTAGTTATGCTTGTCGAGCACCAGAACTGCGAAAATTTTTAGTTTCTCAAGCGTTTCTTAGTTACAAACTGCCACATCTCGCGAACGGTTTGACCAATCCGCAAAATTTGTGTTGCATCTGAAAGTAGAAATTCGCCCGATCACAACGGTATGAGTAGTTTTCCCCTAGGCCGTTCTAGTTATTCGTTTCGAGCATCAGAACTGTGAACATTTTGAGTTTCTCAACCGTTTCTTACTTACAAACTGCCATATCTCGCGAACGGATTGACCAATCCGCAAAATTTCTGTTGCATCTGAAAGTAGAAACCCGCCCGATTACAACGGTATGTGTAGTCTTCCCCTAGGCCGTTCTAGTTATTCGTCTCGAGCATCAGAACTGCGAAACTTTTGAGTTTCTCAAGCGTTTCTTACCTCCAAACTGCCATATCTCGCGAACGGATTGACCAATCCGCAAAATTTCTGTTGCATCTGAAAGTAGAAACCCGCCCGATTACAACGGTGTGTGTAGTCTTCCCCTAGGTCGTTCTAGTTATTCGTCTCGAGCATCAGAACTGCGAAACATTTGAGTTTCTCAAGCGTTTCTTACCTCCAAACTGCCATATCTCGCGAACGGATTGACCAATCCGCAAAATTTCTGTTGCATCTGAAATTAGAAACCCGCCCGATAACAACGGTATGTGTAGTCTTCCCCTCGGCCGTTCTAGTTATTCGTCTCGAGCATCAGAACTGCGAAACATTTGAGTTTCTCAAGCGTTTCTTACCTCCAAACTGCCATATCTCGCGAACGGATTGACCAATCCGCAAAATTTCTGTTGCATCTGAAAGTAGAAACCCGCCCGATAACAACGGTATGTGTAGTCTTCCCCTAGGCCGTTCTAGTTATTCGTCTCGAGCATCAGAACTGCGAAACTTTTGAGTTTCTCAAGCGTTTCTTACCTCCAAACTGCCATATCTCGCGAACGGATTGACAAATCCGCAAAATTTCTGTTGCATCTGAAAGTAGAAACCCGCCCGATTACAACGGTATGTGTAGTCTTCCCCTAGGCCGTTCTAGTTATTCGTCCCGAGCATCAGAACTGCGAAAATTTTGAGTTTCTCATGCGTTTCTTACCTCCAAACTGCCATATCTCGCGAACGAATTGACCAATCCGCAAAATTCATGTTGCATCTGAAAGTAGAAACTCGCCCGATTACAACGATATGCCTACTTTTTCCCTAGGCCGTTCTAGTTATTCGTTTCGAGCATCAGAACTGCGAAAATTTTGAGTTTCTCAAGCGTTTCTTACATCCAAACTGCCATATCTCGCGAACGGATCGACCAATCCGCAAAATTTCTGTTGCATCTGAAAGTAGAAACCCGCCCGATTACAACGGTGTGTGTAGTATTCCCCTAGGCCGTTCTAGTTATTCGTCTCGAGCATCAGAACTGCGAAACATTTGAGTTTCTCAAGCGTTTCTTACCTCCAAACTGCCATATCTCGCGAACGGATTGACCAATCCGCAAAATTTCTGTTGCATCTGAAAGTAGAAACCCGCCCGATAACAACGGTATGTGTAGTCTTCCCCTCGGCCGTTCTAGTTATTCGTTTCGAGCATCAGAACTGCGAAAATTTTTAGTTTCTCAAGCGTTTCTTACCTCCAAACTGCCATATCTCGCGAACGGATTGACCAATCCGCAAAATTTCTGTTGCATCTGAAAGTAGAAACTCGCCCGATTACAACGGTATGTGTACTTTTCCCCTAGACCGTTCCAGTTATTCGTTTAGAGCATCAGAACAGCGAAAATTTTGAGTTTCTCAAGTGCTTCTTACCTCCAAACTCCCATATCTCGCGAACGGATTGACCAATCCGCAAAATTTCTGTTGCACCTGAAAGCAGAAACTCGCCCGACTACAACGGCGTGCGTACTTTTCCCCTAGGCCGTTCTAGTTATTCGTTTCGAGCATCAGAATAGCGAAAATTTTGAGTTTCTCAATCGTTTCTTACCTCCAAACTGCCATATCTCGCGAAAGATTGACCAATCCGCAAAATTTCTGTTGCATCTGAAAGTAGAATTTCGCCCTATTACAACGGTATGCGTACTTTTCCCCTAGTCCGTTCTAGTTATGCTTGTCGAGCACCAGAACTGCGAAAATTTTCATTTTCTCAAGTGTTTCTTACCTCCAAACTCCCATATCTCGCGAACGGATTGACCAATCCGCAAAATTTCTGTTGCATCTGAAAGCAGAAACGCGCCCGATTACAAAGGTATGCGTACTTTTCCCGTAGGCCGTTTTAGTTATTCGTTTCGACCATCAGAACTGCGAAAATTTTGAGTTTCTCAAGCGTTTCTTACCTCCAAACTGCCATATCTCGCGAAAGGTTTGACCAATCCGCAAAATTTCTGTTGCATCTGAAAGTAGAAACTCGCCCTAATACAACGGTATGTGTACTTTTCCCCTAGGCCGTTCTAGTTATTCGTTTCGAGCATCAGAACAGCGAAAATTTTGAGTTTCTCAAGCGTTTCTTACCTCCAAACTGCCATGTCTCGCGAACGGATCGACCAATTCGCAAAATTTCTGTTGCATCTGAAAGTAGAAGCTCGCCCGATCACAACGGTATGAGTACTTTTCCCCTAGGCCGTTCTAGTTATTCGTTTCGAGCATCAGAACTGTGATCATTTTGAGTTTCTCAACCGTTTCTTACCTCCAAACTGCCATATCTCGCGAACGAATTGACCAATCCGCAAAATTTCTGTTACATCTGAAAGTAGAAGCTCGCCCTATTACAACGGTATGCGTACTTTTCCCCTAGTCCGTTCTAGTTATGCTTGTCGAGCACCAGAACTGCGAAAATTTTGAGATTCTCAAGTGTTTCTTACTTACAAACTGCCACATCTCGCGAACGGATTGACCAATGCGCAAAATTTCTGTTGCATCTGAAAGTAGAAACTCGCCCGATTACAACGGTATGTGTACTTTTCCCCTAGGTCGTTCTAGTTATTCGTTTCGAGCATCAGAACTGTGAACATTTTGAGTTTCTCAAGCGTTTCTTACCTCCAAACTACCATACCTCGCGAACGGATTGACCAATCCGCAAAATTTCTGTTGCATCTGAAAGTAGAAGTTCGCCCTATTACAACGGTATGCGTACTTTTCCCCTAATCCGTTCTAGTTATGCTTGTCGAGCACCAGAACTGCGAAAATTTTGAGTTTCTCAAGTGTTTCTTACCTCCAAACTCCCATATCTCGCGAACGGATTGACCAATCCGCAAAATTTCTGTTGCATCTGAAAGCAGAAACCCGCCCGATTACAAAGGTATGCGTACTTTTCCCGTAGGCCGTTCTAGTTATTCGTTTCGAGCATCAGAACTGCGAAAATTTTGAGTTTCTCAAGCGTTTCTTACCTCCAAACTGTCATATCTCGCGAACGAATCGACCAATTCGTAAAATTTCTGTTGCATCTGAAAGTAGAAGCTCGCCCGATCACAACGGTATGAGTACTTTTCCCCTTGGCCGTTCTAGTTATTCGTTTCGAGCATCAGAACTGTGAACATTTTGAGTTTCTCAACCGTTTCTTACCTCCAAACTGCCATATCTCGCGAACGGATTGACCAATCCGCAAAATTTCTGTTGCATCTGAAAGTAGAAACTCGCCCGATCACAACGGTATGAGTACTTTTCCCCTAGTCCGTCCTAGTTATGCTTGTCGAGCACCAGAACTGCGAAAATTTTGTGTTTCTCAAGTGTTTCTTACCTCCAAACTCCCATATCTCGCGAACGGATTGACCAATCCGCAAAATTTCTGTTGCATCTGAAAGCAGAAACCCGCCCGATTACAAAGGTATGCGTACTTTTCCCGTAGGCCGTTCTAGTTATTCGTTTCGAGCATCAGAACTGCGAAAATTTTTAGTTTCTCAAGCGTTTCTTACTTACAAACTGCCACATCACGCGAACGGATTGACCAATCCGCAAAATTTCTGTTGCATCTGAAAGTAGAAACTCGCCCGATTACGACGGTATGCGTACCTTTCCCCTAGGCCGTTCTGGTTATTCGTTTCGAGCATCAGAACTGCGAAAATTTTGAGTTTCTCAAGCGTTTCTTACCTCCAAACTGCCATATCTCGCGAACGGATTGACCAATCCGCAAAATTTCTGTTGCATCTGAAAGTAGAAACTCGCCCGATTTCAACAGTGTGTGTACTTTTCCCCTAGTCCGTTCTAGTTATGCTTGTCGAGCATCAGAACTGCGAAAATTTTGAGATTCTCAAGCGTTTCTTACCTCCAAACTGCCATATCTCGCGAACGGATTGACCAATCCGCAAAATTTCTGTTGCATCTGAAAGTAGAATCTCGCCCGATTACAACGGTATGTGTACTCTTCCCCTAGGCCGTTCCAGTTATTCGTTTCGAGCATCAGAACTCCGAAAATTTTGAGTTTCTCAACCGTTTCTTACATACAAACTGCCACATCTCGCGAACGGATTGACCAGTCCGCAAAATTTCTGTTGCATCTGAAAGTAGAAACTCGCCCGATTACAACGGTATGCGTACTTTTCCCCTAGGCCGTTCTGGTTATTCGTTTCGAGCATCAGAACTGCGAAAATTTTGAGTTGCTCAAGCGTTTCTTATCTCCAAACTGCAATATCTCGCGAAAGGATTGACCAATCCGCAAAATTTCTGTTGCATCTGAAAGCAGAAACCCGCCCGATTACAAAGGTATGCGTACTTTTCCCGTAGGCCGTTCTAGTTATTCGTTTCGAGCATCAGAACTGCGAAAATTTTGAGTTTCTGAAGCGTTTCTTACCTCCAAACTGTCATATCTCGCGAACGAATCGACCAATTCGCAAAATTTCTGTTGCATCTGAAAGTAGAAGCTCGCCCGATCACAACGGTATGAGTACTTTTCCCCTTGGCCGTTCTAGTTATTCGTTTCGAGCATCAGAACTGTGAACATTTTGAGTTTCTCAACCGTTTCTTACCTCCAAACTGCCATATCTCGCGAACGGATTGACCAATCCGCAAAATTTCTGTTGCATCTGAAAGTAGAAACTCGCCCGATCACAACGGTATGAGTACTTTTCCCCTAGTCCGTCCTAGTTATGCTTGTCGAGCACCAGAACTGCGAAAATTTTGTGTTTCTCAAGTGTTTCTTACCTCCAAACTCCCATATCTCGCGAACGGATTGACCAATCCGCAAAATTTCTGTTGCATCTGAAAGCAGAAACCCGCCCGATTACAAAGGTATGCGTACTTTTCCCGTAGGCCGTTCTAGTTATTCGTTTCGAGCATCAGAACTGCGAAAATTTTTAGTTTCTCAAGCGTTTCTTACTTACAAACTGCCACATCACGCGAACGGATTGACCAATCCGCAAAATTTCTGTTGCATCTGAAAGTAGAAACTCGCCCGATTACGACGGTATGCGTACCTCTCCCCTAGGCCGTTCTGGTTATTCGTTTCGAGCATCAGAACTGCGAAAATTTTGAGTTTCTCAAGCGTTTCTTACCTCCAAACTGCCATATCTCGCGAACGGATTGACCAATCCGCAAAATTTCTGTTGCATCTGAAAGTAGAAACTCGCCCGATTTCAACAGTGTGTGTACTTTTCCCCTAGTCCGTTCTAGTTATGCTTGTCGAGCATCAGAACTGCGAAAATTTTGAGATTCTCAAGCGTTTCTTACCTCCAAACTGCCATATCTCGCGAACGGATTGACCAATCCGCAAAATTTCTGTTGCATCTGAAAGTAGAATCTCGCCCGATTACAACGGTATGTGTACTCTTCCCCTAGGCCGTTCCAGTTATTCGTTTCGAGCATCAGAACTCCGAAAATTTTGAGTTTCTCAACCGTTTCTTACATACAAACTGCCACATCTCGCGAACGGATTGACCAGTCCGCAAAATTTCTGTTGCATCTGAAAGTAGAAACTCGCCCGATTACAACGGTATGCGTACTTTTCCCCTAGGCCGTTCTGGTTATTCGTTTCGAGCATCAGAACTGCGAAAATTTTGAGTTGCTCAAGCGTTTCTTACCTCCAAACTGCAATATCTCGCGAAAGGATTGAACAATCCGCAAAATTTCTGTTGCATCTGAAAGTAGAAACTCGCCCGATTACAACGGTATGTGTACTTTTCCCCTAGACCGTTCCAGTTATTCGTTTAGAGCATCAGAACTGCGAAAATTTTGAGTTTCTCAAGTGCTTCTTACCTCCAAACTCCCATATCTCGCGAACGGATTGACCAATCCGCAAAAGTTCTGTTGCACCTGAAAGCAGAAACTCGCCCGACTACAACGGTATGCGTACTTTTCCCCTAGGCCGTTCTAGTTATTCGTTTCGAGCATCAGAACAGCGAAAATTTTGAGTTTCTCAAGCGTTTCTTACCTCCAAACTACCATACCTCGCGAACGGATTGACCAATCCGCAAAATTTCTGTTGCATCTGAAAGTAGAAACTCGCCCGATTACAACGGTATGTGTACTTTTCCCCTAGGCCGTTCTAGTTATTCGTTTCGAGCATCAGAACAGCGAAAATTTTGAGTTTCTCAAGCGTTTCTTACCTCCAAACTGCCATATCTCGCGAACGGATTGACCAATCCGCAAAATTTCTGTTGCATCTGAAAGTAGAAACTCGCCCGATCACAACGGTATGAGTACTTTTCCCCTAGGCCGTTCTAGTTATTCGTTTCGAGCATCAGAACTGTGAACATTTTGAGTTTCTCAACCGTTTCTTACCTCCAAACTGCCATATTTCGCGAACGGATTGACCAACCCGCAAAATTTCTGTTGCATCTGAAAGTAGAAGCTCGCCCTATTACAACGGTATGCGTACTTTTCCCCTAGTCCGTTCTAGTTATGCTTGTCGAGCACCAGAACTGCGAAAATTTTGTGTTTCTCAAGTGTTTCTTACCTCCAAACTCCCATATCTCGCGAACGGATTGACCAATCCGCAAAATTTCTGTTGCATCTGAAAGCAGAAACCCGCCCGATTACAAAGGTATGCGTACTTTTCCCGTAGGCCGTTCTAGTTATTCGTTTCGAGCATCAGAACTGCGAAAATTTGTAGTTTCTCAAGCGTTTCTTACTTACAAACTGCCACATCACGCGAACGGATTGACCAATCCGCAAAATTTCTGTTGCATCTGAAAGTAGAAACTCGCCCGATTACGGCGGTATGCGTACCTTTCCCCTAGGCCGTTCTGGTTATTCGTTTCGAGCATCAGAACTGCGAAAATTTTGAGTTTCTCAAGCGTTTCTTACCTCCAAACTGCCATATCTCGCGAACGGATTGACCAATCCGCAAAATTTCTGTTGCATCTGAAAGTAGAAACTCGCCCGATTTCAACAGTGTGAGTACTTTTCCCCTAGTCCGTTCTAGTTATGCTTGTCGAGCATCAGAACTGCGAAAATTTTGAGATTCTCAAGCGTTTCTTACCTCCAAACTGCCATATCTCGCGAACGGATTGACCAATCCGCAAAATTTCTGTTGCATCTGAAAGTAGAATCTCGCCCGATTACAACGGTATGTGTACTCTTCCCCTAGGCCGTTCCAGTTATTCGTTTCGAGCATCAGAACTGCGAAAATTTTGAGTTTCTCAACCGTTTCTTACATACAAACTGCCACATCTCGCGAACGGATTGACCAGTCCGCAAAATTTCTGTTGCATCTGAAAGTAGAAACTCGCCCGATTACAACGGTATGCGTACTTTTCCCCTAGGCCGTTCTGGTTATTCGTTTCGAGCATCAGAACTGCGAAAATTTTGAGTTGCTCAAGCGTTTCTTACCTCCAAACTGCAATATCTCGCGAAAGGATTGACCAATCCGCAAAATTTATGTTGCATCTGAAAGTAGAAACTCGCCCGATTACAACGCTATGTGTACTTTTCCCCTAGGCCGTTCTAGTTATTCGTTTCGAGCATCAGAACTACGAAAATTTTGAGTTTCTCAAGCGTTTCTTACCTCCAAACTGCCATATCTCGCGAACGGATTGACCAATCCGCAAAATTTCTGTTGCACCTGAAAGTAGAAACTCGCCCGATCACAACGGTATGAGTACTTTTCCCCTAGCCCGTTCTAGTTATTCGTTTCGAGCATCAGAACTGCGAAAATTTTTAGTTTCTCAAGCGTTTCTTACCTCCAAACTGCCATATCTCGCGAACGGATTGAACAATCCGCAAAATTTCTGTTGCATCTGAAAGTAGAAGCTCGCCCTATTACAACGGTATGCGTACTTTTCCCCTAGTCCGTTCTAGTTATGCTTGTCGAGCACCAGAACTGCGAAAATTTTGAGTTTCTCAAGCGTTCCGTACTTCCAAACTGCCATATCTCGCGAACGGATTGACCAATCCGCAAAATTTCTGTTGCATCTGAAAGTAGAAACTCGCCCGATTACGACGGTATGCGTACCTTTCCCCTAGGCCGTTCTGGTTATTCGTTTCGAGCATCAGAACTGCGAAAATTTTGAGTTTCTCAAGCGTTTCTTACCTCCAAACTGCCATATCTCCCGAACGGATTGACCAATCCGCAAAATTTCTGTTGCATCTGAAAGTAGAAACTCGCCCAATTTCAACAGTGTGAGTACTTTTCCCCTAGTCCGTTCTAGTTATGCTTGTCGAGCATCAGAACTGCGAAAATTTTGAGATTCTCAAGCGTTTCTTACCTCCAAACTGCCATATCTCGCGAACGGATTGACCAATCCGCAAAATTTCTGTTGCATCTGAAAGTAGAATCTCGCCCGATTACAACGGTATGTGTACTCTTCCCCTAGGCCGTTCCAGTTATTCGTTTCGAGCATCAGAACTGCGAAAATTTTGAGTTTCTCAACCGTTTCTTACATACAAACTGCCACATCTCGCGAACGGACTGACCAGTCCGCAAAATTTCTGTTGCATCTGAAAGTAGAAACTCGCCCGATTACAACGGTATGCGTACTTTTCCCCTAGGCCGTTCTAGTTATTCGTTTCGAGCATCAGAACTACGAAAATTTTGAGTTTCTCAAGCGTTTCTTACCTCCAAACTGCCATATCTCGCGAACGGATTGACCAATCCGCAAAATTTCTGTTGCATCTGAAAGCAGAAACCCGCCCGATTACAAAGGTATGCGTACTTTTCCCGTAGGCCGTTCTAGTTATTCGTTTCGAGCATCAGAACTGCGAAAATTTGTAGTTTCTCAAGCGTTTCTTACTTACAAACTGCCACATCACGCGAACGGATTGACCAATCCGCAAAATTTCTGTTGCATCTGAAAGTAGAAACTCGCCCGATTACGGCGGTATGCGTACCTTTCCCCTAGGCCGTTCTGGTTATTCGTTTCGAGCATCAGAACTGCGAAAATTTTGAGTTTCTCAAGCGTTTCTTACCTCCAAACTGCCATATCTCGCGAACGGATTGACCAATCCGCAAAATTTCTGTTGCATCTGAAAGTAGAAACTCGCCCGATTTCAACAGTGTGAGTACTTTTCCCCTAGTCCGTTCTAGTTATGCTTGTCGAGCATCAGAACTGCGAAAATTTTGAGATTCTCAAGCGTTTCTTACCTCCAAACTGCCATATCTCGCGAACGGATTGACCAATCCGCAAAATTTCTGTTGCATCTGAAAGTAGAATCTCGCCCGATTACAACGGTATGTGTACTCTTCCCCTAGGCCGTTCCAGTTATTCGTTTCGAGCATCAGAACTGCGAAAATTTTGAGTTTCTCAACCGTTTCTTACATACAAACTGCCACATCTCGCGAACGGATTGACCAGTCCGCAAAATTTCTGTTGCATCTGAAAGTAGAAACTCGCCCGATTACAACGGTATGCGTACTTTTCCCCTAGGCCGTTCTGGTTATTCGTTTCGAGCATCAGAACTGCGAAAATTTTGAGTTGCTCAAGCGTTTCTTACCTCCAAACTGCAATATCTCGCGAAAGGATTGACCAATCCGCAAAATTTATGTTGCATCTGAAAGTAGAAACTCGCCCGATTACAACGGTATGTGTACTTTTCCCCTAGGCCGTTCTAGTTATTCGTTTCGAGCATCAGAACTACGAAAATTTTGAGTTTCTCAAGCGTTTCTTACCTCCAAACTGCCATATCTCGCGAACGGATTGACCAATCCGCAAAATTTCTGTTGCACCTGAAAGTAGAAACTCGCCCGATCACAACGCTATGAGTACTTTTCCCCTAGCCCGTTCTAGTTATTCGTTTCGAGCATCAGAACTGCGAAAATTTTTAGTTTCTCAAGCGTTTCTTACCTCCAAACTGCCATATCTCGCGAACGGATTGAACAATCCGCAAAATTTCTGTTGCATCTGAAAGTAGAAGCTCGCCCTATTACAACGGTATGCGTACTTTTCCCCTAGTCCGTTCTAGTTATGCTTGTCGAGCACCAGAACTGCGAAAATTTTGAGTTTCTCAAGCGTTCCGTACCTCCAAACTGCCATATCTCGCGAACGGATTGACCAATCCGCAAAATTTCTGTTGCATCTGAAAGTAGAAACTCGCCCGATTACGACGGTATGCGTACCTTTCCCCTAGGCCGTTCTGGTTATTCGTTTCGAGCATCAGAACTGCGAAAATTTTGAGTTTCTCAAGCGTTTCTTACCTCCAAACTGCCATATCTCCCGAACGGATTGACCAATCCGCAAAATTTCTGTTGCATCTGAAAGTAGAAACTCGCCCAATTTCAACAGTGTGAGTACTTTTCCCCTAGTCCGTTCTAGTTATGCTTGTCGAGCATCAGAACTGCGAAAATTTTGAGATTCTCAAGCGTTTCTTACCTCCAAACTGCCATATCTCGCGAACGGATTGACCAATCCGCAAAATTTCTATTGCACCTGAAAGTAGAAACTCGCCCGATCACAACGGTATGAGTACTTTTCCCCTAGCCCGTTCTAGTTATTCGTTTCGAGCATCAGAACTGCGAAAATTTTTAGTTTCTCAAGCGTTTCTTACCTCCAAACTGCCATATCTCGCGAACGGATTGACCAATCCGCAAAATTTCTGTTGCATCTGAAAGTAGAAGCTCGCCCTATTACAACGGTATGCGTACTTTTCCCCTAGTCCGTTCTAGTTATGCTTGTCGAGCACAAGAACTGCGAAAATTTTGAGTTTCTCAAGCGTTTCGTACCTCCAAACTGCCATATCTCGCGAACGGATTGACCAATCCGCAAAATTTCTGTTGCATCTGAAAGTAGAATCTCGCCCGATTACAACGGTATGTGTACTCTTCCCCTAGGCCGTTCCAGTTATTCGTTTCGAGCATCAGAACTGCGAAAATTTTGAGTTTCTCAACCGTTTCTTACATACAAACTGCCACATCTCGCGAACGGATTGACCAGTCCGCAAAATTTCTGTTGCATCTGAAAGTAGAAACTCGCCCGATTACAACGGTATGCGTACTTTTCCCCTAGGCCGTTCTGGTTATTCGTTTCGAGCATCAGAACTGCGAAAATTTTGAGTTGCTCAAGCGTTTCTTACCTCCAAACTGCAATATCTCGCGAAAGGATTGACCAATCCGCAAAATTTCTGTTGCATCTGAAAATAGAAACTCGCCCGATTACAACGGTATGTGTACTTTTCCCCTAGGCCGTTCTAGTTATTCGTTTCGAGCATCAGAACTACGAAAATTTTGAGTTTCTCAAGCGTTTCTTACCTCCAAACTGCCATATCTCGCGAACGGATTGACCAATCCGCAAAATTTCTGTTGCATCTGAAAGTAGAAACTCGCCCGATCACAACGGTATGAGTACTTTTCCCCTAGGCCGTTCTAGTTATTCGTTTCGAGCATCAGAACTGTGAACATTTTGAGTTTCTCAACCGTTTCTTACCTCCAAACTGCCATATTTCGCGAACGGATTGACCAACCCGCAAAATTTCTGTTGCATCTGAAAGTAGAAGCTCGCCCTATTACAACGGTATGCGTACTTTTCCCCTAGTCCGTTCTAGTTATGCTTGTCGAGCACCAGAACTGCGAAAATTTTGAGTTTCTCAAGCGTTTCGTACCTCCAAACTGCCATATCTCGCGAACGGATTGACCAATCCGCAAAATTTCTGTTGCATCTGAAAGTAGAAACTCGCCCGATCACAACGGTATGAGTACTTTTCCCCTAGTCCGTTCTAGTTATGCTTGTCGAGCACCAGAACTGCGAAAATTTTGTGTTTCTCAAGTGTTTCTTACCTCCAAACTCCCATATCTCGCGAACGGATTGACCAATCCGCAAAATTTCTGTTGCATCTGAAAGCAGAAACCCGCCCGATTACAATGGTATGCGTACTTTTCCCGTAGGCCGTTCTAGTTATTCGTTTCGAGCATCAGAACTGCGAAAATTTTTAGTTTCTCAAGCGTTTCTTACTTACAAACTGCCACATCACGCGAACGGATTGACCAATCCGCAAAATTTCTGTTGCATCTGAAAGTAGAAACTCGCCCGATTACGACGGTATGCGTACCTTTCCCCTAGGCCGTTCTGGTTATTCGTTTCGAGCATCAGAACTGCGAAAATTTTGAGTTTCTCAAGCGTTTCTTACCTCCAAACTGCCATATCTCGCGAACGGATTGACCAATCCGCAAAATTTCTGTTGCATCTGAAAGTAGAAACTCGCCCGATTTCAACAGTGTGAGTACTTTTCCCCTAGTCCGTTCTAGTTATGCTTGTCGAGCATCAGAACTGCGAAAATTTTGAGATTCTCAAGCGTTTCTTACCTCCAAACTGCCATATCTCGCGAACGGATTGACCAATCCGCAAAATTTCTGTTGCATCTGAAAGTAGAATCTCGCCCGATTACAACGGTATGTGTACTCTTCCCCTAGGCCGTTCCAGTTATTCGTTTCGAGCATCAGAACTGCGAAAATTTTGAGTTTCTCAACCGTTTCTTACATACAAACTGCCACATCTCGCGAACGGATTGACCAGTCCGCAAAATTTCTGTTGCATCTGAAAGTAGAAACTCGCCCGATTACAACGGTATGCGTACTTTTCCCCTAGGCTGTTCTGGTTATTCGTTTCGAACATCAGAACTGCGAAAATTTTGAGTTGCTCAAGCGTTTCTTACCTCCAAACTGCAATATCTCGCGAAAGGATTGACCAATCCGCAAAATTTCTGTTGCATCTGAAAGTAGAAACTCGCCCGATTACAACGGTATGTGTACTTTTCCCCTAGGCCGTTCTAGTTATTCGTTTCGAGCATCAGAACAGCGAAAATTTTGAGTTTCTCAAGCGTTTCTTACCTCCAAACTGCCATATCTCGCGAACGGATTGACCAATCCGCAAAATTTCTATTGCACCTGAAAGTAGAAACTCGCCCGATCACAACGGTATGAGTACTTTTCCCCTAGCCCGTTCTAGTTATTCGTTTCGAGCATCAGAACTGCGAAAATTTTTAGTTTCTCAAGCGTTTCTTACCTCCAAACTGCCATATCTCGCGAACGGATTGAACAATCCGCAAAATTTCTGTTGCATCTGAAAGTAGAAACTCGCCCGATTACAACGGTATGTGTACTTTTCCCCTAGACCGTTCCAGTTATTCGTTTAGAGCATCAGAACTGCGAAAATTTTGAGTTTCTCAAGTGCTTCTTACCTCCAAACTCCCATATCTCGCGAACGGATTGACCAATCCGCAAAAGTTCTGTTGCACCTGAAAGCAGAAACTCGCCCGACTACAACGGTATGCGTACTTTTCCCCTAGGCCGTTCTAGTTATTCGTTTCGAGCATCAGAACAGCGAAAATTTTGAGTTTCTCAAGAGTTTCTTACCTCCAAACTGCCATATCTCACGAAAGGATTGACCAATCCGCAAAATTTCTGTTGCATCTGAAAGTAGAAACTCGCCCGATTACAACGGTATGTGTACTTTTCCCCTAGGCCGTTCTAGTTATTCGATTCGAGCATCAGAACAGCGAAAATTTTGAGTTTCTCAAGCGTTTCTTACCTCCAAACTGCCATATCTCGCGAACGGATTGACCAATCCGCAAAATTTCTGTTGCATCTGAAAGTAGAAACTCGCCCGATCACAACGGTATGAGTACTTTTCCCCTAGGCCGTTCTAGTTATTCGTATCGAGCATCAGAACTGTGAACATTTTAAATTTCCCAACCGTTTCTTACCTCCAAACTGCCATATTTCGCGAACGGATTGACCAACCCGCAAAATTTCTGTTGCATCTGAAAGTAGAAGCTCGCCCTATTACAACGGTATGCGTACTTTTCCCCTAGTCCGTTCTAGTTATGCTTGTCGAGCACCAGAACTGCGAAAATTTTGAGTTTCTCAAGCGTTTCGTACCTCCAAACTGCCATATCTCGCGAACGGATTGACCAATCCGCAAAATTTCTGTTGCATCTGAAAGTAGAAACTCGCCCGATTTCAACAGTATGAGTACTTTTCCCCTAGGCCGTTCTAGTTATGCCTGTCGAGCATCAGAACTGCGAAAATTTTGAGTTTCTCAAGCGTTTCTTACCTCCAAACTGCCATATCTCGCGAACGGATTGACCAATCCGCAAAATTTCTGTTGCATCTGAAAGTAGAAACTCGCCCGATTACAACGGTATGTGTACTTTTCCCCTAGGCCGTTCTAGTTATTCGTTTCGAGCATCAGAACAGCGAAAATTTTGAGTTTCTCAAGCGTTTCTTACCTCCAAACTGCCATATCTCGCGAACGGATTGACCAATCCGCAAAATTTCTATTGCACCTGAAAGTAGAAACTCGCCCGATCACAACGGTATGAGTACTTTTCCCCTAGCCCGTTCTAGTTATTCGTTTCGAGCATCAGAACTGCGAAAATTTTTAGTTTCTCAAGCGTTTCTTACCTCCAAACTGCCATATCTCGCGAAGGGATTGAACAATCCGCAAAATTTCTGTTGCATCTGAAAGTAGAAACTCGCCCGATTACAACGGTATGTGTACTTTTCCCCTAGACCGTTCCAGTTATTCGTTTAGAGCATCAGAACTGCGAAAATTTTGAGTTTCTCAAGTGCTTCTTACCTCCAAACTCCCATATCTCGCGAACGGATTGACCAATCCACAATATTTCTGTTGCATCTGAAAGTAGAAACTCGCCCGATTACAACCGTATGCGTACTTTTCCCCTTGTCCGTCCCAGTTATGCTTGTCGAGCATCAGAACTGTGAACATTTTGAGTTTCTCGACCGTTTTTTACCTCCAAACTGCCATATCTCGCGAACGGATTGACCGATCCGCAAAATTTCTGTTGCATCTGAAAGTAGAAACCCGCCCGATTACAACGGTATGTGTACTTTTCCCCTAGGCCGCTCCAGTTATTCGTTTCGAGCATCAGAACTGCGAAAATTTTGAGTTTCTCAACCGTTTCTTACCTCCAAACTGCCATATCTCGCGAACGGATTGACCGAGCCGCAAAATTTCTGTTGCATCTGAAAGTAGAAACTCGCCCGATTACAGCGGTATGCGTACTTTTTACCTAGGCCGTTCTAGTTATTCGTTTCGAGCATCAGAACTGCGAAAATTTTGAGTTTCTCAAGCGTTTCTTACCTCCAAACTCCCATATCTCGCGAACGGATTGACCAAACCGCAAAATTCCTGTTGCATCTGAAAGTAGAAATCCGCCCGATTACAACGGTATGCGTACTCTTCCCCTAGGCCGTTCTAGTTATGCTTGTCGATAATCAGAACTGTGAACATTTTGAGTTTCTCAACCGTTTCTTACCTCCAAACTGCCATATTTCGCGAACGGATTGACCAACCCGCAAAATTTCTGTTGCATCTGAAAGTAGAAACTCGCCCGATTTCAACAGTATGAGTACTTTTCCCCTAGGCCGTCCTAGTTATGCTTGTCGAGCATCAGAACTGCGAAAATTTTGAGTTTCTCAAGCGTTTCTTACCTCCAAACTGCCATATCTCGCGAACGGATTGACCAATCCGCAATATTTCTGTTGCATCTGAAAGTAGAAACTCGCCCGATTACAACCGTATGCGTACTTTTCCCCTAGGCCGCTCCAGTTATTCGTTTCGAGCATCAGTACTGCGAAAATTTTGAGTTTCTCAACCGTTTCTTACCTCCAAACTGCCATACCTCGCGAACGGATTGACCGAGCCGCAAAATTTCTGTTGCATCTGAAAGTAGAAACTCGCCCGATTACAGCGGTATGCGTACTCTTTCCCTAGGCCGTTCTAGTTATTCGTTTCGAGCATCAGAACTGCGAAAATTTTGAGTTTCTCAAGCGTTTCTTACCTCCAAACTCCCATATCTCGCGAACGGATTGACCAAACCGCAAAATTCCTGTTGCATCTGAAAGTAGAAATCCGCCCGATTACAACGGTATGCGTACTCTTCCCCTAGGCCGTTCTAGTTATGCTTGTCGAGCATCAGAACTGCGAAAATTTTGAGTTTCTCAACCGTTTCTTACCTCCAAACTGCCATATCTCGCGAACGGATTGACCAATCCGCAAATTTTCTGTTGCATCTGAAAGTAGAAACTCGCCCGATTACAGCGGTATGCGTACTCTTTCCCTAGGCCGTTCTAGTTATTCGTTTCGAGCATCAGAACTGCGAAAATTTTGAGTTTCTCAAGCGTTTCTTACCTCCAAACTACCATATCTCGCGAACGGATTGACCAATCCGCAAAATTTCTGTTGCATCTGAAAGCAGAAGTTCGCCCTATTACAACGGTATGCGTACTTTTCCCCTAATCCGTTCTAGTTATGCTTGCCGAGCACCAGAACTGCGAAAATTTTGAGTTTCTCAAGTGTTTCTTACCTCCAAACTCCCATATCTCGCGAACGGATTGACCAATCCGCAAAATTTCTGTTGCATCTGAAAGCAGAAACCCGCCCGATTACAAAGGTATGCGTACTTTTCCCGTAGGCCGTTCTAGTTTTTCGTTTCGAGCATCAGAACTGCGAAAATTTTGAGTTTCTCAAGCGTTTCTTACCTCCAAACTGCCATATCTCGCGAACGGATCGACCAATTCGCAAAATTTCTGTTGCATCTGAAAGTAGAAGCTCGCCCGATCACAACGGTATGAGTACTTTTCCCCTTGGCCGTTCTAGTTATTCGTTTCGAGCATCAGAACTGTGAACATTTTGAGTTTCTCAACTGTTTCTTACCTCCAAACTGCCATATCTCGCGAACGGATTGACCAATCCGCAAAATTTCTGTTGCATCTGAAAGTAGAAACTCGCCCGATCACAACGGTATGAGTACTTTTCCCCTAGTCCTTCCTAGTTATGCTTGTCGAGCACCAGAACTGCGAAAATTTTTAGTTTCTCAACCGTTTCTTACTTCCAAACTGCCATATCTCGCGAACGGATTGACCGATCCGCAAAATTTCTGTTGCATCTGAAAGTAGAAACTCGCCCGATCACAGCGGTATGAGTACTTTTCCCCTAGGCCGTTCTAGTTATTCGTTTCGAGCATCAGAACTGTGAACATTTTGAGTTTCTCAACCGTTTCTTACCTCCAAACTGCCATATCTCGCGAACGGATTGACCAATCCGCAAAATTTCTGTTGCATCTGAAAGTAGAAGTTCGCCCTATTACAACGGTATGCGTACTTTTCCCCTAGGCCGTTCTGGTTATTCGTTTCGAGCATCAGAACTGCGAAAATTTTTAGTTTCTCGAGCGTTTCTTACTTACAAACTGCCACATCACGCGAACGGATTGACCAATCCGCAAAATTTCTGTTGCATCTGAAAGTAGAAACTCGCCCGATTACGACGGTTTGCGTACCTTTCCCCTAGGCCGTTCTGGTTATTCGTTTCGAGCATCAGAACTGCGAAAATTTTGAGTTTCTCAAGCGTTTCTTACCTCCAAACTGCCATATCTCGCGAACGGATTGACCAATCCGCAAAATTTCTGTTGCATCTGAAAGTAGAAACTCGCCCGATTTCAACAGTGTGAGTACTTTTCCCCTAGTCCGTTCTAGTTATGCTTGTCGAGCATCAGAACTGCGAAAATTTTGAGATTCTCAAGCGTTCCTTACGTCCAAACTGCCATATCTCGCGAACGGATTGACCAATCCGCAAAATTTCTGTTGCATCTGAAAGTAGAATCTCGCCCGATTACAACGGTATGAGTACTTTTCCCCTAGCCCGTTCTAGTTATTCGTTTCGAGCATCAGAACTGCGAAAATTTTTAGTTTCTCAAGCGTTTCTTACCTCCAAACTGCCATATCTCGCGAACGGATTGAACAATCCGCAAAATTTCTGTTGCATCTGAAAGTAGAAACTCGCGCGATTACAACGGTATGTGTACTTTTCCCCTAGACCGTTCCAGTTATTCGTTTAGAGCATCAGAACTGCGAAAATTTTGAGTTTCTCAAGTGCTTCTTACCTCCAAACTCCCATATCTCGCGAACGGATTGACCAATCCGCAAAAGTTCTGTTGCACCTGAAAGCAGAAACTCGCCCGACTACAACGGTATGCGTACTTTTCCCCTAGGCCGTTCTAGTTATTCGTTTCGAGCATCAGAACTGCGAAAATTTTTAGTTTCTCAAGCGTTTCTTACATACAAACTGCCACATCACGCGAACGGATTGACCAATCTGCAAAATTTCTGTTGCATCTGAAAGTAGAAACTCGCCCGATTACGGCGGTATGCGTACCTTTCCCCTAGGCCGTTCTGGTTATTCGTTTCGAGCATCAGAACTGCGAAAATTTTGAGTTTCTCAAGCGTTTCTTACCTCCAAACTGCCATATCTCGCGAACGGATTGACCGATCCGCAAAATTTCTGTTGCATCTGAAAGTAGAAACTCGCCCGATTACAACGGTATGCGTACTTTTTCCCTAGGCCGTTCTAGTTATTCGTTTCGAGCATCAGAACTGCGAAAATTTTGAGTTTCTCAAGCGTTTCTTACCTCCAAACTCCCATATCTCGCGAACGGATTGACCAAACCGCAAAATTCCTGTTGCATCTGAAAGTAGAAATCCGCCCGATTACAACGGTATGCGTACTCTTCCCCTAGGCCGTTCTAGTTATGCTTGTCGATAATCAGAACTGTGAACATTTTGAGTTTCTCAACCGTTTCTTACCTCCAAACTGCCATATTTCGCGAACGGATTGACCAACCCGCAAAATTTCTGTTGCATCTGAAAGTAGAAGCTCGCCCTATTACAACAGTATGCGTACTTTTCCCCTAGTCCGTTCTAGTTATGCTTGTCGAGCACCAGAACTGCGAAAATTTTGAGTTTCTCAAGCGTTTCGTACCTCCAAACTGCCATATCTCGCGAACGGATTGACCAATCCGCAAAATTTCTGTTGCATCTGAAAGTAGAAACTCGCCCGATTTCAACAGTATGAGTACTTTTCCCCTAGGCCGTTCTAGTTATGCTTGTCGAGCATCAGAACTGCGAAAATTTTGAGTTTCTCAAGCGTTTCTTACCTCCAAACTGCCATATCTCGCGAACGGATTGACCAATCCGCAATATTTCTGTTGCATCTGAAAGTAGAAACTCGCCCGATTACAACCGTATGCGTACTTTTCCCCTAGGCCGTTCTAGTTATGCTTGTCGAGCATCAGAACTGCGAAAATTTTGAGTTTCTCAAGCGTTTCTTACATCCAAACTGCCATATCTCGCGAACGGATTGACCAATCCGCAAAGTTTCTGTTGCATCTGAAAGTAGAAACTCGCCCGATTACAACGGTATGTATACTTTTCCCCTACGCCGTTCCAGTTATTCGTTTCGAGCATCAGAACTGCGAAAATTTTGAGTTTCTCAACCGTTTCTTACCTCCAAACTGCCATATCTTGCGAACGGATTGACCAATCCGCAAAATTTCTGTTGCATCTGAAAGTAGAAACTCGCCCGATTACAACGGTATGCGTACTTTTCCCCTAGGCCGTTCTAGTTATGCTTGTCGAGCATCAGAACTGCGAAAATTTTGAGTTTCTCAAGCGTTTCTTACCTCCAAACTGCCATATCTCGCGAACGGATTGACCAATCCGCAAAATTTCTGTTGCATCTGAAAGTAGAAACTCGCCCGATCACAACGGTATGAGTACTTTTCCCCTAGGCCGTTCTAGTTATTCGTTTCGAGCATCAGAACTGTGAACATTTTGAATTTCTCAACCGTTTCTAACTCCAAACTGCCATATTTCGCGAACGGATTGACCAACCCGCAAAATTTCTGTTGCATCTGAAAGTAGAAGCTCGCCCTATTACAACGGTATGCGTACTTTTCCCCTAGTCCGTTCTAGTTATGCTTGTCGAGCACCAGAACTGCGAAAATTTTGTGTTTCTCAAGTGTTTCTAACATCCAAACTCCCATATCTCGCGAACGGATTGACCAGTCCGCAAAATTTCTGTTGCATCTGAAAGCAGAAACCCGCCCGATTACAAAGGTATGCGTACTTTTCCCGTAGGCCGTTCTAGTTATTCGTTTCGAGCATCAGAACTGCGAAAATTTTTAGTTTCTCAAGCGTTTCTTACTTACAAACTGCCACATCTCGCGAACGGATTGACCAATCCGCAAAATTTCTGTTGCATCTGAAAGTAGAAACTCGCCCGATTACGGCGGTATGCGTACCTTTCCCCTAGGCCGTTCTGGTTATTCGTTTCGAGCATCAGAACTGCGAAAATTTTGAGTTTCTCAAGCGTTTCTTACCTCCAAACTGCCATATCTCGCGAACGGATTGACCGATCCGCAAAATTTCTGTTGCATCTGAAAGTAGAAACTCGCCCGATTACAACGGTATGCGTACTTTTTCCCTAGGCCGTTCTAGTTATTCGTTTCGAGCATCAGAACTGCGAAAATATTGAGTTTCTCAAGCGTTTCTTACTTCCAAACTCCCATATCTCGCGAACGGATTGACCAAACCGCAAAATTCCTGTTGCATCTGAAAGTAGAAATCCGCCCGATTACAACGGTATGCGTACTCTTCCCCTAGGCCGTTCTAGTTATGCTTGTCGATAATCAGAACTGTGAACATTTTGAGTTTCTCAACCGTTTCTTACCTCCAAACTGCCATATTTCGCGAACGGATTGACCAACCCGCAAAATTTCTGTTGCATCTGAAAGTAGAAGCTCGCCCTATTACAACGGTATGCGTACTTTTCCCCTAGTCCGTTCTAGTTATGCTTGTCGAGCATCAGAACTGCGAAAATTTTGAGTTTCTCAAGCGTTTCTTACCTCCAAACTGCCATATCTCGCGAACGGATTGACCAATCCGCAATATTTCTGTTGCATCTGAAAGTAGAAACTCGCCCGATTACAACCGTATGCGTACTTTTCCCCTAGGCCGTTCTAGTTATGCTTGTCGAGCATCAGAACTGCGAAAATTTTGAGTTTCTCAAGCGTTTCTTACATCCAAACTGCCATATCTCGCGAACGGATTGACCAATCCGCAAAGTTTCTGTTGCATCTGAAAGTAGAAACTCGCCCGATTACAACGGTATGTATACTTTTCCCCTACGCCGTTCCAGTTATTCGTTTCGAGCATCAGAACTGCGAAAATTTTGAGTTTCTCAAGTGCTTCTTACCTCCAAACTCCCATATCTCGCGAAAGAATTGACCAATCCGCAAAATTTCTGTTGCATCTGAAAGTAGAAACTCGCCCGATCACAACGGTATGCGTACTTTTTCCCTAGGCCGTTCTAGTTATTCGTTTCGAGCATCAGAACTGCGAAAATTTTGAGTTTCTCAAGTGCTTCTTACCTCCAAACTCCCATATCTCGCGAACGGATTGACCAATCCGCAAAAGTTCTGTTGCACCTGAAAGCAGAAACTCGCCCGACTACAACGGTATGCGTACTTTTCCCCTAGGCCGTTCTTGTTATTCGTTTCGAGCATCAGAACAGCGAAAATTTTGAGTTGCTCAAGCGTTTCTTACCTCCAAACTGCCATATCTCACGAAAGGATTGACCAATCCGCAAAATTTCTGTTGCATCTGAAAGTAGAAACTCGCCCGATTACAACGGTATGTGTACTTTTCCCCTAGGCCGTTCTAGTTATTCGTTTCGAGCATCAGAACAGCGAAAATTTTGAGTTTCTCAAGCGTTTCTTACCTCCAAACTGCCATATCTCGCGAACGGATTGACCAATCCGCAAAATTTCTGTTGCATCTGAAAGTAGAAACTCGCCCGATCACAACGGTATGAGTACTTTTCCCCTAGGCCGTTCTAGTTATTCGTTTCGAGCATCAGAACTGTGAACATTTTGAGTTTCTCAACCGTTTCTTACCTCCAAACTGCCATATTTCGCGAACGGATTGACCAACCCGCAAAATTTCTGTTGCATCTGAAAGTAGAAACTCGCCCGATTACAACGGTATGCGTACTTTTCCCCTAGTCCGTTCTAGTTATGCTTGTCGAGCACCAGAACTGCGAAAATTTTGAGTTTCTCAAGCGTTTCTTACCTCCAAACTGCCATATCTCGCGAACGGATTGACCAATCCGCAATATTTCTGTTGCATCTGAAAGTAGAAACTCGCCCGATTACAACCGTATGCGTACTTTTCCCCTAGGCCGTTCTAGTTATGCTTGTCGAGCACCAGAACTGCGAAAATTTTGAGTTTCTCAAGCGTTTCGTACCTCCAAACTGCCATATCTCGCGAACGGATTGACCAATCCGCAAAATTTCTGTTGCATCTGAAAGTAGAAACTCGCCCGATTTCAACAGTATGAGTACTTTTCCCCTAGGCCGTTCTAGTTATGCTTGTCGAGCATCAGAACTGCGAAAATTTTGAGTTTCTCAAGCGTTTCTTAACTCCAAACTGCCATATCTCGCGAACGGATTGACCAATCCGCAATATTTCTGTTGCATCTGAAAGTAGAAACTCGCCCGATTACAACCGTATGCGTACTTTTCCCCTAGGCCGTTCTAGTTATGCTTGTCGAGCATCAGAACTGCGAAAATTTTGAGTTTCTCAAGCGTTTCTTACATCCAAACTGCCATATCTCGCGAACGGATTGACCAATCCGCAAAGTTTCTGTTGCATCTGAAAGTAGAAACTCGCCCGATTACAACGGTATGTATACTTTTCCCCTACGCCGTTCCAGTTATTCGTTTCGAGCATCAGAACTGCGAAAATTTTGAGTTTCTCAAGCGTTTCTTACCTCCAAACTGCCATATCTCGCGAACGGATTGACCAATCCGCAAAATTTCTGTTGCATCTGAAAGTAGAAACTCGCCCGATCACAACGGTATGCGTACTTTTTCCCGAGGCCGTTCTAGTTATTCGTTTCGAGCATCAGAACTGCGAAAATTTTGAGTTTCTCAAGCGTTTCTTACCTCCAAACTCCCATATCTCGCGAACGGATTGACCAAACCGCAAAATTCCTATTGCATCTGAAAGTAGAAACTCGCCCGATTACAACGGTATGTATACTTTTCCCCTACGCCGTTCCAGTTATTCGTTTCGAGCATCAGAACTGCGAAAATTTTGAGTTTCTCAACCGTTTCTTACCTCCAATCTGCCATATCTCGCGAACGGATTGACCAATCCGCAAAATTTCTGTTGCATCTGAAAGTAGAAACTCGCCCGATTACAACGGTATGCGTACTTTTCCCCTAGGCCGTTCTAGTTATGCTTGTCGAGCATCAGAGCTGCGAAAATTTTGAGTTTCTCAAGCGTTTCTTACCTCCAAACTGCCATATCTCGCGAACGGATTGACCAATCCGCAAAATTTCTGTTGCATCTGAAAGTAGAAACTCGCCCGATCACAACGGTATGCGTACTTTTTCCCTAGGCCGTTCTAGTTATTCGTTTCGAGCATCAGAACTGCGAAAATTTTGAGTTTCTCAAGTGCTTCTTACCTCCAAACTCCCATATCTCGCGAACGGATTGACCAATCCGCAAAAGTTCTGTTGCACCTGAAAGCAGAAACTCGCCCGACTACAACGGTATGCGTACTTTTCCCCTAGGCCGTTCTTGTTATTCGTTTCGAGCATCAGAACAGCGAAAATTTTGAGTTGCTCAAGCGTTTCTTACCTCCAAACTGCCATATCTCACGAAAGGATTGACCAATCCGCAAAATTTCTGTTGCATCTGAAAGTAGAAACTCGCCCGATTACAACGGTATGTGTACTTTTCCCCTAGGCCGTTCTAGTTATTCGTTTCGAGCATCAGAACTGCGAAAATTTTGAGTTTCTCAAGCGTTTCTTACATCCAAACAGCCATATCTCGCGAACGGATTGTCCAATCCGCAAAGTTTCTGTTGCATCTGAAAGTAGAAACTCGCCCGATTACAACGGTATGTATACTTTTCCCCTAGGCCGTTCCAGTTATTCGTTTCGAGCATCAGAACTGCGAAAATTTTGAGTTTCTCAACCGTTTCTTACCTCCAAACTGCCATATCTCGCGAACGGATTGACCAATCCGCAAAATTTCTGTTGCATCTGAAAGTAGAAACTCGCCCGATTACAACGGTATGCGTACTTTTCCCCTAGGCCGTTCTAGTTATGCTTGTCGAGCATCAGAACTGCGAAAATTTTGTGTTTCTCAAGCGTTTCTTACCTCCAAACTGCCATATCTCGCGAACGGATTGACCAATCCGCAAAATTTCTGTTGCATCTGAAAGTAGAAACTCGCCCGATCACAACGGTATGCGTACTTTTTCCCTTGTCCGTCCTAGTTATGCTTGTCGAGCATCAGAACTGTGAACATTTTGAGTTTCTCGACCGTTTTTTACCTCCAACCTGCCATATCTCGCGAACGGATTGACCGATCCGCAAAATTTCTGTTGTATCTGAAAGTAGAAACCCGCCCGATTACAACGGTATGTGTACTTTTCCCCTAGGCCGCTACAGTTATTCTTTTCGAGCATCAGAACTGCGAAAATTTTGAGTTTCTCAAGCGTTTCTTACCTCCAAACTCCCATATCTCGCGAACGGATTGACCGATCCGCAAAATTTCTGTTGCATCTGAAAGTAGAAACTCGCCCGACTACAACGGTATGCGTACTTTTCCCCTAGGCCGTTCTAGTTATTCGTTTCGAGCATCAGAACAGCGAAAATTTTGAGTTTCTCAAGCGTTTCTTACCTCCAAACTGCCATATCTCGCGAAAGGATTGACCAATCCGCAAAATTTCTGTTGCATCTGAAAGTAGAAACTCGCCCGATTACAAAGGTATGTGTACTTTTCCCCTAGGCCATTCTAGTTATTCGTTTCGAGCATCAGAACAGCGAAAATTTTGAGTTTCTCAAGCGTTTCTTACCTCCAAACTGCCATATCTCGCGAACGGATTGACCAATCCGCAAAATTTCTGTTGCATCTGAAAGTAGAAGCTCGCCCTATTACAACGGTACGCGTACTTTTCCCCCAGTCCGTTCTAGTTATGCTTGTCGAGCACCAGAACTGCGAAAATTTTGAGTTTCTCAAGTGTTTCTTACATCCAAACTCCCATATCTCGCGAACGGATTGACCAATCCGCATAATTTCTGTTGCATCTGAAAGCAGAAACCCGCCCGATTAAAAAGGAATGCTTGCTTTTCCCGTAGGCCGTTCTAGTTATTCGTTTCGAGCATCAGAACTGCGAAAATTTTTAGTTTCTCAAGCGTTTCTTACTTACAAACTGCCACATCACGCGAACGGATTGACCAATCCGCAAAATTTCTATTGCATCTGAAAGTAGAAACTCGCCCGATTACGACGGTATGTGTACCTTTCCCCTAGGCCGTTATGGTTATTCGTTTCGAGCATCAGAACTGCGAAAATTTTGAGTTTCTCAAGCGTTTCTTACCTCCAAACTGCCACATCTCGTGAACGGATTGACCAATCCGCAAAGTTTCTGTTGCATCTGAAAGTAGAAGCTTGCCCTATTACAACGGTACGCGTACTTTTCCCGTAGGCCGTTCTAGTTATACTTGTCGAACACCAGAACTGCGAAAATTTTTAGTTTCTCATGCGTTTCTTACCTCCAAACTGCCATATCTCGCGAACGGATTGACCAATCCGCAAAATTTCTGTTGCATCTGAAAGTAGAAACTCGCCCGATTACAACGGTATGTGTACTTTTCCCCTAGGTCGTTCTAGTTATTCGTTTCGAGCATCAGAACTGTGAACATTTTGAGTTTCTCAAGCGTTTCTTACCTCCAAACTCCCATATCTCGCGAACGGATTGACCGATCCGCAAAATTTCTGTTGCATCTGAAAGTAGAAACTCGCCCGACTACAACGGTATGCGTACTTTTCCCCTAGGCCGTTCTAGTTATTCGTTTCGAGCATCAGAACAGCGAAAATTTTGAGTTTCTCAAGCGTTTCTTACCTCCAAACTGCCATATCTCGCGAAAGGATTGACCAATCCGCAAAATTTCTGTTGCATCTGAAAGTAGAAACTCGCCCGATTACAAAGGTATGTGTACTTTTCCCCTAGGCCATTCTAGTTATTCGTTTCGAGCATCAGAACAGCGAAAATTTTGAGTTTCTCAAGCGTTTCTTACCTCCAAACTGCCATATCTCGCGAACGGATTGACCAATCCGCAAAATTTCTGTTGCATCTGAAAGTAGAAGCTCGCCCTATTACAACGGTACGCGTACTTTTCCCCCAGTCCGTTCTAGTTATGCTTGTCGAGCACCAGAACTGCGAAAATTTTGAGTTTCTCAAGTGTTTCTTACATCCAAACTCCCATATCTCGCGAACGGATTGACCAATCCGCATAATTTCTGTTGCATCTGAAAGCAGAAACCCGCCCGATTAAAAAGGAATGCTTGCTTTTCCCGTAGGCCGTTCTAGTTATTCGTTTCGAGCATCAGAACTGCGAAAATTTTTAGTTTCTCAAGCGTTTCTTACTTACAAACTGCCACATCACGCGAACGGATTGACCAATCCGCAAAATTTCTATTGCATCTGAAAGTAGAAACTCGCCCGATTACGACGGTATGTGTACCTTTCCCCTAGGCCGTTATGGTTATTCGTTTCGAGCATCAGAACTGCGAAAATTTTGAGTTTCTCAAGCGTTTCTTACCTCCAAACTGCCACATCTCGTGAACGGATTGACCAATCCGCAAAGTTTCTGTTGCATCTGAAAGTAGAAGCTTGCCCTATTACAACGGTACGCGTACTTTTCCCGTAGGCCGTTCTAGTTATACTTGTCGAACACCAGAACTGCGAAAATTTTTAGTTTCTCAAGCGTTTCTTACCTCCAAACTGCCATATCTCGCGAACGGATTGACCAATCCGCAAAATTTCTGTTGCATCTGAAAGTAGAAACTCGCCCGATTACAACGGTATGTGTACTTTTCCCCTAGGTCGTTCTAGTTATTCGTTTCGAGCATCAGAACTGTGAACATTTTGAGTTTCTCAAGCGTTTCTTACCTCCAAACTACCATATCTCGCGAACGGATTGACCAATCCGCAAAATTTCTGTTGCATCTGAAAGTAGAAGTTCGCCCTATTACAACGGTATGCGTACTTTTCCCCTAATCCGTTCTAGTTATGCTTGTCGAGCACCAGAACTGCGAAAATTTTGAGTTTCTCAAGTGTTTCTTACCTCCAAACTCCCATATCTCGCGAACGGATTGACCAATCCGCAAAATTTCTGTTGCATCTGAAAGCAGAAAACCGCCCGATTACAAAGGTATGCGTACTTTTCCCGTAGGCCGTTCTAGTTTTTCGTTTCGAGCATCAGAACTGCGAAAATTTTGAGTTTCTCAAGCGTTTCTTACCTCCAAACTGCCATATCTCCCGATCGGATCGACCAATTCGCAAAATTTCGGTTGCATCTGAAAGTAGAAGCTCGCCCGATCACAACGGTATGAGTACTTTTCCCCTTGGCCGTTCTAGTTATTCGTTTCGAGCATCAGAACTGTGAACATTTTGAGTTCCTCAACCGTTTCTTACCTCCAAACTGCCATATCTCGCGAACGGATTGACCAATCCGCAAAATTTCTGTTGCATCTGAAAGTAGAAACTCGCCCGATCACAACGGTATGAGTACTTTTCCCCTAGTCCGTCCTAGTTATGCTTGTCGAGCACCAGAACTGCGAAAATTTTGTGTTTCTCAAGTGTTTCTTACCTCCAAACTCCCATATCTCGCGAACGGATTGACCAATCCGCAAAATTTCTGTTGCATCTGAAAGCAGAAACCCGCCCGATTACAAAGGTATGCCTACTTTTCCCGTAGGCCGTTCTAGTTATTCGTTTCGAGCATCAGAACTGCGAAAATTTTTAGTTTCTCAAGCGTTTCTTACTTACAAACTGCCACATCACGCGAACGGATTGACCAATCCGCAAAATTTCTGTTGCATCTGAAAGTAGAAACTCGCCCGATTACGACGGTATGCGTACCTTTCCCCTAGGCCGTTCTGGTTATTCGTTTCGAGCATCAGAACTGCGAAAATTTTGAGTTTCTCAAGCGTTTCTTACCTCCAAACTGCCATATCTCGCGAACGGATTGACCAATCCGCAAAATTTCTGTTGCATCTGAAAGTAGAAACTCGCCCGATTTCAACAGTGTGAGTACTTTTCCCCTAGTCCGTTCTAGTTATGCTTGTCGAGCATCAGAACTGCGAAAATTTTGAGATTCTCAAGCGTTCCTTACCTCCAAACTGCCATATCTCGCGAACGGATTGACCAATCCGCAAAATTTCTGTTGCATCTGAAAGTAGAATCTCGCCCGATTACAACGGTATGTGTACTCTTCCCCTAGGCCGTTGCAGTTATTCGTTTCGAGCATCAGAACTCCGAAAATTTTTAGTTTCTCAAGCGTTTCTTACTTACAAACTGCCACATCACGCGAACGGATTGACCAATCCGCAAAATTTCTGTTGCATCTGAAAGTAGAAACTCGCCCGATTACGACGGTTTGCGTACCTTTCCCCTAGGCCGTTCTGGTTATTCGTTTCGAGCATCAGAACTGCGAAAATTTTGAGTTTCTCAAGCGTTTCTTACCTCCAAACTGCCATATCTCGCGAACGGATTGACCAATCCGCAAAATTTCTGTTGCATCTGAAAGTAGAAACTCGCCCGATTTCAACAGTGTGAGTACTTTTCCCCTAGTCCGTTCTAGTTATGCTTGTCGAGCATCAGAACTGCGAAAATTTTGAGATTCTCAAGCGTTCCTTACGTCCAAACTGCCATATCTCGCGAACGGATTGACCAATCCGCAAAATTTCTGTTGCATCTGAAAGTAGAATCTCGCCCGATTACAACGGTATGAGTACTTTTCCCCTAGCCCGTTCTAGTTATTCGTTTCGAGCATCAGAACTGCGAAAATTTTTAGTTTCTCAAGCGTTTCTTACCTCCAAACTGCCATATCTCGCGAACGGATTGAACAATCCGCAAAATTTCTGTTGCATCTGAAAGTAGAAACTCGCGCGATTACAACGGTATGTGTACTTTTCCCCTAGACCGTTCCAGTTATTCGTTTAGAGCATCAGAACTGCGAAAATTTTGAGTTTCTCAAGTGCTTCTTACCTCCAAACTCCCATATCTCGCGAACGGATTGACCAATCCGCAAAAGTTCTGTTGCACCTGAAAGCAGAAACTCGCCCGACTACAACGGTATGCGTACTTTTCCCCTAGGCCGTTCTAGTTATTCGTTTCGAGCATCAGAACAGCGAAAATTTTGAGTTTCTCAAGCGTTTCTTACCTCCAAACTGCCATATCGCACGAAAGGATTGACCAATCCGCAAAATTTCTGTTGCATCTGAAAGTAGAAACTCGCCCGATTACAACGGTATGTGTACTTTTCCCCTAGGCCGCTCTAGTTATTCGTTTCGAGCATCAGAACAGCGAAAATTTTGAGTTTCTCAAGCGTTTCTTACCTCCAAACTGCCATATCTCGCGAACGGATTGACCAATCCGCAAAATTTCTGTTGCATCTGAAAGTAGAAACTCGCCCGATCACAACGGTATGAGTACTTTTCCCCTAGGCTGTTCTAGTTATTCGTTTCGAGCATCAGAACTGTGAACATTTTGAATTTCTCAACCGTTTCTTACCTCCAAACTGCCATATTTCGCGAACGGATTGACCAACCCGCAAAATTTCTGTTGCATCTGAAAGTAGAAGCTCGCCCTATTACAACGGTATGCGTACTTTTCCCCTAGTCCGTTCTAGTTATGCTTGTCGAGCACCAGAACTGCGAAAATTTTGTGTTTCTCAAGTGTTTCTTACCTCCAAACTCCCATATCTCGCGAACGGATTGACCAATCCGCAAAATTTCTGTTGCATCTGAAAGCAGAAACCCGCCTGATTACAAAGGTATGCGTACTTTTCCCGTAGGCCGTTCTAGTTATTCGTTTCGAGCATCAGAACTGCGAAAATTTTTAGTTTCTCAAGCGTTTCTTACATACAAACTGCCACATCACGCGAACGGATTGACCAATCCGCAAAATTTCTGTTGCATCTGAAAGTAGAAACTCGCCCGATTACGGCGGTATGCGTACCTTTCCCCTAGGCCGTTCTGGTTATTCGTTTCGAGCATCAGAACTGCGAAAATTTTGAGTTTCTCAAGCGTTTCTTACCTCCAAACTGCCATATCTCGCGAACGGATTGACCGATCCGCAAAATTTCTGTTGCATCTGAAAGTAGAAACTCGCCCGATTACAACGGTATGCGTACTTTTTCCCTAGGCCGTTCTAGTTATTCGTTTCGAGCATCAGAACTGCGAAAATTTTGAGTTTCTCAAGCGTTTCTTACCTCCAAACTCCCATATCTCGCGAACGGATTGACCAAACCGCAAAATTCCTGTTGCATCTGAAAGTAGAAATCCGCCCGATTACAACGGTATGCGTACTCTTCCCCTAGGCCGTTCTAGTTATGCTTGTCGATAATCAGAACTGTGAACATTTTGAGTTTCTCAACCGTTTCTTACCTCCAAACTGCCATATTTCGCGAACGGATTGACCAACCCGCAAAATTTCTGTTGCATCTGAAAGTAGAAGCTCGCCCTATTACAACAGTATGCGTACTTTTCCCCTAGTCCGTTCTAGTTATGCTTGTCGAGCACCAGAACTGCGAAAATTTTGAGTTTCTCAAGCGTTTCGTACCTCCAAACTGCCATATCTCGCGAACGGATTGACCAATCCGCAAAATTTCTGTTGC